>NW_017728935.1:2955796-2960471 GCF_001723895.1 Crocodylus porosus | reverse complement strand
CGGGGCGGGGGCACGCGCGCGCACAGACACACACACACACACACACACACTCACACGCGCGCGCGCTACCCTACGCCGCCCTTGCTCGGGTGCGCGGCGCAGACCCGCTCGGCCCCACGAGGCCCCTTCGGGAGGGAAGCGGGAACGAGCCCAAGGCACCCCCCTTCCCCTCACGTTTCCAGCTGTGAGGAGCGGTCCCTCCTGCTTCGCAAACTTCAGGCAGCTCCGCGAGTCCCTGCCGCCTCAGGAGTCGGGGCGAGCGCAGTGCCACCTGCCGGGCCCGCCGCCGCGGCTCTTGCTTGCGTCCACCGAGGCCCCCCTCGGGCCCGGCGCCGGCGCCGGCCCCGGCCCTGCGACGACCAAGGCGAATCTGTCGCGGGTTTGCCCGTCCACACGTTCGCGACACCCGGCTGCGGCGCTTTGCTCCCTTCTCGCCGGCTTCCCGCTGGTTTACAGCACGGAAAAAGATTCCGCAAATTCCCCTGGGGCCCAGAGGCCTTCTCCACCTTATCTTATCTCATGGCGGCTGTACGTGCCCCTCCAGATGTCAGGCAGGCGCGGAGACTTCTGTACTAGCCCTGCCCTGGAACGGAGCTGGCCAAACCCCGACAAGACCGAAAGCCTGCGCGTGGGCCACTGAGCGTAAACAGAGGGTGGGAGCATATACCTACGGTCTCCCCTGCCCGCTTGGTTCAGAGCAACCCGCCAACCCCTCCGATCAGTGCTCTTAGCTTAAAATAAAGGCCTCTTGCCAGAAGCCGCTAGACTCCCATCCAGCAACAGGAGCGGTACCTGCTAAATCTGGGCGAATTAAGATGACTGAGAAATTGGTTAAGAACAGAAAAGCCGCGTACGGCCTTGGGCAGATAAGGGCCCTCTAAGGCCGTACGAGAAATCGCCGATACGTAAAACGTAAAGTTGCTATCGAAGATGAAACGACGGTGGGCAAGTGTGAAAGTTTAGATTAAAAAATGGACTTATGTAAACAGGACGAGTATAAAATTGAGCGGTAGCCTTGGTTTGGGGGGAGCCTGCTCCGAAGACCCTCAACATTAATCCTCGGACCGAGAGCGCAAAACTTCGACGTAGGCGTTGAAAGCCCCAGGACAAGACCTCACCGACTGATCGACTGCTGATGTTGTGTTGGTCCTCTCTTAGGGTACGGAGCCTATATGTTAATCTTACCATATTGCACTAGAAGGGACCCGTATTGCTTTATATTTGTATTAGCTCTAAACAGGTAATAAACTTAGCTTTTACGCTAAGCCTAATTGCTTTACCTGGCAAAAGGCCCATACATTAAAAAAACCCCATCCTCGTTGTTTAGCACACAAACATAACGCGCACGTGGACGATTTCGAAGCATCCCGATGAGACTGACTTTGTTTTAGCAAAGTGAGAAGGCATCAATACAAGCAAAGTTAATCCTACTCGTAAATCAAGAACTTCTGCTCCCGCCTGGAAGACAAATAGCAGAAAGTCCTCAATACACATGTGCGTCTCTCCTGCCTTGTGCATGTAATTGCTAATCTGAATATTCAAAGTGCCCTTTCCATATAGGAGCGTTGCACGTTTAAAGTCAGTGGATCGGTATGGACGTTAAAAACAGCTATTTTAAGTCTCAACTGTTCCCCATAGAGTATTACTAGCTGGTTAGGAGTGAGATCAATTGATCAACGAGACTATTCCAGCCACAACTCAAAAGCTTTATTAGGATACGCAATAGCAAAGATTTCTCTGTACCACTAAAGACAACGCTTACTCAGCTTTGGATTTGAGGAGGACAGGTCCGCTAGCCAGGTGTCTCAGTTCCCTTGGGGACTTCGCTGAAACTGTTCCTTCTGCTGAGCTTCGGGAAAAGTCCACAATTTTCTTTAACCTATGCCCAATATTTCATAGATTTTGTAGCCATCAGGGCTGGAAGGGACCTCGTGAGATCAATGAGTCCAGCCCCCTGCCCCAGGGGCAGGAAGTCAGCAGGGGTCAAAGGAGATTTATAGATGATTGATTCAGATATTCTAACAAATGATCCCTGATTGGTTTTATGATTATTTTTTGTTTTACTGAAACTTTTGGGCCTGGATAAAACCAGATTTCTTGTGGTACTAGAAGGGGCCAGGGGGTCACTTAGTCAGAGATATTTTTTATCCCTGGACTGTCTGACCCTGGCTTATCAATTGCTCAGCCCTGGCCTGTCAATTCTGTACCCCAATTTACAGTCTTCTCAACCAGCTCAAATCTGTATCCTCGGGACAGCGGAAGGGAGGATTCCTTATGTCCCACTGTGGCCTGCTCTTTGACATGGGTTTGTTACTTTTTCATTAACCGTGACCTGACAACGCTTCTTTTTCCTTACAGCCATCCATGCTGCTTTGTCTTTACAGTCATTACAACTTTTTAGCAAAAATACATTAATTATAGCAAAATAGCAATTAATACATTTGGTTACATTATTACTTCTAATACTCTAAGATGCAGTTGTGATGTAGAGTGTGTGGGGGACAGGCTGCCCAAGCATCCCTCCTCCCCCCTGCACCCTCTCTGCCAATCAGCACTGAGGGGCAGGACCGCTGTGAAATGCTGGTGAAAATCGGCTTTCCGCGCACTTGCCATGATCTAAATAGGTCCCTAGTTAAAATGCTGCACAGTCCACGCAGCCTTGTTTTGGAGCAGGGGTTCACCGTGGAAAACGGATTCGCTGGGACAACGAATGCAACACTCAGTGGAAGCAAAGCAGAAACCTGCACAGTCTACACAGCCTTGTAGGCCCAAGAAAGCTGTCAATGCCTGGGCCTTCATGTTTGGCTTGAGTTGTGTACATGACTTGCACCTAGCAGCAAGAGGAAGTATGGAAAAAAAATGTCCCTTGACTTAAAATGAATTGGGAAGTTGGCTAAAAAAATAGAATAAATTTAGCCTGGGAAAAGAGGAACGGTCAGAGCAAGATCTATACCCATTATTACTTTTAATACTCTAAGATGCAGTTGCGATATAGTGTCTGGGGGACAGGCTGCCCCATTGTCCCTCCTCCCCCATGAGGCCTCTATCGATCAGCACTGTGAAATGCTGGCAAAATCAGCTCCCCGCACCATGAGCAGGCTGCAAAAAAACCTTTCGTCTTGCCACGATTTGAGTAGGTCCCTAGTTATAATGCTGCTTGCTACCCACAGCTTGTGCTGCACAGACCACTGCACAGTCTCCCCAGCCTTGTTTTGGGGCAGGATTTCACCATGGGGAATGGATTCACTGGCACAATGACTGCGACATGCAACAGAAGTGAAGCAGAAATCTGGAGTTGTGACTTGGCGAGAAACGTTTCCATAGAGGAATAGTTCATAATTAGGAGAAAGTGTCTGTCCATACTGCGGCTCCCCTTCAGTGGTGGGAATTGATACGCTGAGTGTCACAGGGTAGGGAAGAATAGCAGGGAGCTTACCTGGTTTACACTGCATATACATACCGGTCTCGTTTGGAGCTGGACTGTTCTCAGTGGTGGCAGATGACAGAACAAGGAACAATGGTCTCATGTTGCAGCAAGGAAAGTTTAGGTTAGATATTAGGAAGAACTTTCTCACCAGGAGGGTAGTAAAGCGCTGAAACATGTTACCCAGAGTGGCGGTGGCATCTCCATTCCCGGAGGTTTTTAAGACCTGGCTCAACAAAGCCCTGGCTGGGATGATGTAGTTGGGAACAGTCCTACTTGGAGCAGGGGGTTGGACTAGATATGACCTCCTGAGGTCCCTTCACCCCCCATTTTCTATGATTTAGAGCAACAAGCCCCATGCAGCACCCTCCACGGTTTCATGCCTGATGAAACATTGGTAGCAGAGGCAGATCCCAGCACGCCTTGTCGTTGTCTCCATCTGATTGACCTGCCTAGCGGAGAGTTGCCAATTTGTTGGAGGCAGCAGCACCAGAGTCCGACACTAACAGAAATACCGTGAAGAGCCTGACACTGAACAAAACTGTAAAACAGCAAGCACAGGAAACTATAAAACAGCATGCTGCTGGGATTTAGCGTTGCTGATCCCGAAGGGTGAACATGTCAGAGGAGAAGTGTTCCCATGACCTGGTACACTGCCAAATTGTTACACTCTGAGGGCTACACCACTTAACTGTTTGACACTAATAAAACCAGGGAATTGCCCTTTTACAAGTCCTGCACAAATGGTTCTGGAAGTTGACATGCCCCACCCCCCAGGAGGTGGTGCAATCATCTCCTTGCTTTCATGGCAATCCTTTGCTTTCTATTTTCTGTAATTGGTTCTGCCATAAATCCTGGCCTTCAGCTGCATCTTCTGGCCGGGAACCAGCCCTGGAGATAGTGTTGCCAATTCTGTTTGAATCTACTCTGGGAGATCTCATCACACGACGTAATGACATTAATGACTGATGTACTGTACTCTAAAACTCATTCACTATGGAGCCATCTTCTTGCCTTCAGTGGAAATAAGGAGCATCCTATGAATAATAATCTCACATTTTAAGCATACTGCATAAGTAAACCCTACTGCAAAATCCCAAGTTGTCATGTGAATCTTATTTTTAAAAAGTGAGATCCGATTAGGGATACTTTAGTTGTAAATACACAATTTCATAGATTTCACAGACATCAGGGCTGGAAGGGACCTCGGGAGATCATCGAGTCCAGCCCCCTGCCCAAAGGGCAGGAAGT
>NW_017728935.1:2938166-2954946 GCF_001723895.1 Crocodylus porosus | reverse complement strand
GGCACCACGATGAGTGACTGCCATCAATTACAACCCTCTGGGTCCGACCACGGAGCCAATTTCCCAGCCAGCGGATCGTGGTGGAACCAAGGCCACAACTGGCCAGTTTGGCCAAGAGGTGAATTAAATGTTTGTGGGTCTGCATGCATGTGTACATTCATTAAAAAATACAGAAAATTAAATAACATTTTAATACCATTATAAAATGACAGATACAGCAAAAAGTCATTCAGTAAACTTACAATCAACGGTTATTCTATGTACCTTACAGAACTATAATTGTAGCGTAGTGGAGTTAGTAGACTAAAAAGATGCCAACGTGCCTGTGAGAGACATTGCCAACATGCCCGTGACATGCCACTGCACCCGTGAGAGGCATCAATGTGTCCGTGCCACACAACGCAAATGTGCCCATGACACACAACACAAACAAGCCTGTGACGTACAACACCACCGTGCCTGCGGGATGCCAATGTGCCCGCGACACACAACGCAAATATGCCCATGACACACAACATGTCTCTGACACACAAGGCCAATGAACCTGCGAGAGATGCCAACATGCCCACAACACAAAATGCAAGCATGCCCGCAACACACGCCAACTTGCCTTTGACAGTGCCAACGTGCCCGTGACACACAAGGCCAACGTGGCCGTGAGAGGCGCCAACTTGCTCACGACACACAAGGCCAACATGCCCATGAGAGACGCCAGTGTGACCTTGACACACAAGGCCAACATACCCATGAGAGACATCAACGTGCCCAGGATACACAAGGCCAACATGCCCATGAGAGACATCAACGTGCCCATGAGAGACGCCAGTGTGTCCGGTGACACAAGACGCTAGCGTGCTCCCATGCTTACATACGTGTTTCGGATTATGGCGCGTCGACATTTCCATTGCGTTTCATGTAAAAAACCCACTGGACGGCTGTCTGAATCGGATTCAACATCTGACATTCATTTTAATCAATGCCCTGTGGTTGATCCGGCAGTGATCTGGAGATCCACGCCTGACCCCAGGGGACAGGCGGGCAGTGCTGGGGGCGGCCAGGCACAACCTGCCCGCAAGAGATGCACGTGTTGCTGTACAATGGCCAGAGGGAGGCCCTGCTCCGCTCCGGGCCCGCAGGGGGCGCTCGAGGGCAGCCGGGAGCAGCAAGGTCGAGGGGCAGGCGGAGAGCCTCACTGTCGGGGGAAAGGGCCTCGCGTCATCGCCGCCCTAGGCGGAAGTGACGTTATAATGGCGCGCCGGAAGCGGAAAGTGACGCATTCATCCCGTGCCGCTGCTCCCTGTGTATCTAACCCTGCACGCGGAGCGGCGGCGGACATGGCTCCGGGCGGGCAGGCGGCGGGCGGCGGCGCCGGGGCGGCCCCGGAGGGGCTGCGGGACTGGATCCGCAGCGCCTACCGCTTCGCCACGGACAGGAACGACTTCCGCCGGTCAGCGCGCCAGTAGCACCACGTGGGGCCGGGGGGCGTCACCGCGCCCCTCTCCTGGCGGGGACCGCGCGTGGGGCTTGGTACTCCGGGGGGGAGAAGAAACCGCTCGCCTGTGGGACCAGCCCAGCCCGGCACCAGCCAGCCGCCAAACTTGGCGTCTCTTTTCTTTTCTGCTCTCCAGGAACCTCCTTGTGAACCTGGGGCTTTTCGCTGCAGGCGTCTGGGTCGCCAGGAACCTGACGGACATCGACCTGATGTCTCCGCCGCCCGTGGCCTAGCAGCGGGGGTGAGTGGCTGGTGCTGGGGAAAACAAAGCGTCCCCTCACGCAAGTGCAACGGGAGGAGCGAGGGCTTGGGGGAAAGCAGCAGGCCCATGAGCCCCGGGGAGCAGACACGGACGGCTGCAGGCAAAGTGCCAAGCGGTTCCTAACCTGAGCCATTGGCGGTGCGGAAAGATGGGTGGCGCAGTTCACCTGAACAACGCGCCCTGCTTGGACACAGCCCTGCTGGTAGAAGAGGGATCCAGGAGTTTAGCAAATACCACCGAGGCAGGGAGTTGAGCTGTACTGACAGAAACAAGCCCCCTGCTTGTGCGTGGCCCGTTGTTACCAGGGGTTTGCATTGCAGACAGATGTTCACAGCAGTTTCATTTTAGGAAACTCAAGAGCGACTTCTGGTATATCGCTTCAGTACGCTAGGCTGCAAACCGACCTGCTGACTCAGCCTTTGTTTTGTATTTTATTGCAGCCCCTTGAATCAACATTCGCCCGTGTCAAAGGCTGAAGCGCTGCTGCTCCCAGCACGGCAGGATGACCCCCATGACCACGGGAGCTTTGTGTTAAAGCTACCACAAGTCTTGACCTGCTTGTGCAGCACTCCACGTTGCTTTTGTTTTGGGTAACAATGTTCAGCAGCAGCTCCGATTCGCATGTATTGCCATTCCACAAGCGACTAGAAGACCTGCAAGTCTGAGAGACTTGGCTTCGGTTGAGCCAGCCGGGCACTTACAGTAGTCTATTACATTTTCAAGGCTTACGGAGCTTGCATGTGGAGTTTCCTTCTGTACTGAGGTTAACGGTTCATTAAATGATCCTTGAGTATATATGGAATGACGACAGGCTACTGTGCTGGAATTTTATTCTTTTAATAAGAAATTTCAGCTTACAAAAACAAGGTGTAAAAAGAGTAGATTTACAAAAAAATCATAAAAACATGATTCATATTTCACACCCAAAAGAGAAAAGAATAAATCCCAGTCCTGAGTTGTAGGCAGGACTTGTTAACCGTTTTATTCAAAGGGAGAGTAAAATTTTAAAAAGGCCTAGGTAACTCTAACCACCAGAAATTTACATGGATAACATTCAGACAGGATAAAGCTGGTGCATTTTTCTTGTCTCAGAAGAATGATGATTGTATGTTGTTCTTGGCAGGGAAGAAGCTATTTGGTGTTGCATAACCTTTTAGCGCCTTGGACTATTTATTTCTACAAGTCCCCACTGTCAAGTTGTTACAGGAATGTAGATGGCAGTGGTGGCATTACTACAGGGGAGGTGAAAGCAAAGATTAGGGAGACAGGCCCTGGAGCAGTGCTACTTCCTATCCTCGACCAGGTGCGCTAGCCTGCTACAGTTCCTACAAGAAGATGCTACACAAACAGTAGAACGCTTTCTGGCCCTGAGCATTATTATGGCAGTACCACTGCAGCATGGCTTCAGATTCTTTGGATATTTATGCACAAGTTCATGTATTAGCGACTGTTAAGACACACTTTATACGGCACTAGCTCCGGGGGTTTTACCGGGTGTGGGAGATGAGCCCCTTTAAGAGTAGATGAGGCAATATAAGTCACCTTTAACCTTTATCAAGTAGAAAATTCATTGAAAAGAATGGCTGCCTCAGTTTTTTTCAAAGCAAGTTTGGCAGTAGCCTACAACAGGTGCTCATTACGAACTGTCTCCGGGTCAGTGGGACGTAAATTTTTGTCCAGGCAGTTCTAGCCTCTGAAGGGGAAAAGAACGGTCAAAACAGACCATTAGCACCATTTAGGCAAATCTTGGTTCCAAAAGACTGTGATTTAGAAAGCATGAATCTCGTAGGATCTCAGTGTAGATCGGGGCCTATTTATGCAGCTCCACGTCTAAAAAGTTTGATTTATTGGATACTGTCTTGACAAACCTTTCACTTAAATTTTATGAGCAGGCAGCACTTTAGCTTGGTTTGCACGTGGCAGGCATGACACAGAAACGGCCAGTAATAGTTGGATTGGGATTGTCCACTGCTACTACCACCTCCAAAAGTCCTTGGAACAAAGGAAGTAGTCTTGCTCCCCCGTACAGCACAGCATCAGCTTAAGAAATTCATGATTTTAGTAGAAGCCTGAAACACAACTCAAGGCATTTGACTTAAAAGCCCTGACAAAAAACACTGCGACAAGCCAGTAACTTGTCAAGATTTTAAGTTTAGCCTGGGAATCTCATCAAGATTGCAGGAGGATTTTTAGTGAGAAAAGGAAAACTGCACGTGACTTGTCCAGCCTTTGCTAATAGACGGTAATACCCTCCCAGCAGTTACCAGGGCTGAGACTTCAGAAATGTGTGTCAATATGGGATTTTCAAACAGGCTCAGCATTAGCTTGACTCTGCTCCTTCAGAAATCAACGATAAAGCTTCCTTTGACTTTTATGAGCAAGATTAGATCCAATGCTGATAGCTTTTCCAGAGTCCTAGCCTCAGTCACTAACGCATCACAGCACTTAGCTGGTTATCTTACCAAGCAAGACTTTGGAAATCCATTCCCTGAATTGAAAACAATTGTTCATGTAAAAGGTAAACTAGCTAAAGGGATGCACTGAATATGGTCAGACTTTTAAAGAAGAGGGAGACTTGTGAAATAGGCTGGACCTGATTTTCAATTGGGGTAAAACTGTAAAAGGTCCATTTCTTTCTCTCATATGAATGGTCCCTTTAAAGGCTGTAAGCGTTTAGCAAAATCCGAAGTTAAGCAACAGACTTGGTTGTTTCAGTGGTCTCACAGTGAAAATGGCAGAGTCACTTAAAGACTGCAGCTAGTATAAGTCTCTAAAACATGAACTCTCAGCTGTCACACATACAATTATATGGGTCATTTAGGGTGGCAAGAAACAGCACTCTTCACTCCAGCAAATAAAGTTCCTATTTATAAAGGCTTTCTAATAAGACTAGGCAGGAAGGTGTACATGATGCTTCCTTTGGCATAATGGTGGTAGCAGCAGTATTGTGGGTTATGTAGACCAAAAGCTGCCTTTCTCGTGCTGTCAGAAAGGTGCCTATGAATTTCTCTGGAAAAAAGTTTGAGGTAAAGGACAGATTCTAGTCTAGAGTGCAGCCAAAGTCTGCAAGTCATTTACCTATGGCAGAGGCTTCTCTCTAATAAGGTACATTCTTAGACCTTGTCTGTGCAAAGAAATACTGCGTTAACTACACTGACACGGCTGAAGTGATCCCCGTCCCCAGTGCAGATGGAATTTAGGGGTGGATAAAGAAGTTACTGTGAGATGAGCGCTAGGACTGAGTGACATCTGCTCTGCATTAGCCACCTATGTGCAACCTTCTACCCCAGTGCAAATGACAGCAGACTAGCCATAGTTAATTGTGGGGTTAGCTTTCATTTACTGTGGGGTATGTGAGCATGTAGGTAGCTAACACAGCCCAACTGACACTTTTAAAGTTCCAGCACTTACTTACCTGATGAGAAACCTGTGCCCTCACACCTTTACGGAGGGAGTAAGCTATATCTGCAAAAGCCCTTCTCTCGCTTAAAAGTACATCCACATGGGAGCCAGAGGATCTCTTGTAGCTGCACAATTAAAAAAAGTAACACCCATAACAAGAAGTTACACTGATACAAAAATCAGTGTCAGTCAGCCTACTGAGACGCACACTAATTTAGAAGTGATGGAGGCTCTCATCCCAGTGCTTATGAGGGGTTTTTTGTTTGGGGTTTTTTTTTTTCCACCCCGCCCCCCCCCCAAGTTAAAACCCAGCATCTGAAAGTTCTCTTCATTAAAAAGTCCAACTCCTCCTTCCTGTATCTACTGCCATCGTTCGTTTTTTACCCTGAAATACATAACCAAGATTTTTACTACCACAAATCAATGTTCAAGTGAACACTGATTATCTCTGTCCATTCTTTTCTTGCCTCCAAATAGTTTGAGCAATGTGGGGGTTATGGGACCATTGTGGGGGGTTAAGAAAATATCTCCTTTGCTTTTCTTTTAACCTCCAGAGAATTCTGCATGTACATTCTTTGTGTTAAATCCATGCACCGTTCACTCTAAGCAGTAAGTTACTGGCCAAGGAGGAGCTTTTTGCCCTGACGCTCGGCTCTCGACGCTAAGGAGATCCCATTCTTGGATTTTATACCTTTTAGCCACTACTCCCCAACAAAATGCATTCCCAATATACTGCATCCCTGTCTTGCTAGGTGTTCCTTCCCTCATATAAATCGGCCTTAACTTTTAGCCGTGGTCAATTTGGCATTATTATTTTAAAACTCTTCCCTTTCTCTAGCTCCAACCTGAACAGAATTCAGTAAGAGGAGGACAGTTCAGAAAGTGCCCTAAAGTATACAGTATTTTGCTCCAGCTCCAATGCATTCTGAATCATGCACAAGCTTTACACAATAAATTAACAGTTAGTGGTTAAAGTCAGTCTTGGGCCCACTGGGCTGGTCATTTTTTTTTCCCTTCTGGAAATGTAAGTTGAAAAACAATTCATTTTTTATGAAGACCGATTTCAGTTTAAAAATTCCTTTGAAAGTGTTGCGGCCAACCGTACAAGTTATCCGTAGCACAAAGAACTCATACACACACCGAATGAAATCAGCACGATGGAAGGGCTGGCCCAAAGGCACGCCCTAAAAATGAACCAAGACAAATCATCACGAGTTGGGACAGGTAATTAACAGATGCAGTTTTTGATCATTCAAACTGTGCTGTGGTTTTGCAAATGTCAAAGCTTGCTAAAACGCTTCACATTCCCATCCATAATAAATGGACATCAGTATTAATGTAATAGAGGCAAAAAACCCACACCCAATTGAGGTTTTGTATTCCCACCGGCAACAATTCCTACCCACTGCTTCCTCCCTGTCTGATCTCCAGCCGGGTGCAGGGATTAGAGAGCGAAACAAAGACAGCGTTCTGAGCAGGTGCTTATGTTTTACCATTTACTCTTTAAGCAGAGATATTTAGCCACCTTAAGCAACTGTACCACTTGCATAAACGCTGCTCATTCACGAGACAGATTGCTACACATTGCTAACTGGAAATCTGTGCAATTAGTACCATGGCAAGGGGAATTTTTTCTTTCCTTTGTAAAGTCAGCACTTGCCAGTCATCACGTTTGAAATACAAGCTGCTGTTAATTCACCAAAACGCCACAGAATTTATCATTCATAATATGCAAGCTCGTTGTAAATAAGGTACTTGCTTTGACCTGACTGGAAGTGGCCTGAGTGACATAAGAAAAATTAAAAAGCCAAAACATGAACTGCCTTTGAACAAGTAGTCATTTGAGTTATTACAAATACAGGAATCTCAGACAAACACACTAAAATACTAACTTCTGAACTTGCTGGTAAACCTTTTTTTTTCCTTCACATAGATATGAAATGTACAAATGTCAATGATACCGAAAAGTACTTGTAAAAAACACACAGATTTGTCTGCCACTTGAATAACGAGAGGGGAATTTTAAAATCATTTCCCAAGTTTTCTGTCCCATGCAAAAGTGTAATTGGATACAAGGCACCAAATTTAATGAATCATATAAAATTAGTTCACAAAGCTTTTTCAGTAGGCAAAACTCATCCCCATCCCACTCTCCAACTCCCCCCCCACACACGCGCGCACGCACGCACACACACACACACACACACACACACACAATTTTCATTCTGCAATACTGTTGACCTCTCCTGTAGTCCATGCCGGGGCAGTTTGGGGGCAGCCAAAACCCACTTGCCTGTTGTCTTTCAATTGATAAATAACTGCATATGCAGAGCAGGGGACTTTACAATCAAAAAGCAGAGCTTCTACATAACAGAAACAACATTTGTGCTAGAAGCTTTGCTTTAAAGAAAAATAACCTCTGAGTGTGAGTCCATAGGACACAATTAATGCTTTCACCATTCCCAATTTTATTTCTGTGCTCTAAAAACATGTCTGGAAGTTCTTACCTATCTGGAGGTGTTACCATCACCTGGAAAAGGATGACTCTAAGATGATGAAGGTTTGGTGCAAGTTAGCTGAATACACATTATTCAGTTTACTGCCATATTTATGACCACTTTTAAAGTCACCAGACCAAGACGGTGTTCTTGTCAGTAGTGAACAAAACAAAATCTTTGCTGTTCTTCAGTACTTTGCAGTGAAACTCTTCTTTGCCCGGTGCATAGTTCAAACCCGGCAATGCAGGTTAACAGTAACTTTCTGGGAAGCTGTTGTAATTAAAACTTGCTGGTGGGGTCAAGTTAGCCTAAAACAAATCTGCAGCAGACCTTGCGTTTAATCTGGCCATAATGTTGTGAATTAAGTCTCTTAAACGTCACGTATGGAATGAAATAAAGCCAATTTGCATAAGACTTAAAACATTAAGAAGGTGCTGGTAGCAACTCTCTCGGTAAAACTGCATATCTAGATCACCGTTAAGTCACTGATTAATTACAGCAGCTTCCTATGCTTTTGGGGCCTGTTCCACAAGGTACCAACCCTAGTCACCTTCAGGTGTTGCTCTGCATACATTTCAGGGGACTCACTCTGCAGGCTGGGTTCCTAGAGAGCCACAGGAGAGACTGAACAGTGATGACTGCTTTTTAATCTACCGCAGTGCTCTAACATTTTGGCCTAGCACCTGCTGCTGCTCCAAAGCCTCCAAATTCAAATTCAGTCACAGACATCCTTCTACATGCAAGCAGGGACCTCTTGCAAAGGGGCTTTTATCTAGCTGGTAAATTAACGCAAGGACAACTTGTTTAATGTGTCATTTAGCCAGTCATTTAAAATGAAAGGTTTAATTAGTCTGCTCCCACAGACCTTTGTCACTGAAAAAAAACAGGTATATGCACGGGGCCAAATTCTGCTCCCAATTACACCAATTAAGGCTGTGATCCTGCTGGTATTTCCCAGGGGCTTACATTTACTCACATATCTGCGGTCTCGTTAAAGCCAATGGAGGCTACTTGCATGATTTAAGATGCACCCCAGGTACTTAAAAGTTTGCAGGACTGGGAATTAAATCCACAATAAGTCAACTGACATCAGCTGTGAATGAGCTGAATTGGACTGTCGGGATTAAGGAGGGACAAAGTTTGTCAAGAGTCACTTAAGTGGGCTTCGCTGTAATTGCAAGCAAGATCTACGTTCATCTTACTGACCACAAGGTAACTTCCCATAAGAATTTCTGGCAACCCGGACACTATAAAACAGTGTACACCACAGTGGGAGCATTGGGCAATGCTTATATAAAGAAGCCTGCAGTAGACAAATATAAACCAAACAGCATAAAAAATGCTATACGCTATCGCTTCCAAATAAAAGCTAAATATTACAGAAACCTCACAGTGTTGGAAAAAGCAAGTTTACTTCAAAGTATAATTACTTCCTTCCCTACCAGGGTAGGTCATTTTTTCTGACTGCAATTTCTCCACATCTCAGCACTACTGGGCTCATGTCACGTAGAGAGGCCACTAATCTCAAAAGATGTCAGCAGCGAATGCTACTAATCTGCTTGGGAAATCTGATGCACTGAGAGCTAACGGTACACCTTCCTTCCAGCCTCCCTTCCCTCTCTGCTACCTACGCGATTCAAGTGACAACTTTATTACTACCTGAATTCAAATATTAATGCAACACACTCAGTCAAAAGATGAGCATTCATAGTGATAAGTCTAGGCTCACTGCAGTCACAACTGTAACGCTGCATTGTGTTTGCCTTTCTGTCAGACATTTTTATATAAACAGGGCTACATCAGCAAAGGTATTCAGAATTCGTCACTAGGGTCAGTCATAGTGAACCATGGATCTCCTGTTCAAGAGAAAAATGTAATCTCTCTCCCCTCCCCGCACTGAAAAGCCGATCCAATTTCATCTTAGAAGTTGGACAGACTTAGAAGGATAAATCAGTAAAATTTAGAAAATATCAACTTCCCCCTCCACCTCAAGAGGATTCAGAAGGCATAGTTAAGCAACATTTTAACTTTCTTATCTCTAATTTTCTTTTTAGATCCTTTTTAAAGGTACTAAGCACCTACATCTTGCTCTAGCAAAAATTCCATAATGCTTAAGCATACATCTCATCAACCCACTGAATGTTTTCTTTCTTACTTTCTTTTTCTTTTTTTTTTTTTTAAATGAAGCTCAACTTACATTCACTGGACCAAATTCAGTTTCCACTGAATTCAATGGAGGTGCACCTTTTGACAGGGCCTCTTAATCTGTCCCATTATATTTTGAATGACAAATATCTGTTTTCATTTCCTGGTAGGGCAAAAAAAAAAAAAAAAGAGAGAAACACAAAAAACCCCAATCCAAAACCTAGGAAATAAATGCACAGATAACTGTCAAGATGAATAAATAAAAAAGTCATATCCTCCCAACTCTAGTTACAGATAAGGCTTTTAAAAAAAAATACATTTCATTTTATCAGCACCTACGTGATAGCCTCCAGTTGCTGTTACTCACTGGAGGCAAAGGGTACAATTCGGAAATGACATTTAACAGCAAGAAAACAGGCATTTTGTTGTAGGCTCAGAAGCAGCAGGTTGCTCAAAAATGCATGAAAGAGATTCCTGAACAACTTGAATTCCCAAGGACAGGGGAGACTCAGCAGGTCATTGAGAAAAATGCCTGAATCTCTGCTCTAGTGAAAGGAAAGGAGTTAATTGCCTGTCCTGCTGCAGGAGTGGCTCCCTCCCCTCTGGCTGTCGAGAGTGATTAACAGCAACCTGAGATGAGAGCCTGTTTTGCCTGTTGGGGCAAGAGGTTAAGTGTTGCGATCGTGGCAGTGGCAACAGAAGGAAACTTACCCCACCACTCTCCAGAACAACAAGGGTCAGCTCTGCCAGGTGGTACATGTCTAATGGGCAAATGCTGACAAAAATACAAGGGGGTGGGGAAAGGAATAATGGTTTCAGGACTTCTTTACCTGGATGCTAAGCTGAAGTTGAAAGCACTCTGGGTTATTAAATGGCACCCTCACCATTTCCAAACAATCTAGATGGACTGCAGGGGAACAACTGAACCGCTCGCAAACATTTCTGTGATCCCAAAATCGGAGCGCAGACAGCAAAAGCCTCAAACCATCCGATGTTTGAAATGTGGTTCTGCTCCAGAAAGCGGCTACAAACAGCGCAGGGAGACCCCTGCGTTTGGAAAATCGCTAGAAAGGCACCATGTCAAGCTCAGATTGTATGCACACGTGGTTTGTTTCCTCTTACACATTTTGCAGCCCTGCAAAGGCACTGTGGGACCCGAAAGTCAAGCTGTGTGCAGGAAGGAAAGAACACTGGTACAAATACAAGATGGCCTGGCCCAAATTATTCTCAGTCACACTGGTACAACCTCACTGCCTTCCTTGAGTTTGCAGAAGTAACGACAGAGAGCTGCTGACTAAAGCCCTGTTTATACACAAAAAGAATCCAGCTCATTTTCTTATAGCTGAAACGGCCCATGCAGTGGTATAATCAGCTCACACGGGCCAGGCCTCCATTCACAACTGCTTATCGTACAGCAATACAGCGTACTCTGTTTAAATGCACGGCACTGGGGCTAGAAAAACACTTTGTACTTGCTTGATGGAGATGCGCTTATCCGAAGGTAACACATGCATTGCTCAGAGTACACAGCTTTGTCAGTGTTACAATATTAACAACCCCAAAACTTAACTAGCTCTCATCCTTTTCAGAGCTTCTAGCTGCAGCCTTTTGAAAGGCACTTCCCCATCGCCATTTCTGGAGCCAATTAATATGCAATTAACCAGAGTAAAATGATTTTACAAATTAGAAAGGGATCTGAAATACTGTCTGTGCTCAAGTAATTTCAACACATAACCAAGATGCAAATACTGGATATTTGCTATAATGCAAGCAACAGGAAGAACAACATGGGGCCTTTAATATGCCTTTAAATGAATTATGCAATGATCCAACATGCATAAAAGTCGAGCACACTGTACTGGTAAAGTGCTCTTAGCATGGATACAGCTTATATGCTCAAAACTGTGCTCTTCCTGGTATAGCTTATTCTGCAGCTATAACCCCATGCCCTGAGCAAAATAAGCTATATTTGTAATACTGGAATTTTGCCAATAAGCTGCACCCATGCTCACAGCGTTTGCTGGCTCAGCTGTGCCGGTCAGGGATCACACTTCTTGATACCCCTGACCGATACAGGGGTGGGCTGGCAGAACTGCGTAGCATAGACATGGCCTTATTTTAATTTAGCGTAAACATCATCTTAATTTTGTTTTTAAAGCTGTCAGCAGATACAATTCTGAACGTGCAGGGGCGGATCTGGTCAAACAAAACGTTCCATTTTTATGCAACCCCTTTCTAGAGCAGAACCACTTTTGTTATACTGCATGTTGCAAACCGGAAAAAGTAAACTGGCAAGTCAATTCAGCCTACGCAAAACTGTCAAGATGTAGTCAAATGCTACGCTTGGGCCCCACCAGTACCCAGAAAATGACCTGTTGCTGTCAATGGGCCTTAGTGACTCTTCAGCAAGAGTGGCTTTTACCACAGTTGGGCCCCATCTACTGTAGATACCGTAGGAGCAGTTGGATAAGCAAGTCACGCTTTGAGCCATAATTCACAACAAGGTTAAAAGAGGTTCTACCATACCTGTGCATTTCTTTTGGAGGTTCATCAGCATTCCCCACGCGGGAATGCAGTGTAATTAGGAGCT
Source organism: Crocodylus porosus (assembly GCF_001723895.1). NCBI lineage: Eukaryota > Metazoa > Chordata > Crocodylia > Crocodylidae > Crocodylus > Crocodylus porosus. The sequence continues at coordinate 2,942,557 of NW_017728935.1, read as the reverse complement.
GGTTTGATGATTTTGTATCCTTGTTGAACACAATGGGCTGCCATTACTTTGATGCGCCTTATTTAATTTTTTTGCAATATAAGATTCACGATACTAGGCACCTGAAGTGGTTTCTCTTGTTCCGAGGAGAGCATGGTTTACCGATACCTTTTAACGATGAAGATTCTGTTTACAATCTTACGCGACAGAATTACACAGCCAGACGCACACTCTTCCAGACCTTGGGTGGCCAACGATGCTCTGACCTGTTCCTGCAGTAAGCCTTCATTCCTACAAAGAGGAAAGATGTGAACACCAATGGTTTAAAATAACTGAGACTGTCGATTGAGTTACTGATGCTTCCCGTCACGGGAATGTCAGTCTTCTGTCCTTATCGCTGTTTTTGGACGGCACCTGAGCTTGGAGTTGTGTTTCTGAGATTCCTGCTTTGCCCTGCACTGTTCTTTGAGTGTAAAAAAGAATGTAGGCCTGGGTTTTGCACACCTCCTCCACACTACATACATTCAGTTTGGAGTCATTGCAGTGGACCCAAAAACCTACGAACCAAAGGGAGAAAGAGAATATTAGTAACTGGCCCTCCATTATGTTGCTTGCTTTGAAGGACTGTTCATAAGCGACATCCACAAGAAAAGGAAAAGGGGGATAGAGGAGCACTTTCTTAAATTTACAGGCACTTTAGGAAGAACCTCCAGGTAATCAGATGCTTGTAGCATTTCCACGGTATTAACCCAGTTGACATTACATAGTTGTGCTGTGGTTTGATTTTAAGAGTACATCATAAAACCTCCTCAACACAACTTTCAAGAGGAAAGAGAGAATTCCTCCTCATTCCACAGTAAACTGGAGGGCGATGACATAGCTGTGAAAAGCCCTGTGGATGTGACTCACGAATAGTCCCCCTCCCCATTTCTAAACATCCTCTGTACATCTTATCACCCCAAAAGTAATCAGACAGCTGCCCAGCACGAGCAGCAGCATAGCATTACAGAGCCCAGGAAAACGAAGCACACACCATGTTAAAAGCAAGCAATAAAGACATCCTGACAGGCTACAAGGGAGGGGAAGGAAAAGCAGTCTTTGGTCTTTAAACAAACCCACACAAAAAAAGACAACATGCTTTTAGAAATAAGCTCTGGGAATCAAGCTATGAAATGGCAGGAAACTTGATTCAGAACAACTCTGACTGTAAATCTTATCTTTACAATGTACTAGGTCTATGGAACAAAATATTGACAGACTTAAGATCTGTTTCCCCAGTAATAAGGCACACGCACCTCCCTCTGTGTTGTAGCAATATGCTGTGTAGTGTCCTGAGCCAAACCCTTTCCCATGATGCATCACCACAGCGGAGAGGTCATAGACAAAGGTCTCTTTGTCAAGAGAGGAGAGAGAGTCCCTGCAGCAGTAAGGTTCCATGTTTAATACCTGGTCAAAGAGGACATGGACCCCAATCTTCTCACGGTGATTACGTCCAGACCACCTGCAACACAAATCCTTGCCATCAACACAAATCTCTACTGGACATGCAGGGGCTCTCGCTCTCACTCTGAAGTCTTATCCTCTTTAGAATTTATTTCACGTGAAAGAGGTGCTGCTCCCAGTACTAAAGGGAAGATGCGCACTACAGTTGAAGCGTTTCTGCGACTCGGAACAGCCATTCACAAGGCACTCACCAAAATGTGTGCGAGCACCACTTGCAAAACCCAGTCGCTAAAAAACCCTTCCTAAAACAGGAAGCGCGTTATTCTGCATCTTCCCTATAACAATTACACAGAGATGTGTTAATCTGGAGGCACTTTTTCTAGCATCTGCCATGATGGGAAGCCAACGCAAAAACAATACATCAGTACATACATAGTCGGCACTGTGATCCAGAAATGGTATTGTGGCAAGACCTGAACTCTGGTAAGCTCCTCGTCTAAAAACCTACCACTGTGATTCCAAGTAAGATGCCTCACCTGAATCGTTTAAGGTGCAGCCGGAGGACCTGAGGTAGTCTGTAGATCATTAACTGCTTTTTAGCTTCGCTCAGAACAAGAGGTTTAGGAGAAGACTTCCGCCGTTTGCCTATGAAAAGTTTAAGTAAGGCACAAAATGTTAATTGAGCTGAAAGCTGTCTTTGAAAGGGGAAGCCACATATCACAGACTTCCTAGTGTCAAGAGTTCAGCTCACAGCAATGAAGCTTTGCAAGTGAAATACATACGCAACGGCGAGAGATACAGCAGGGGAAACGCTGCGTACAACCTATGTATGCAACTTTCAAAGAGGCTGTTTAAAAAAAAAATTATATACACACACGTAAATGGATTTGGTGCAACGGGAAACCACAAGTTTTAAAATACTCACAACTTTGCATTTTACGCTGCTTATTGTACAGTTTCAAGCCATTTCTGCTAACATTTTGCACTGGAGAGTACTGCACTGCTGAGAAGAGAGGACGGATTACAGAAGCTAGGAGACCTAATTTCAATGCTGAATAATGCTGAAAAATTTACAGAAAAGGGGGGCACATTTACGCAGTGCCATGATTGTACTATGTCTGGAGCCTTACAGACAGATAAAGAGCATTCCTGTGCTGCTAGGATGAGTTATGATAGGACTCAGCAAGAAATTTCACCAAATATTGGGAGGAAAAAGATAAGAATTATCACAGTAAGATCATGTAGTTATTTGGGTTGTAGCAGTGTGCTTATCTTGAATTTTTTTCCATTTGTTAGAGAGGGAAACTAACTGTAGAATGGAACGGTGGCTTAAAATGAGTCACAGAAAGAAGGCGAAGGCGTGCTGATAGATCAGTGCTGGTGTCTGAAGTGTAGGGGTCCACAAAGAAATAGTGGAGAGAACGGTGGGAAAATAAAAGAAAGAGGGTAGTGAAAATGTAAAGGTTTGGCAAAGCAATGGAAAGTGGAAGCCCTTCAGTTCTCACCTCCACAAAGACCACCCATTGCCAACAACTACATTTTTATTTGCTAATTAAATAACACTTTACTCCCTGTTGGGAATGCAAAAATTAAGAGATGACTCCTCACAAAGCCTTCCTTCTGGTGCCAGCAGACGACTGAAACCTCACTTTGCTGTAGTGTTATTTCTGCCATAAAAGAGTAATACAATAAAATATTTTTTCTAGCTGGAGTAATTTGTTATATCGCCACTGCAGAGTCCAGATTACAATACAATGAAGGTGTCACAATCAGTGCTTTGAGAGTAATTAAAGCATTTTAGGAATGAACAGTAAAACACTCAAAAGAATTCTATGCCTCTATTTACATGCCACCCACTATCGTGGGTTTTTTATTTAAAAATATACTTACAACAATCCCATTAAATCACGCAGAAGTTGTTTACTTAGTCAGGGGAGAACAAAGTCTTAACACGCTACAATCAGTAACTATTCTTTGCACTTCACCATAAACAGGTTTGAACTGAACTACAATGGAGGGTCAACTCTTGATGATTTCCTGTTCACTTTTACTTGTTCATTAAGGCAAAACTTCTGATGCCTTCACTACAGCGGGGCCTTATGAAAACAAGGATGTAAGACTTTGGATCTAACCGAGTAATGTTAAATTATGCAAGCTTCATCATCTCTCCTTGCGCGCTATTCATTAATCCTTCTAGAAAGCTACGTCTCATGCTTGCTGTAAAACAGCAAAAACCCAAGGTAAACGCCTTTCCTGTTGGTGCATTGTCTCCCTATTTCAGCAAGTTGCTGGCAAACTGAGGCACCTATAGTTTCACTGCATGGCAGGGGAAGATAATGGCTACTCTGAAGAATAAAAGGATCCATCAGAAACATGCGTGCCCACCAGAGAAAGCAAGGGTCCTAAAATAAATGCTTCGGCTTTTTTTGTGGGCATTTTAGAAACTAATGGCAATTTTTAAATACAAGCATTCTGTGTGCAATACTCATTTAGTGGACCACATCACTTCTCTATGTAACTGTAGGTGATGGGCAAGTTTGACAATGCCGCCGTCAGGTGTCATGTTCCACTGTTACGGACATGCGGCCATCTGAAATGCCCTCGTACATAGGGAACACAGATACTGCTCAACAGCCCTTATGAACCCTAGCCTGCAACAGGGAAAGACCGTCAGTCATTTAGGGACCATGCAACACCCTGCAAAATCCATTCCTGCTTTTACATTTTTATTTTGACCTCCATCAGCATATCAGCTTGCAAAATATTGATATCCTGGCACTTGGACCCGTTCACCAGACCACATGGATAAAACGAGCAACCCCTGTGATTCAGTAGCTTAAAAAAAACTTGTGTAATGGAAGTTGAGATGAGAGCTCCCAGCCTGAACGGGCAGAATGAAGGTGTGGCTGCATGAAGAAAGGTAATTCCAGGCCATAAACTTTATTTTCAAATTATGAATAGGACAATGA
>NW_017728935.1:2936569-2938066 GCF_001723895.1 Crocodylus porosus | reverse complement strand
TCTCCTAGACCTACTCGAGACCACCAACCTCTCCAGCGAACGCAGAACACAGCTACAGAGCAGAAAATGGACAGGTGGCAGCCAGGGCTCTCTGTAAGAAATGTACCCGATAACCAGATTCCACTGCACCAGTTCAGAACAGATGGACTGCTGCTCCCCTTTATCACTTCTGACAGACAGTGCCATCAATAATTTTTGGCATCTAGAGGAAGGACTGCTGCCTCCCACTGTGACTTCCTTTCTCCAGTTAATGCTTCCTCATCCAAATTACCTGGAAACTGCATTATTGGCAAACTTTAGGTCGGCACAAACAAGAACAGCAGAATACAGGGCAAAGAAGAAAGCCAAATTAAATATATAGCGACCATTTTTTTGTGAAGGATCCCAGCCAATTTTCTTCTCTGATAAAATTAGGTCCTTTTTTGCTTACAGAATATCCACAAGCAGATGGCAATTTCTCAAACTTGCTATTTGAAAGCATTTGATAAAGGAAAGTTACAGCTGTGGAGACAAAAACACTGACGCTCAGAATACCGGAAGGAGGCATGGTAAAAAGATTACACTACAACTCGCTACGACTACATAAAACACACTCTAAGCAGGCTCCCAAGCCTTTCCATCTTGCAGGACATTACGCTTATCCCCTAGCTGGGACACAATCAGGGAAAAGTAGGGCTGGAAGGGACTTCAGCAGGTCATCTAGCCCAAGACAGCATCATCTCAAACCAAACCACTCTAAAGGAGTGTTCAACCCCAATTGTCCCCTACCCTAATTGTCCTCAACCTCAGATTCAAAGCTCCCCCCGTTGGACTTGAGGTACACCTCTTAGCTTTTACTCATATTTCGACCATAGAAAAACAATAGAACAATCCTCCCGTTGCAAAAAAACTCAAGATCACACCAGGTCAGAATGTTTTTGATACTATGGATTCTTCTTTGCTAGCTCAGAGTTTATCTGGTGAATTATATGTAGGTATTTGCACACCTAACAGCAACTCATACTGAGTAGCACCCTGGCGGCACCCTGCTTGAGAATCATTGGCATATCCTATTCTTAAAGCTGCGTGACTGCCTTGTGCATCCTTCTTGTGCAACTACCAAGCACAATACCCCAAAACATCAAGAACACTACTTGCCACAGGTAAAGGAGAGGGATGAGGCACTGTCAATGTCCTGCCACAGCAAGAACAGGTCTGTTAAAACACACGAGAGATCCAAGGAAGAGGACTCTGCCCCTCTCTGCAGAGGAAGTCATAACCCACCGCAGTTCATGGCGATCTGACTGTGGAGTAAAATTCCTTCCTGATCTTAAACGTAGTGAATGGTCTGGCCCTGACTGGATGAACAAGACCAGAGGAACAAGGCTGGCTTGTTCCATCTCAGCCTTCTGGTGGGAGAGGCAAAAGCAAAAAAAAAAAAAAAAAAAAAAAAAAATAAATACTACAACAAAAATCGTGACAGGCTATTTAGTGCAGCAGAGGAAGCAACTGAATAAA
>NW_017728935.1:2924623-2936469 GCF_001723895.1 Crocodylus porosus | reverse complement strand
AAAAAAAAAAAAAAAAAAAAAGAACATATATTCTACAACAAAAATCCTCACAAGCTATTTAGTGCAGCAGAGGAAGCAACTGAATAAAGAAAATCACAGCAGGAAACAGCAGGGGACAAAATGAGTCCTTAGTGAAGTGTATAAATTGTGAGGGTAAAGAATGGAAAAGAGCAACCCATCAGTTTGGGAGAGGTGCACAAACAGTGCAGAAACCACGAACAGGAAGAACACTAACTCAGCAGTGGTGAGGAAGGGTGCGGTTTTCATGTTATGCACACACCACGCGTCCTCCCCCTCTAAGCACCAGCATAGGTTTCTTACCCGAACAGCGGACAGTGTTTCTAAGCTGCAAGGAAAAGCATCAGCACTTCACTTACTGTTGCACTGGTCGCATGCATATATCCTCCCTTCCAGAGCTTCAGTTTCTGTGAACTTGGCCAACATTTCTGTCAGCATGCACTCTGTCTGGTTTACAGGGACCACCCCTTTCTCAACAGAGTGATAACGTTCAGGAAATTCCAGGGAAAGATCCCAGAAGGGCTCAACGGTGTTGGATTTATAGTTGCATGTTATACAGGTGACCTGGAAAGGAAAGGTTTATACACACAAATGAGGGTACGTATACACATCTACAAGAGAGACATTCATATTCAGATGACTCAAGGAACAGGACAGCTAATGCTCAAGAGACAGTGCACTTTGGTGGATACAGTCCAGCTGCCAAGAGAAATGGGGTCTGACAGCTAATTATGTGACCCTAGGCAAAAAAATCAAAAACTTTTCTGTCCCCATTTCCCCCATGCAGGATACTTACCTCTCCATGAGCTCCTCTGAGGAAAACTGTCACGTAACTGTGAAACTACTACATCCCTCCAAAATACTTTCGAACTATATTCTAGTATGGAGACTTCATACTAGCGCTTGGGGTCCAATACTTCTCCCACCATTTCTTCAGTTTGTCTGCTTAAGTAGCAAACCCTGTCTACAGTCACCTTCATTGTTCTGCTCATTTCAGTTCCTGCATCACATGCCGCTCCTGCAATTTACTTATGCTCCCGGGATGATAAGGGTGAAAAGGGGCAACTCAAAACGCACAGGGTTCCTCCTGTCCTGCGAGACGGTGCTGATCTCCTCTCTGCTAAGAGATACGAAGCAGAGCTTGCTGCCTTGACCTCAGGAAAGACACCGCACCTTAAGTTCACCTGTCTACACAAGACATAATCCCTACTTCATATGTAACATTTAACCTACTAAAGTTAGTAAAGCATTTGGGCTGGGGGGAGGGTGCAGCAGAGGGATGGGAGGTCTTGGATGAGATCTGCTACGTGTGAACAAAAGCTATACAGGCCTCCGATTAGAACAAGCATCTTGGCAGAATAAGCATACCAGACTACTGGAAAACAGCATAAAAGGTTCCGAATAAGGTGCACTGACATTTAGCACCCCAGAGAGCAGGTACCAGATGCCTTAACTAGGAGTTCGGACAGAATACACCACCAGCGAAGAGCTAGAATGACGCGTCTCAACAAAGAACCTTTAGTCAAAAAGTGTATGACGTGTACATGGGCAGACGTCGTCAAAGTTAACTGCAATTTTACATTAACTGTGGTCATCCACAAAAATCCTCTTTAAACAAGGAACTGAAAGTGCTCTTCTTCAGTATGCGCCTAGATGCCCGTTAACAAGTTCAGGGTACCTAGCACAGGAAGAAGCACTACCCAAGTAATACGCAAGACTGCACACAACATTATTACTGTCCAATCCTGCAGAGTGTCAAGTGTCTCTTGCAAGGTGTGAGCACTTTTAATGACCTTTGAAGTCAATGGTGATTGAGGGCCTGCAGAGGCACTCAGCAACTCTCAGAGTCAAATCCTCGAGGAGTAACATGGTTTACTCAAGGGGAAAAATATATACCCAAGGGACCAAACGTTACGAGATGCTGAGCTCTTGCGACTCCCACAGAAACCACAGAATTGTGGGTAGTCAGCACACTGCGGGCTCAATCGCAATGCCTGCAAATAATTTTTAATAAGCTCTGTTCTTTATGAGACAAGACGACTGGATTCTCTGTCCCTCATGCCACAATTTTTGAGCACAGAAAGCAAACAAAGAAAAGGCTAAACTAATTAAAAAGATACGTTATAAGAACAAAAGGTAACTTACACCAGGGTTGAGAACTTGTACACTGCGTGCAAATGTCAACTTGAAGTGATAAAGGACCTCTAAATTATCATTGCATTCGATGAGGGATGTGTGCCGAAAATGCCAACAGGACTACTGCATGGTGCCATAACAAGTTCTGCCCTCATTATGTACACCTACCTAAGTCCTGTTGAATATCCGGTGGTTCGACAGAAAAGAAAACCTCTGCTCCCTGGCACTGTGAGAGCAGTGGTTGGTTTCAGTGCATACCTGACTGAGAAGCTGCCCATGAAAAATGGTGTTCACCACTTTCAGGACCTGCTTGGTGAGCTTCCTTTGTGAGAAAGGGATGAGGATCCTGCGCTTCGTCCCTTCAGACTCCAGCTCCTGCTGCACTTTGTCCAACAGCTCACAAAGAAATTCCTGAGCGTCCTGCTGATCGTAACCTCGAAATGCTGGAATCAAACTCCACACAGAGTGCAGCATGGCAAATGGAGACACTAATGCCCACTTCCCAGACCACATTACTCTGAAGAGGGTGTGCAGTTCGTGACAGAGAGAGATGTGCTTTGAACTTGGTTCCTTGGGCTGTATGAGTTCCAAACTCCTGCTAATTGAGGACCCACCATTTAAGCCAACTGGCAAGCTTTGCCTGCCACACGACCCCGTTTTGTCACTCTTCCCCGACTCAGTAGCAGCAGATCCGTTTGCCAACTTGCCAGACGTTCTAGACTTCCCGTTCACGGTTTTGGCCAAGAGTTCTTCAGTTTCACAGAGGTCAAGTGTCAAAAAACACTCTCTAAATTTCTGGAGGTGGCTTAGCACTTGCAGAATAGAGTTCATGTAGCATGTATTTCCAAGGTTCCTTAAACCAGTCACACCTGGAGTCATAAGGGGCTTGCGCCGGATGGAATAAAACTGTTTGAATTTGCTGCTCTGCACTCTCCTTGAGGTAGGGGAAGCTGTTGCCATCTCTCTGAATTTCCTTGGAATCAAGTTCTCTCTGTGAACATGAGACAACAGCCGTGCGCTCTTTCTGGGAGGGGTGTTTGCCAGCTCCTCCAGAAGCCGCCGTTTCATCTCTTGTCGTCGCTGCCTGGCTGCTTCCTTCTTCTTCTCCAGTTCCTCCATTCGTTTCTTTTGTTCTAGTTTCAACTGGCCTCTCGAACTCTTATCAAACCAGGTCCGCAGCGCTTTTGCTAGCAAGGACTGCCGCCTGTGCCAGAGAGCAGTGAGCATCTGAGGCTGTCCCTGAGGGGTCCTTTGATGGCTGCATACGGCCTCCCCCAAAGCCATTGATCGCAATGTCCTACCACTTCTTGTTGATGGATCATGCTTTTGACTTCTAATTGCTGACAGAGAGCTTCTTAGCAATTTCAAATCACCCTCGGGATTATCATTCAAGACATAGTCTTCACAAAGGTAACAAAACACATAGAGATCGTTAACTTCCATTGCCAGCGGGTGTCTGGTTTCTTCAAAGTGTTTAAGTGCATGTTCCTCAATGTACCTTCCACAGGCCACATGGGAGCATTTCAGACATGCCCATATCGACTCTGTTGTCTTGCAGTCCATGCAGTGCCACTTCTGGGGGTTCAGGATAGAATGATCTTGGGCGAGTCGTAGCCGCCCAACATGTTTGCATCTATCCATGTCTTACAGAAGTCTCCACTGCTTTAACCTTGAAGGGTAAAGGAGAAAAAAAAAAAGAAAAAAAAAAAAAAAAAAGGACCTTAGAACCATCGCACATATTTAAATCCATCTCTTTTGTCCAAGACAGAAGGCAGGCCTAAAGAGATACAGGCATGTCATGTCTTGTCAAGTCCAATTACATTATTTCCTTTCATAGACTTTATTACTGGGCACTTTTAAAAGCAGTTTTTAGTACCAGATCCAGACTTGACAAGCTCCAAAGAATGAAGCGCTCTGCCTGCCTACTGAAGACAGTTCAGACAGGGACAGTGGAACATGCCAATGTGTTTCACCTGCCCTGGGTGGAATCACTTCCAAGAGGGAAGAGAGGAATTCAGCCCATGTACTTATTTGAGCTTTAGCTATGCTCTTGGAATTGATGAGCTTAAGGCTAATTTTGATGGTGGTTTTGTAACTAGAACTTCTGTTTGCTGGAAACTGGACCTAGATTGCGGAAATTATTGCAGAGAAACCATACAGATGCTAGCTAACAGCTGCGACCAACCTGTGCTGTGCTGGATTGGTAAAGAGTCTGCGCATCCCACTGTCAATCTCTTGAATTCTTCATTCATTTTCCTACATTACACATTTTCCCCACCAGACAAAAGGTTTGATAAAACGAGCATTTACAAATGAAATGCAGTCACTGCATTTCTAGCAGGGCTCAGGTAATTTGCACAGTTGTACTACACAACCTGCACGTCACTGATGTCAACTCAGATTTGGTTTTGGCTTTCGGCTGTTTCACCGAGTACTCCACAGCAAATCCCTATAAGGAAGATTTACAAGCAAGCTGGGTCACAAACTGGCAGCTCAGCTTATGAAAGCCACAGGAAAAATCATCAGCTGGTGGAAATGGTCACAGATCTATTGATTTTAATAGGGCTACATCAATATATGCCAGGTAAGAGTCTGCCTCTATTTCCTCAACCGAGGTCAACATTTTAAAATGTGCATGTTACAACCAAATCAGCACACGCATTTCAGGTAAAAAAAAAAAAAAATAAGCATTCTGTCATAATGCACAATTTAAGTCTGCACACAAAAGAGGAGACAACAAATTTACTCAGTAGTTCTAGACAACCAAGTGTTTCCTCATGTGTTCCACATCTGTATAATTTCATGTGTACTATTCAATTATATTCTAATCACACACAGCCACAGAGTTCTTAATACTAGCAAAACTGTTCCTTCATACACTTCATGCAAAGATCAGACGCGTGGAACAGTGGGAAAAAAAAATAAATTAAATAAAAATTAAAAAACCAAACAAACCACAGGACGAAGATGCATCAGCCAGATGCAAACATGCATACGTATGTGATTCAGTACTCACTGAGTCATGTTTAAACATTCTTTTTTTCGCAACTCAGTGACCAAAGCATGGAACATCCCCATTTTAGCCAAAGGAGCCCTGGCAGTTCTTCGAGAAATTAATTACTACTTAGATCTTCATCACATAAAGGCAGCACAGCTTCAAAGCCCTAGAGAGAGAAAAAAAAATATTCCTGTGATACATGTAAACAAAGTAAAAAACCTAGCAGAGCTGCTTTGCAACACAATTAATCCCCTCAACGTAAGAGCGTCTGCGGAGAACATATTCATAATAGGGAACAGAATTAGCTGGAAGCCATGACATTAATGCACCTAACAACCCAAATACATGGCTGTGAAGAAATGTCAAATGGAAAAGGGCAGACTGGAATTTCATTTTTCTGATTTCATTTTCTGATAATCTATAAATCTGCTGATCACGCATAGCCTCTTCATTATAGGTCTTTCATAGTGGATGACCTGCCATATGGCAAAGTAAAATCTGAACAGGAAAACCGAGCAAAAATGTGCACCTCCTGTGATCACTTTGAATTTGACTTCACAGGAGATATTTTCAGAGTGGAGGGGCATGGATTCTGTTCTGAATGAAACTCCATTTACTACATGATTTTTATAGCAACAAAAAAAATGCAGAAATGGAGAATGTCAAATATAAGCATCTTAAAATAGAACAACATTTAAGGATGAGAAGCTAGAAGAGACTGTCAAGTGCTGCATCTTCTGTCCAAGGTAGAGGAAAAACAAGGAGGCTTGAAAGAGGATTTTGTTTTCAATAAAAGGTAACTCCCATAACATACGACACGCATACATACAGACATACACATGCATCCACCCTCATATAAACACCCCAGAACCGAAGTATTTCAATATAGCGTAAAGTTGTAGTATCTGTAATAACAGCAATATGCACAAAGTGGTTACAGACATTCATCACACCATTCAAGACAGAGTTTCAGATCTGGCATACAGAAAGCTTAAAGATCAGAACGCCACTTTAATGGAGAAAGTAGTTGTAATGTTACTATGGAAATCTCATGCTTTCAGAGAGTCTTAAGATGGACATTGGAGCCACCAACTGCAAATGTGCAGAAGGCACATTTGACAAGTCAATGAATAGACGCCATAGGTTCTCTGACATTGGTTACGCAAGTGTAATTTAAAAATTTACTACCAAGCTCCTTATTGCTAATGCAGCTATTAAAGAAGGCAGATTTTAAGGCAAATGAAACCTTTGCAATTCTTTCTATTGTTTGTTCTCAAATAGGGAAGAATAAAAGTAGTCTGTTTAGAAGCGCTCTCCCTCTGCATCGCTTCAATATCAGAATAACCTTGTCTGTTTAAAGCATAGTTCGGAAATGGACTGTACCTTGCAGTTAGGGGATGCTTGCCCATTACAACACAACAGGATCTGGGAAGGCACGGTCAGAAATAAGAGCACGAACAGGGCCCAGTGGTAGCAAGTTTAAACTCTCCCCCACTCCAACCCCATCCCTACCCCTTTCTGTATTCTCCATTTATCTGTTTCCGCTCAATTCTTGACTCAAAATTGTGAAATAATCCTGTCTAGTCTTGGTGAGTCCAAGTGCAATAGATTCCAGCTTGAAAGAGTAGACACTATGGTAACATTGACAGCCTTCATTTACATAAAAGAATACTAATTACGTTGTATCATCAACATCTGCGATTCTGCTCACTGCCATATGCGACAGTGTTGGGGATTTAACCCTTACGCCTCGCTAATGTACCCAGAATTGTCCCTACTATAGAAAAAATTAGCTTCAAGCGGTCTCTGGGATTTCTTTTCATCAAAAAGAGGCAAAATGCAGTGACCAAGCTTCGCAGGCTTTCATGCAGCCAGTATTAAGAAGCATAAAAATTATCCTAAATGTCTAAGCAACCAACCCGTAACAATAGGTTGTTCGTTTCAACTGGGTAACAGGCTATAAGGAAATCAGAGCCACACAGGCAGAGAGCTTCAGAGTACAGTAGTTAGCAATAAAAACAGGCTGTCAGTATTTGAATTACAAGCCCTGTGTCAGTTCCCTTTGTTTTTGTTGTGTGGGCTAGTAGGATTTCCTGCTGTTCGAAGAATTTTGCCCTTTTAAAACCCTGGTCACTTAGCAAAGTAGGACTTGGAGAGCTAGATTTTGTTATTCCCAGCAAACAAGCATCCTTGATTTTGCACGCAATGTTCCCACCTTTTTCTCCTTAGGGAGCTACGGATACTGCGTATTTTCTTGCAGGCGTAGGCCTACAAACACGAACCAAGTTCATTAGGCTGTTCAAGAAGTGACACTGCACAGGAGCAGGTTTTATTTAATCAATTCGGCTTTCTTCTCCCAAGACTGTTCTGAAATGAAAGTCTTCCCTTCCACCAACTGGTTTTCATGTCAAAACAGAAGCAAAAAACTCCCCCAACCCCTCCCCCCAACCCATTCTGCATACCCAGATGAGCTGAGCTGTTTGATCTGCGCACCCCGATTAACGCCCCCATCCCTCTCCTAACAAACCCCAACCGTGTCGACTTACCGGATAGAGTAGAAGCCTTTTTTCAAAATATCTTACAAATGTAAAATCCCTCGTTTGTCTCAAGCCGAGAGCTCTAGATGCACGTTGCCCTGGATCGAAAGTCTGAGTTCTTAACATTATGCTTCTTTCAGCATTGTACAACACATGTCAAGAAAGTATCCAGAATACCTGTGGGTCTAACTACACCTCAGGCACACACTGATATTTACTAAAAGGTGCGTGCACAGTTAAAAGACGGAATTAAGCTCCTGCTTTCTCTGTCACGCAACTGCGCAAACAACAACTGCCGGCTATTACCTATTTCAGAGGAGAGGATGAAGTAAATACTCACAAAAGGAACGGAGGAAAATAGTTACGGAACAAAAAGAGAGGAAAAATCTGAAGTTGCCAACAGTTTAAAGGGGAAAAAAATTAATTGCTCTGCAAAGGCTGTAGAGAATTGAAACTATTTCAAGTGTCACGACAACGGATCATGAATTCAGAAGGTTGAGGAGGTAGTCTAGGATCAACTGTGAGCAACAAGCGTGTTCACTACCAGGGAACGAATGTTTAACATGCTTTCTTAAGGCTTTAGCAACAAAAGGCTAAAGTTGATTGTGACTGAATTTACACGTAGTTTTATGGCGCTCTACAATTAGAATAGAGATTCCCAACCTTTTCCCAAGATGAGGATCTCCCTATTAGCACTGCTTGTCTTTTAGATAGATGCTCCCTCTTCCATTCATGACTGCTTCCATTTTTTCCCCCCTTTGCTCCCCATGATTGGAGATACAGCTGCAATTATGGTAGCAGAGGAAGTGTTAAATTGCATTAAGAGCCAGCTAGAAATGCACTGAACAGAAAAGCAAAGCGAACGTGACGCCTTTCAACTACCTTTCTCTTATCAGTTTCCTGACTGAGAATTACTTGTGGTAATCAGATGCACGAAGCATTCACATGGATACAACGGTCTTCTCTACGCCACACCTTTCCTTTTCATGTTCCATACTCAGAACCAGACTGAAGAGTTCTGTTGAAATTTGACAACTTCAGCTGCTCTTTCGTTTTTAAAATAATTGTGCAAGAGGGGAAAGGAGATAAAAGTATTGTCGGAAAGTCTGGATTGATAGCCCTAAGTCCGCTGCGTATCCACAGGACAAGCATAACACAGGCAGCAAGATTCCTGAACGCTGAACTTCAGCCTGAAGATCACTGCTAGTAATGGGAGGGAAGTTCAGACTTAATAGTCCTTTCATTCGCTCTTCTCTCTACAGGCACTGGCAAAGGGGAGACCGGTGGCAGGAGCTTCTGTGATGTACTCCCTTCTCTGGGAACAATACTAACTTGGGGTTTTCATACTGGGAGGAAAACATCTTCAAATTCCTGTAATTCTCATCAACAGCAGAAAAAATGAGGGGCAACTGAAGTCTAATTTAGAGCAAATAATTTTAAAATTTGGACATAAAAGTGTTAATTCTTCCATTTGATAAAAAGCACACTTTCCAAGTGCGCATTCTGAGGTTTATGGCAGACTTTTCTCTCTGCAGCAAGCACTTAAAATTTGTAATCAACTGGAGAAGCTAGTACGGGGAAAAAAACACAACACATGTACAATTGCATGTGCTTGTTCACATGCCTCGCTCAACAGATTTTTTTAACTCACCCTTTTGCAACAGCATACAAAACAGTAGTTTTGCCTATGCATGTACTGGAAGTCCTGATAGCAAACGCATCACATATATCTCTCATGCAGTCGCAATTGGGGACAAAAGTATCACAAGTCTGATACAGCATGAGCTGGCACAGGGAAGCACACCTGCTTCTGACTGTTCACTGCTGCAGAGGATGGCAAACAGAGCAGGACAGATAAGTTTTGTGATTATGCACTATAAAATGCAATAGGGTAGCATATGCTTCTTTTCTTGGGGGAAAGCAAGCCAATATATTCTTATTGTTTCAACTCTGCTGACTGGACTGTTTTGTTTTATTTCATCATTCACAGAAAAATGCTGCGGGAATGTTTCTTGAAAGTACCACACTCTCTCAGGTGGAGTTTGTCAGGCACTTTAGCAGAGAAGCTGATCTCGGCTACTTTCTTAAGTGAGTTACTTTGCTTTGGGCAGGTGTGTTTTCCTTCTTGGTAGTAAGCTACCAAGCCAGTGTTTTCTACTGCAATATTTTACATTTATTTTTTGATTTATGGCATGAGCACTGTAATTTCTGCTTCCTTTCTACCCCTCGCCCACCTTAAAGCTTACTAGACCATCCCCCTTACACCCTCATTTAACTGCACAAAGATAAATACCGGTGGATGACTTGTGTGCTGTAGGCAAGGATTTCTTCGGGTGGTACCTTTTACTGAACCAACTGCATAGCTGGAATGGAGCTATACAAGCTTTCAAATGCAAGACATCCTTTTTCAACTATGCAGTTGGTTCAATAAAAGGTATCATCACCCTATGAAATCCTCGCCTCTTGCGTGATTCCTGGACCACTGCGGCTACAACATCACTCCAACATTATCATACTAAATGCTGTCATTTCTGCAATCCCTCCAACTGCCCAGGGATCAATAACCTTCTGCCAGCAAGGGCCACATTTTCCAACCTGGCCCTAACCACAGGCAAGTTTCTGCCCCTCAGAGCAGCCATCTGCCTGTCCCTTCCCTTTGCATGATCTCCTCCCTAACCTGCAGTGAGGGTAACTGCAAACGCAGAGGAGCAGCAGACTCCACAGCAGAGAGCAGCACTGCAGGGAGGATGGGAAGAACAGCACAGCATATCTCCCCTGCCAAATGGGACCTTTTCTGGGCTGGATCCAGCCTGTGGGCTGCATGCTGCCAATCTCTGCATCCATCTCAAAGGCCCCATCCATCCACATTGTTCTGATGGGTCCTTCTAGACAGATAGAAAACGGAAAACTCAAAAACCACCAGCACTGTTTGTAGGTTGGCGGTGTAAAGTGGGACTGAGAATAGAAATGTGATGAGTGGTTGGTTGGTTTAGACAGAATAATGAGCAGAGCACTCCTTTCCTGCATTATAAAAGAGGAAAAATGCAGGCACATTTCTCCGAACATGAGAAACAGAATTCAACCTCTTATTCCAAAAGATCCTCACCCATCCACATAAAAAGCCTCTCAAAGCAGTCAGCCCTTCTAGAATTTACACCTTAGTCCCAATCTGGTGTCTTGAGAAGATTTCAAAGTGGGTCAGCCTGACACTGCAGTCAGAAGGAAATGCTGCACATGTAAGCTAGAGCTACCACCACTTTTCTTCTCTCAGCAAATAGCAAGATGTCTTTCCAAGACTACCGGTAAAACCTGTACTGTCCACCAGAACCACCTGCTGACCATAGCGACGAGCTACTCTGTGAAGTCTTCCTCTCGCGCACTCTCCTTTTTCTCCAGGGAGTAGGCGCCTGTCACAGAATCCTGCTCCCCTGCAATTAGGAGTCTTGTTCTTAAGCGTCTAAACCTCGTTGTGTAGCAAGCAGAAATAGTCCCAACCATCTTTTTTAGTTTGTACCTGAGGCATGCTTTTTCAAGAGCTGTCTACTCTGTGTTCCAGGCTCGCTGGATTACCTCTACCCAAGATGACAAGTTATCAAGTAGACAACCTACAGACAAATTAATACAGTTGCCAGAAGAAAAAACATACTAGCAAAAGCTTCAAGTTGATTGTGAAGATGAAAGAGAAGGGCAAGCCAACCTGTGAATTAAAAGCTGCCACCAAACAGATAAGTTAACTTTTCTCTTTGATTGGGCAAAAACCTTTAGCAAATTGGGAAGCCTAAATGCACAACATTTTGCATTCGCCACTCTGTTAAGTTTGGACCCATAAATGAGAGATGGACTAAAACTCAACTTCCAGGTCAATTCCACAGCAAGCTTTGTTTTATTAACTCCTTTAAAGTTAATTATAATTGATGTCCATGTTAGATACTTTCCAGAAATTCATATCACGCTGTAAAAATTTGCTCTGGGCTCATATCTAATGTCTGATAGAAACCAATTTTCAAAGAAATGTAGCCATTACAAGACGAAGGGGGGGGAAAAAAAAAATCTACAAGGATATAAAAAAAAATCCTATATAATTTAAGTTCCATTTCAGGTATTGTAATTTGACCTCTATAGGATTTAGCTGTTCATGTGAAACAACAACAACAACG
>NW_017728935.1:2900504-2924523 GCF_001723895.1 Crocodylus porosus | reverse complement strand
AGGGGAAGGGGGTGATGCTGTTACATATGGCACTTTCCATCCCATTCTAAACCAATATGAATGGGAGGCTAAAAACCAGTTATTTCAAGCATTCATGGTATTGCTAACTCTCCTGATTTTTGGCATTGTTCTTAAAGTCTATGCTTTACGAATGTGAAAACCTTAGCCCAAGCTAAGTTTGGTAGTCAAGCAGGAATTGGTGATCCTTCCCTACATAGATAGCTCTGTTACTTTTGAGAAGAATCAATGGCAATGCAAAGGTAATGTCTGCTCATGTTTATCGAAGTAAATAATTTCGAGTATGAGACAATTTAAATGGACAGCACTGACTCATTTTTGCATATTATCTTCCTGAACAACAAAAAGATCCATCAGATTTTTGGAAACCCAAATAACAGTAGGAAAAAAACCCCTCTCCCCACAAGCCTCTCTTCACTCTCAGCTCTCCTTCCTGAGATGGGAAGTGAACTGATACTTAGGGTAACTTCAACCTGGCGACAGCTAGCACACACTGCAAATTCAGACAAATTTTAAGTCCTGATGCTAGGAAATTACATAGACTTAGAGCAGGGCTGCATTCAGTAACAATCTCAGCCTGATAGCTTCCTACACATATTAATACAATTCTGAGCTGCCTGCCCCTTGAAACCAACAGGCTTGCAAGCCACGGAGAGCTTTTAGCTGTCTACTTCAGATGCAGAAGAAAAATGAAAAAGCATCCCTTTTCCCAAATCTCTGGATCTGAGAGTACTTTAAAGGATCGCTGTTTCCAAGATTGCTTTATCTGCAATGAACATACTGAACAACTTAAAGGCGCAGTCTACAGTTAAATGCTCTACTGGTATAACCATCTCATTTGGGTATGTGGTTTTCTTTCCCCATTCCCAACTAGCCTAGCCAATCCGACAAAAAAAGCCTTAGTAGCAAACACAGTTGCTCCCTTCAGAGAACTTGCATAAATTAAATACAAGAGCAAAAGAACCACTTGGTTGGCATAAACTGCATCTCCACTAGAGGGGGTTGCCAGATAAAAAAAAAAAAAAAAGGGTTTTATTTTGATCAATCTAGGGCTTTTTGTGCAAGAAAAGTATCTTCAGAGACCAAGGAGCTCACACCTTTAAACAAAGGCCAAGAATTATGGACATCTGAACCCTGTCTTCTAAAACGTCCACAAGTTGTAATGCATCCCCTTCCTGCTGCAGTTGCTGCTATTGGTCAATTTAGTATCTATCAGAAACAAGAGCTGACAATTTAAGGATTGAAAATAATCACAAATGCAAACAAAGGCGGCGGCAGAGTTTCCTTCGTCCACAAATCCATTTTAGTATAGCCTTCCTAAAGGCCAAATGCAAGGCGGTTGGCAGTGCTGGCCCACGGTACACCAACAAATACGGTTCCGGAAGCCCTACCCCCATTTTTCAGTAAGGATTCATTGAGACCCCGACGACAGCCAAGAGTCTCAGCGAAGCAACCGTGCATTTCATTTTATGTCACTGAAAGGAACATTTGCATTAAAAGAAGACGTTTAAGAACTGATCTGCTCCTGCTACGTAGGTCAACATAAAGTGATCTCACATTATACCAGTGGGCTGACTGCAGTGCAACTACTTATGTCATCATCAACAAAGCCAGATGACTTCATATATGGAAACGAAATGTGTGGGAAGGTGGAGAAATACAGAGAGGACCCCCCAAAAATGGGTGAGGTCTTGGAATCAGTTCTTATTAACTAGGTTATTCTTCTGTTTTAAACGCAACGTTCTTATAAAGTAGGAACCTGCTCTTTTAGGTGATTAAATATTTGACTAACTCACTTGGTAGCTTGAGTCTAACCTGGCTGCCCCTTATGATCTGGAAAACACCGAGACGACTGAAGGGTTCCAAGCCCGACCAGTCAGACAACAGAAACCTTTTTGTGGAGAAGAGCGAGAATAAGATAAGCCTAAAATACAGAAGTCATTTTCCTTAGGGAAAAGCAGAAACTGCTCATGATACTACAAGGGGTTGTAAATTATTATTATTATTATTATTATTATTATTATTTTTTTATATACATGGCTCAATTCTCTCTGCTGCTTTTTGCTGCAGAAGACAGACAGCGCCAAATTCAGTCCTTACAACCATGGGCACAACGTCCATTTACCGCTGACACCATAGCTGAATTTGGTATAGAAGCTAAAGACCACAGTGCACATTTTCCATCTACCTTCTTTCCAGAGCAAACAAAATCTAATCATTTAGACCTCAGGGAACGCATCTTTCTGTGACCAAGATTATAACCTACTGCAACAAAAATTCCTCACTAACTGGTTGTCTAGGGAAAGCTTCAGAGATGCACGAGGTTCAACTGCTCTACTACTCTAGGACCCCACTCTGTCATCCGTCAGAATGACTGCAGATCCCATGGATTTCATGAAATGCAAATCTTGTCTTTCCACCACCTGTGCCTATATTACACATCTTATCAAGAACTGATCGGGAAATACAGCATTCTGCTTTTAGGGTCAAATGTATGTGCTTAACAGAAAGGATGGAAGACAGTCAAAGAAAGATCAATGTAATAACAAATCTGCTTTAATATCTTAAGACAGAAAGTTTTCCATCAAGTCTCCCCATACCAGTGATTGTTCATTTTGGTTTCTCCCCATCCTCCTGGTAGATGTCCAAGTGCCCACTGAAAGCTTCCCCAAGAATACTAGTATGATATTTACCCATTATCCTACAGAGGCTGAGCTGTGCACCCGATTAAAATGGTTGTTCTCGAACACAGTCCCTTCCTTAAATGTATTTCCAATAAAAAGTGCTGTCACAACCGAATGGTGAAAGGCAAAAATCTTCCTAGTAGTGCATGGACAGTAGGACAGTGGCCGTGGTGGCTTTAGGGCTGTTGAGGCCCTGGGCGAGAGAGTCATTTGGGGCCCCTTAGAGCAGGGGTGGGCTATATGTGGCCTGGGGGCCGGATGCGGCCCGCCAGGCCATTCTATCTGGTCCGCGGGGCCCCTAAAAAAATTTAGGGAATGAACGTTTATCTGCCCTGGGCTGCCTGTCACGCAGCCCTTGACAGCTTGCCGAAACTCAGTAAGCAGCCCTCTGCCCAAAATAATTGCCCGCCCCTGCCTCAGAGGCTTAATTTTGATGACCTATAAGCAAATCGGACATTTTCGACTTCAATTTCACTTTGCCCTATCCATGATGCTGCAAAGAAAGTCTCTTAATACAATATTGCTAATACAAATCTTCAGTGTAATTAATTTTTATTTTTATAAAGCGTGGGGCCCTGGGCGGTCGCCTGGTTTGCCCTCCCCTGAGGCTGCTACTGGTAGTGGAAATACTGCCCTGCTGCAATAGGCTTGGAGGAGTGGGGGAGAGGAGAGGAGAGACAAGACATCTTCCTTCCACAAGGGAGAATGCTTTCTGCATGACAAGAGATAGGCATAAAAGAGTTCACTTGCACAGAAGCACAATATGGTCTAACGAGAAAATATTTCAAGTTTCTGAAGTATATGTTTATCACTCAACCCATTCTTATGAAGGGGACCCCCCCCCCATTTTGGACATCATCAACCTAAAAAATTATAATGTTTATGTAAGTCACAAATATACCGACCTTGCAAACAGAACCCTGGAAAGGGGGTGGGGAGAGGGGGCAGATATTAGCTCTTCATATCACAACCTTACTGTATTAAATTAAAAATAAAAAAAATGAGCAAACACTCTACGAAAGCAGCGAGCCATGAAGTAGAACTCAAACTGCTAAGCAAGATTCTGATGGGCATGCTAGTTAAACCTTCCAGTAATTATTCTGACTCAAACTAATTAGCTAGGAAATATTTCTCCAGTGTAAGAAAGTCTGAAATTATGCAACCCCTGAAAGCAACCTTATGTTGATTTAGAAAGGGACTCAATAAAGGTCAACAGGCTCAAGAGGTCTCACACATACAAGCTCACGCTACACTGTCCTTCATATCCAGAGGTCTTTATTCACTCTCACTCCCTTTTGTTTGGTACGAGACAAGTTAAAACGACTGCAGTCACAGGCTTGAGATATGCCCCCACCCCGCCCATAGCTGTTTTTATTTATTAGATCTCCATGTACCGGATTATTGAATTTCCAACTTAATTTTAAGAATGGCTTCTGATGAAGAGGGCTACCCGAACGCTAAGGAAACACAATGTTAACTAGTACGTCCGTCTTTTACTGGGGGTTACCAAGAAGGTAAGAAACACGGATGTGTGGGAGGGTAGTGAGAGCAGGAATAAACCGACATTTCAAAAGTTCCTTGAAAATACAGACATCATCTATATTCAGGATGACTGTAATGGCTTTACTGAAATGCTGTGCAATTCAGTTTATGCCTCTTTAGAATTTAAAACTTATTTATGTAGATAAAAAGAGACCTTTCCCCCTCAATTCTTTTAACATGTTTGGAGGTCTTAAAGAAAAAGAAATTAAAAAACAAACAAAAAACCCCAGCTTTTGCAAAGCAGTAAGCTGAAGCAGTCTACGTGTACATACCGATGTGCTCAATAAGCATGACTACAAACCTTTTACCATATTCCCTTCAAAACTCCATCATTAGGATTAAAAGGAGAAAAGACAAGGCCAAAATTCCAGTCAACTACATCGCTGTAAACCTGGAATGACTGTCAGAGACATACTTCAAGATGAACAAAATCAAGCATGGAAAAGCATTTCAAATGAAACCATTAAAAAAGAAGTCTAGTGTTACACTAAAAAAGTAGTAATGGCTTCTCCTAAAACAATAGCAACCAGCTTTGTAGACCTGCTCATTCACGATGGGTTGTGCTTCCATTACTGTACAAACATCAGGGACGTTGACTGTGCAGTTTCCCTAAAAACCCTGAAGCAGAAATTATTCACCATATTTTAACTGGTACCCATTGCCCGGGAAGATCAGCCCTTCCTCCCCCTGCCGAAATAAAAAAATATCACCAGGGAAGATGGTGCTACTTTATACCAACTGTCATTACTGCAGGGATAGCATGGGGACTATGGCAAATGACACCAGTGACGGGTCTGGGCCACAGTTCTTTGTCTTCCCATATATCCCTCAAGCTATCCTGAAGTATACTAAAACTGATGACCATTTCTTCCCTTCATTTGAGTCCAATGAGACTATGCAAATACATACAAGTTAAGCATGTGCTTAACCATCTGAAGTCAGAATCTACATTTTTGGGAACTAAAAGCAAGGCAGCTTAATGACAACAATGCTACAGAAATTAAGCAAAACCAACTACGTGATATTTCAGCACTAACAAAGAAGGGAACTAAATCACATTTCTGCAGTGTTCGGGTTTTCCTTCCTCCTGTACGTTTTGGTGCTGGCCTGCCACGTTTCGACAGAAACCTACAGCTGTTTTAAGAATGCAGAAAGCAATGCTTCATTTGACGGCCAGTTTAAGATGTAAAAATCAAGCTATATCATATTCTATCTCCAGTGAAAAGCGCACGTTGGCTCAAGTTAACATCAAGTTCAAGTTAACTGGAATGGTTCAGTATGTTAAAAATGATTCAAAACCTTACAGTCATAATTTAAGGAAAAACAATGGAAGTTTTGTGAGAATTTTTCAATAATATCAATCAAACTGGCACGATGATTAACTTCTCCAGCATTTGAAACCTTTAAAAAAAAATTTCAACTACACATATTCTGATCTATTCCCACAACACACCTTGCTTCATCCCGTAGGAAATTACCATCAGATATCATTATTTCCAAGTGCAGTATTAAAATGTATGTAAGCGCAGTAAAAACAGCTCAATCTCAGATGTATTTTTATAGCTGGACCAGAGAATTGTCTCACTGTGGATCACACGTACACGACTGGTACCTGTGGTACAGATCAATTTAACAGCTCTCCTATATACAAGCAGCCTAACATTTTCTTCAGAATCTCCTCGCGATAGACACAAAGATGGATTATAGCAGACAGGGAGGATTTGGTAAGTGATGGGCAGTTCTCTGCTGCTTTTCCTCCCTCAGTTTAATTCATACTCATTGTGGCAAAATGTAAGAAAGCCTATTAACTAATTTAAAATAACATCACAGCTGACACGACATATAAAACAGTCAGTCAGTTAATAACCCAAATCAGCGCGCCAAGACAATCAAATGATGCTGTAAAGAACAAAAACCACATGCACAGCGCAGTAGGTTGTGGCTTCATTATCTTCATAGCAATAATGAATAATAGGCAAGCAGTATCAGACAAGATATAGCACTGCTAAGTCTCATTTGGCTACACCTTAAGCTGAGGCGGGCTTCAAAAGCTTTTTCATGCGTGTTTGGGAGATGTTAAAAATTCAAGTAGAAGCACAGAAAACCCTCCCTTCTGCCATTATTTTCCTCTTCCCTCATTTGCCAATTAACAACCGTACTTCTTTTTACAAATCCAAAGAGGATGGGGAAAAAAGGGAGAACATCTTTTTTCACTAAAGCTTTTAAGAGATGCATGCTGCTGTTAATTGATAAATGAATAAACCCAAAACAATGGGTGCAACTGAGAAAACTTGCTCGAGGACGTTTTGTCGACTAAGAAAATATAGTAGCCACCACTTATTATTTGCTTAACGCCGGCAAGACAACCAAACCGACCAAAACGAGAAACAAACAAGCAAACAAAAGCCCATCTCTGTGTTCAGTGAATTCATAGATCACCTCGCTCCACCAAAAAAAAAAAAAAAAAAAAAGCTCTTGAGCTGACCTGACCCGCACTTAAAAATCCCGGGTGAATTCTGACTGCCGTGCCTGTCCCAAAGCCACCTCGGTTTTCTTGTTAACAACAAATTGTCGAAGGAGAGATTTGCTTGGCACTTAACTAAATTCCTCCTCTCCTCAGCCAGTTGCTGTGCACGGAGAGGACAATATATATGAGGCTAACTTGCACTCTCTCTGAAGTGTAAAATAAAATGCAACTGCCGTTCAGCAGCGTGGACAAGGAAGCAGGCAGACAGCCAATTTTCATTCTCCGCTGCGGCGCACGTCTGGCAAGCGGGTCAGTCAACGAGCGCAGAAGTTCTGAGCCTGTACTGGTGTCGTTGCTGGTACATGCCACTTTCGGCAATTTTACTTTCAGACTTTTTGTGTGCACGTGCCGTGGTTTTGGGCTGACAATGGAATTACTACTCATTTGCCTGCTAAATCATCCTAATCTTGCTGCAATCCTTGTATCAGATGTCTCAGAGGAAAAGCACCCCTCTCGTTCCTGGCCAGGAAAACACCTAGCTACTTAGACGTGATTATACAGACATGGAGGGGTGGGGATCGGAGCTCTGCCCGCCCAATTTGGCCTTCTAAGAATTTAAGATGAGTCAACTTGTGATTTGACTCTCTCACTTTAACAGATAATTCCATTAAGAGTTTTAGAGCTCGCTGACTCAATCTGTCACCAGTTGATAAATAAACCAAAGAAAGAGGAAGAGGAAGGTAAAGACGACATTTCATTTTAGTGTCGCGGCCCCAATACTCAACACGGTGTTCATAAGGCAACATCATGGGGAAGAGACTTTGCTAAACATTTATCATCATCCTCAAAAAGGTCATTGGCTCCCTCGCAACATGTTGCTCACTCTTTCTTCCACTACTCCAAATTCAGACATTAGGTTTCCCACTGCTGACTACTAGGGAGAAACATAACACAAACCAGTCTAGGCGTGTGAAAAGCAAAATTCTTCAGTTCTGTATTTTCAACCGGCCCCTAAAAAGGGGCCATTTTCATCATGAATATCACACTGTTCTCAAAATAAAAATGTAGTTCTGAGAAAGAGCTTGCTGTTGTCCCACTTTTAGTTGTGCTAGTTATTCGCAGTGAATAAGAATGAACAGACCTCATTGCGGTCTTGGTCTGAGGACAGATTAACCTGCGACTGGCAGGATTACCAATTTACCTCCTGGACTAAATCACTTCTGCTGCACGATTCTCGGCCCTTTAAAGCTTAGCTGAACAGTTTCTTGAATTTCCTGTTCTTTGTACTGAAAAGGAAATGATTGCACTGCCATCTTTAATGACTTCAAAAATATCAACTGCCGCAAAGCTCAAGTAAAATCGATAGCTTGCTGAAGTCATCTTTCCATTTCAGAAAAGGAGAGGCATATCAGAACGTTACCCCAAAAAACTTTCCCTTTTACGCTTCAGAGCATTTTAAGCTCAGAACTTTTTGCCCCTGAAAGGAAATGGTAATTTCAAAGCCCTTAATAATATTTGAACAGGTTTTTCTATACATAAATACCTACCATCACTACCTAGTTCCTCTGTCTTCTTAAAGGTAAGTGATGAGCTAGCACAACCTACTCCTTCTTACTCCACGTGCCTTTATTATCGCCATTTTAATAGAAATAACATTATTAAACATGCAAAACCAAAAGAAAAATAATAACGTAAAGTCATCATTGGTCGGTAGGTTTTCACGCCGGGGTCTGCCACAGGCGGCGGCAAGGAAGTCTCCAAATAGCCAAAGATTACACAGATATGGAAATAGATATCGCTTTATTTTTATTTTTTTACCACTTGTTGCCTATTAGATTAAACGTCACATTTTCTACTTTGCAAGGCAAAGCTTTGCAAAGTTTGTACAGGTTGCCAAATGCGCCCAAAGCAAAAGAACCCCAAAAACCTAAAAACCAACTTACACACTGCTTATAACAAAATGAAGTCTTTGCCATGCAGACTCAAGGTCAAACGGATGGCTTCATTCTCATTTTTTCCCCCAGACAACAGCTGGAAAAGTCCTGTCCAACTCTGTCTAATAAAAAGGAATTGTGAATTGCACGATGCATGCCAAGCCAGCAGTGTCAGAAAAAACACGTTTCATCAGCTCCGAGTACCATCGAGGAGGTATGTTTCATGCAGAATTCATGCAGTCTGGTAGTTATATGTTGAATAATGTTACATTTGCAGGTTTGTCAACCAGTAATTTGATTTTACAGCTATGCACTTACTACAGAACCCAACTTTTACTTGTCTATCACCTTTCACAAGGGCAGGCTAAAGTACAACAAGCCAAGATGAGTCTGAGTTTGCACAAGCAGCCAATGACATTTGGATTTTAAAGAGGGGTGCAGGCCATGTCCTGCCTTTCTAGACAATCAGTTTTGAATTCAAGAGGTATAGTAGCAGCTGGGAGGTAAGGTATTTCAGAGACTCCAGTATAAAGCTAGGAGCTGTCAAGGGAGGCACCGAGGTAAGACCTCAGAGGTGACCATACTTAACTGGAAGTATCAAGTCAGCCAGGCAATGCCAAAAAAGTTAATCTGTTGCATCATCTCTAAAGTTAATGATGCAAGTGATGAAGAATGTAATGGGCAACCAAATGCAATGACTGAGTACAAAAGCTATATTTCCATCAGTTTTACAGTATTACAAAAGCAGTGTTTCCATCAGAATCCTTCAGATTCCAAATTAACTCTTTTTTTTTTTTTTAATCTGCTGCACAACTAGAGGCATTGTACAGCTTTTTAAACAGCTTCATCATTTTTTTTCTCCTGGAACAGGACAGTCCAAGCCCACCAGGCAGACAGCTGCAGTCCGTGTACAGGAGCAACAGGTCACACTGGCCGTTTGCTGCATGAACATGGGGTGGGCAGGCGTTACAGCTCCTCCCTCCCACTGCACCTGCAACAACGCAAGGGGAACAAAACTACCTGCTGAGCAGGCAACACGGTTCATAAATTAGTGCAGCCTGCTACTGGGAGTCTGAAGAACGACAGCAAAAGCACCTTCCTCCTCAGGTCAGAGCCCCAAAGGAAGAAAAGAATAAAAAAAAAAGGGTGGAAGAATGAAAAGCCCAAGGGATATGAGAGCAGAGAGAAACAAAAAGGGAGTTCTTTATTCCTCCAGATTTTACCAGAAATGATAGAGCTGCAGCAAATTTCTTATTTTGGGGGACAGAATTATAACTATTTTTCTTTTAACTACCTGCCTCTCTCAACTAATAAGACCAATGGTCAAAGTCATCCAAATAAAGTTTCCCAATTAATTCTTTACCGTTCTTCTCCACTTCCACGTTAGTGGAAGCGGAGAGTGGACAAAGTTTCCCTCTAAAATGAAATTAAAGCAAGGCCCCAATATCTGTTAATCAACGGTAGCCCACGGCAAAGCTGGGTACCACTCTTTTTTTTTTTTAACCTAAATGAGCCAGATGCCACGTTGGAAGCATGTCTGTCCCCACCCCCGTGTGTTTTTTTTTTTTTTGTTTAAAGCACAGAACAAAATCATCAACATTCATTTGGTCATTAATTTATTTCTGAGGCTCAAGCTAAGCCAGCTACACTTTTCAAAACAGAATATTTCAGTTCTCGCTGTTCATGAATCGATAAACAAAACCCCAAATCCTTCCAAGCAGTTTTTAGGTTGGCCAGTCACAGAGACACTTTTGCCGTGTCCATTTCAGAGGGCTGAATAGATTCCACCTGCTCTAATATCATTCATGCATGGCCAAATTTTAAAGTGCTACTTATGTCCATCTGCATGAAGAACTGTGTGCTCGAAGAACTGATTTGCAGGGATTTGTCCCACCAACGCACTCAGCCTCTCTGAGCATCAATACAAGTCAAAGGGTCTCACTATTTTGCAGTCAGACCCAGAGCAGCGACATTCACTAATCTCCAAGCAAAAGACACGCTGGGGTCTTCCCTGCAGACTCGTATTTTTCCAAGATGAAAAAGTTGCCAAAACCTGTATGTGAAGTGGACACCACAACCAGAGCAAACGCACAGAATTGCGATGGACTCGAGAAGCCTCTAGATTGTCTGTTAATTTTATTTTCTACCAATTGGTTGTTTTGGTTGTTTTGTTTTTTTTTTAATAAAACAGTGGCTACAATCCTATGCTTATCTTGCTGGGGTGATCTGACCCCAGCTGACTTCCTGCCCCTTGGGCAAGGGGCTGGACCTGATGATCTTGCAAGGTCCCTTCCAGCCCTACTGTCTATGAAATCTATACTCCTCACTTGGACAACAGCTCAAATAAAATTTAATCCCAGTATATGTCAATGGCTTAGCATCCGCCTGCCTTCTTAACCACAATAAAACAAACAGCAAGAGAGAAAAACAATGAGAGCCATCAGTGATGGAGACAGCGCTATGTAGCACTTAAAATAAAGCAAGCAAAACCTGTCATCTGCACAGAAAGACGTTCAGGCTTGGGATCATTCTTGGTGCTATGAGCATAACGCAGCAAAGAAAGTTAACAGTCTTTCAAGCCATCTTCATTACTCCTTAAACACTTAATCCCAAAGCTATTAGGGTAATTGGGGCTATCTCGGTGACTGCAGGTTACTGAGGATGGGCTGCAGAATCTACCTTTCGGTTTCTAGAGTACCGATTTAGGAGGAAGATTAACAGAGACACCACTATTTAAAGGAAACAATTTAATAAAAAAAGAAATAAACCCAAAGGGCTTTGAGCCAATACAGTTTAGCTGAACAGAATCGTACTGAAAAAACACAACAAAACACTACACAAGCATTTAAACTGTACACAGCTTCAAACAACAGAACACAAACTCCACACCCACCAACGGCGTTAAAGGTCAAAATTACAACCATCTCTTTAGGTTGAAATGGAACGTACCCAACAAGCGAACACACACACTAATACGTGGAAGGATAGTCTCCAGTGTCTGCTCTCTCTCCGTTTGAAATTACAAACAAAACGTGAGAGATTTGTGACCTGATACACTACAGAGAAGTGCAATAATCAAGGGAAGCTGCATTTCAAAGACTTTTAGAGGACCTTCAGAAAGAAAAAAAAAAAATTGCGTGAAACATCAACTTCCATCTCCTGAAAGCAGAAAAATGGTGCACACATTCAGAAGATCCAAGGATTTATCCCAGCCACCAACCGCCAAAAAAAACACGTAAAGAAACCTGAAACACTGCAACACAGGTTGCATTTAAAACTATGACATAACTGGAGAAGAAATAAATTGAAGTGCCCTGCCAAAAGAGCTGGGATTATAAATTACAGGAGGAAAGAAGGCCAAGAAACTTATTTATGGAGCCAGATTTATATTTAAGGGGAAAAGGTGTAACAAAATAAGTATACATCAGAAGAGGGAATTAATTTGGTCTTAAGCCCATCCAATGGCATATATGAATATGAAGGTTTGATTTGCCAAAGAGTACCATATGAAAAAGTAATTTGCTCTTATAGTCCCAGCTAAATATTCAGACAGTCGGATACTGCTTGAGTTAGAAGTCAGCCTCAAACCCCATCATTTCCTTAACACTCAGTGCACTCGTTATAATGCAATTGGTGTATGTTTAGTGTACAGCAGCATGATGTGCAATTCTAAATTACTTCAAAATCACATTCGTATCAAGCAAACTTGGCGTCAGAACCAGCGTCGAGAGACCAACCTGTTCTACTACGTTTGTGGCAAGAATGGAAGTTTAATGCATTACAAACTTTTTTTCTGTGAATTAAAAGGGAGCCAATTGGGAGAAATACAGGGAGAAATATATAAGGTCATAGCCACTGAGCCTTCATAGGAGTTTGGGGAACAAAGCAAAAACAGGACAGAAATACAATCCAGCACCTGCAGCTCTTCTGAGCCATTTTTTCAATATTTCTGACCAAATGGCATTTGCCAGTTCATATGCACACCTACCTTGAGAGGCTAAAAAAAGTGTTCTCCCCACCCTTACTATTGAAAAACCCATAAACGTGAATCATCTTCTGAGGCTATCCATTTCCTAGCACACAAGAGAAAGAGAAAGCAACCGTACGTCAGTCTTTCTTCATCAGATCTTATGTCACCCACTGAAACCAAATGGGAGTGTATGAGTGCACGGTAATACTTCTCAATCAACTGCATGGATCTGCCTTTCAAAACGAATACGGGAAAGTGGCTGCGGTCACCATTTCTTAATAAGCTCAGCTGATATCCCACAGGAAGTTCGAAAAGGGAAAACACAAGCACGGCTCATAATTTTTCCACGTTTCCGCAGAGAAGACTGAAAGAACACAAGTGCGCTTGAAAGACATCTCTCCCTTTAAATCTGCTCCTTCAAAATATTCACAGGATCCACCATGAAAATGCTTTATTTCCTTCTCAGTCACACATGGTTAAGTGCTCAGTGTAAACTATGTACACCGTAAAGCAGCAATAAAGATGACTTTACTGGGATTTTTGGCTTCTTAAACGTCTTGCGTAATATCAGTTGTACTGTTTTCATTAGAATAAATATTCAAAGGGCTGAGCGCAAAAAAATTATTTTGAACAAAACTAATCTTTTCTCCTCCAGCTTCTCAGGGCAATGGTGAAGATGTACATTTTTTAAATTCCAAACCAAAAAATGATTTTTGGATGCTCTGACAGTAGCTTCTCAGTGAAATGAAAAAGGGGCTTCACTCAAAAGGCAGTGTTTGTCACGACTAGTATGTGACAAGATAAATTTCAAGTGAGCAAGTCGCACTGACCCCAGACACCAGCAGCTACGTATTTCAATTTTCTGTCTCTGTACTGGAAATACAGCCGAACGTTACTACCAGGATAGTGAGAAACAGAGGCTTCTGGGGAGGGAGGGAAAAGAAAAGGGAATTGAAAAAGGCTCCTGCCATTTCTTTGTCCGTTTCTCGGTGCAGGGCTAAAATTGACAGATCCTTCTCTGAATCTTGTTATAATTATCTAATTAAAGAAACCCATTCAGTAGGTTTTCTTTAAAACATTTTGACTGCTTGAGATGAGCCCCTCACAAGTTTTCCATTTTCTCAGAGATTTCACACTCTGATCTTTGGCTGCTGTTACACCGTAGGTGTTACGGTTAATGTATGCTCATTACTACGCTGTGAACAAAAACTGATTAATAACACTTATCACAACGCAATCTCGTTTAGTGCATGCAAAGCAGTAAAACAAAGTGAGGGTCCCAATAACCTGCCGACGCCGCTGCCAAAATGTAGTTCTCTCCAAAGAAACAACAGGTTCAGTGCAGCAAAATGGATGTTACTTTGCATTCTGACGTACACTGTACGATGATCCTGAATAATACAGCAGCACAAGGAGCTAACAATGGACAATTTGAAGGGGTCAAAGGTAAGACGCTTAAAACGACCCTGCCATTTTCGTTTCAGTTTCCGCAGTATTCATTAGTCGCATCACTTCTAAGATTTCGACATCTGGCCTTTCCTGTTTTTGTGCATTTCAGTACTGCCAGCTCATATAAACAAAGCAAGTAAATACAACTGTTTATTTGCAGAAAAGCATCTTTCCTACAAACTACATACATATGGCTTGTAGTCTTTTGTATATGCGTACTCCAAGGCAGCGCATGTCAGTCACTGCAAGGAATGAAGGGTCCTGCTTTTACCAAGACTTGCTCAGCCAACTAGAGAAATCAAAGACTTTTGTCCATATTGCAACTCTAGTTTTGTAACTGCCAGCAAACTCTCCCCCTCTCCAGATCAGAACAGGTAAAACAAAAAAAACAAAAAGAAAGAAAGAAAGAAAAAAAGTGGGGGAGCCCAAAATAATTTGTCCCCTCTGCCATGATACATTATCCATCTCTGTACAATAGATCAGTTCAAGATATTCTCTCTCACCCACATTGGGGTTTTTTTTTAATCCCACGGACAGCCACGATGACGCATCCAAAAAATTAGCTAGCTTTATGACCATGATAATATAATGGTCCAGGCAACAGCAGAGAGTCTTAACCTCACTACTTCACCTAGAAATCCTTCCTCCCTTCTCCTCCATGCCCAGCTTTGTTTCAATATCTATACACCAAGCAATTATAAAGAACCATATTCTTTAAGGATGCTTTTCACTAACAAATATGCTCCCAAATCTCCTCCCGATGCTATCTGTGATACAGAAAGCACTCCTAATGCATCTGTGGGGTCACCACTTTTGTCCTGTTATGCTAATATTAGGCGTTTCACAGTTGGGGGAAGAAAGCACAGAGGAGCATAATCAGAGGGTCATTTACCTAAACAGCAGTACCTCAGTTTCTAGCACTGTCGTTCATATAGGAATGTGCACTGTACTAGGCACAAGGCACTTGTAAAAATTAGTTTTAAAATAAAAAGCAGAATTACTTTAATCACAGAGATCCCACAAGAAAAAATCTTTCGTAGGGGAGAAAATTAAGACTGGAGAGGACCTGAGGAGGTAATTTAGTCCTCTAGGGCAGTGGTTCCCAAACTGACAAAGCATGCACCACCAATTTAAAATGATACAACCTTAAGTACCACCAGCAATTTTTTGTCACAAAGTAATTATAATAAATCTGTTAACACGTACCACTGACAAGTTACCTGGGTACCACTGGTAGTACTCGTACCAAATTGGGAACTGCTGCTCTAGGGTCATCTAGGGTTTGATGGTTCTGCTTGCTTAGACGCTTTCCTGGAAAATTGCCATCAACTTCTGAAACCGTTTTTATGGTGGGCAGAACGATATGCATTTCTGGCCCTTATAACTGACAGGATAACGTTCTGAATATGACCAGGTTGTGAAGTGATTCAGCAGCAGTTTCCAAAGTCCATAGTCAATACCGGTGCCTCTGTTGTCACAAGCGGCTGGCCACGATAGAAAGCCACAAGTAACACTTGGTGTGTTTTTAGTCTCATCCTCTGGAAGATGGGATTCAGCGAGAAAGCTCAGGTTTAAGTTTCTAGCCCTCACGGTTGAGGAGAAAAGCCGAAAAGTGTACTGCAAAGCACAAAAGACGTAAGAGAGATAAGACACAAATGCTGTGGTTTTTTTAAAAAACACTAATGAGTCTCACGACTTCCCAGCCGGGCTCACTTTTTAAACACTTGGGACAGAAACAACCCACTTCAGCAAGCTGCAGTACAATCTTGTCTATTTTCAGTGCTGATGTTCAGAGCACAACGGGCAACAATAAACCTGACAAGATTCCCATGTATTTCAGTCGGGTGCAGCTTGAGAAAGCTGTAAAACCACAGCCAAAGCAAGTGTCAGCACTATTCACTGAACCTTTGTGAAGGATTAACAATAAAAGTAAAAAACATGCTGCTCATAACAGCAAGGAAGTCCTGGAACAGGGGGCAGAGGAACATGTTTACACTACAAATTCTTGGCTGGTACATTAGATGGCTATAGCTATCCTAGCAAAAACTTTCTAGTGGTCTTATGCCAGCAAAGAGAGCTGTTTTTGAGTACAATCTATATTATTCTGGGTGCTTGATTAAATAGATCGGAGACCACGTTGCCAGACAGCATAAGCTACACCTGTAAAAGGCCTGCTGATGGCATGAGCAGCATCTCCACTAGAGGGCTTTTCGGCAGAGCTGTGTCCACTACAGTGCATTTTTTCACATCCTCAGCTATGCAGCTATACTTCCTAAAAATCACTGGTGCAAATAAATCTAGCCAGAGACATCAAATTTTCATCCTTGCTTCCAGAAGAGAGAGATTTGGGGATCCTTTCCCAACCCTATCAGACACGTGATTGACAGCACAACCCAGCACAAACCTTTGAAGCAACCCAGCACAAATCCTAGCACTATCCCTTGCAAGTGAGGGTTATTTTGGCATTGCCTTTAGAGAGCAGGCCATGTCACTTTTGACCTTCATCTCTGCTTCAGCTGTTGCTGTTTAGTCCCCAGACTAAGGGATTCACGTTAATATTTCCAAACACTGGCCTGCCTGGATGGGAGAAAAAAAAGAAGCAATCACAATACAGTCCTAAAGGTAACTGAAAACCTGAAGGTTTCTTTTGGTTGTGAAGAATTAAGAGAAATTATATAGATTAGGAAAAACAAAATACAATGTGTGCATGGGATAACAAACAAGGAGATACAGAAGGAAGGGAAGAAAAGAGCAATGGAACAAGACATGATGCACTATAACCTACGTTAGGGAAGAGAGAGCGGAAGTTAGGAGGAATAGAGTCACTAACAAAAACAAGGATGTGCTGTTATGTTATAGCATTCAGTCATTACGCAGAAGGATGACTGGTGATAAGTATTTAATTCATTCCACTTGGGCAGGGTCACGGAGCTAGACTACACGTGGAGGAAAGGGGTGGAAACACTGCAGCACAAACATGTCGTCCTGGCTGGCTCTGGCACGATCAAGCAAGCATGCAATGTTGTTCAAAAGCAAGTAAGTTGGATCTGCCTCACCTTTCTGCTGCCTTTCCAGCATACATGGAGCACCAGGTATGCTGGAAAGGTGTGGTATCTATTATAGACGTGGTATCTATTATAGCCAGTGAATAAACGTGTAAAATTACTAGTTATCCAAAGAGACCCCAGTTACAGAAGAGGATTTTTATTCACTGACACTGCAAATGGATTCAAGTTCCACCCTTCATATTATAACTGCCCTTCCTTTTTAGGAGCGAGGAGGACAAAGATTAGCTTCCAGCAGCTGGCTGCTGCTTCAAATACATTTCTTACCAGGGGAGCACACAAATACCAATAAACTCTCCCTATGCCTGAAGAAGGGCGTTTGTGCCCAAAAGCTTGCAAAGAACAATTTTTCCAACTATTTAGTTGGTTTAATAAAAGATATTGCATCTACCCAAAGAACTGTGTCTTTCTTACCTTCTTGCATTTTTTTTGCTGACTTTAGAGCCCACACTTCCCCTTTTCTGAATAAAATACAAGCTTCTATCTAAGGCAGGCTAGCACCCAGCTCTCTACCCACATCTCTCTCTATGCCCTCTCAAGCTGTCTGCTTCACTTTTCTCAACTCAGCCCTGACCAGATGCCCTCTGCACAGCCAGGTTGTTCCAGATCTTCCTAGGAGAACCTGAAGTATCCTCATTTTTCCAAGTTAGGTAAAAAACCAACACCTTAGAATATACACAAACTGCCACTCTGTCACAGTTACGATATAGCTGTATAAAGTATAGATATTGATTGTATAGCCTCACCCTGACTATAGATTAGACAACCACACATACATACATACACAAAAATAAATAAATCAAAACATTTCATTCCTTAAATTAGAATTAAAAAAAAGAAAAAAAAAAAAATGTACTAGTTTTATTTACTAAAGTTGTTGAAGTGGTGCAATGCTGTTGGCCCCCTCACCAAAGTTTTTTTCCTTTTTAATATTAATAAAGGGAATCGTCAATTCAGTGCAATAAGGCAGGAAGTAAACCTTCTCTATACAGCACACAGAAACCAGCTAACAGGTTGTTCCTCTTGGCTAAGTGTTTTGGAGGATGAACTGTTAATTATCCTGTGTGTCAACAATAGGGCAGTTCAGACAAAAATCTCTGTGAGGGTTTGCCTTGCTGCACTCCCTCCTTCCTCCCACAAGAAACACTTGATAAAATATTCAAGCTGAAACCACAGGAACTGATAAAGCAGGTTGGCAAAATCAGAGCACCTGTCGTCACCTGCTTAGCATGGAACAGTTATAAAAATTTAATTTTCGATATTAAAATATCAAGTCAAAGATCTTGCAGTGTACAAAGACCACACAATACATTCAAAGGAAACATCTTACAAAATAATACAGTTCCCGTTTCTAAATGTGGTCTAACTTTTCAAACAATTTAACTTACCATATCGCCTTTCATTTAATTTCGTAGCAAACCCAGACACACTCTTAAAGTTGTTAATGTTCCTTTGGCTAATACTTGAAGTCAACAGCATTTAGATACTGTATTGTACAGCTCCCCAGAAATGAAGGACTGTTTCTAGAGAATGCAAGTATACCTGATGGCAGGGGAGCAGAATTCTGCAGAACTGCATTTCAAAGTTATTACAAACCTATCAGCTGAACACAAAGGAAAAAATATGCTATGAAACTATGACATGTCAGAGAAGCAAGTTTAGAAATTCAGTTACAGTCTCCACAATACCCTTAACCCTGTACCTTTTATATACTAAGTGACAAATCCCACAGCTTCAGTTACATGGCAAAAAAAAAAAAAAAATCCACGACAGTCAAGAAGGATGAAATTCTCTCCCCAGGACCATCATAAGAGAGCAGGGCTCAGGCTGCAGTAGCTCCTAGGCTGCTGGGCCTCCCCTTATTCATAACATGCATGTGTTGGAGAGGCAGCAATAAATCCATATATGTTCACTCCATCAGCCCCGTTACTGCACACTACATCTCCCCTCCTGCACTAAGTACAAAGAGATACGGTCTTCAGCTCTGCACAGGTTCCCACAATCCTACCTCTCCCTCCTAAAGCAGCAGCACTACACTGACTGATTCTGCTGCATTAAGAGCTTTCCATGCCTGAAGGAACAGGAGCTATAATTTACTCCCATGATATTCTCACAGAAATATATGTATATGCTATACTAACCGCTACACAGTTGTATCAAAAGTTATAAAGACAAATGCATCTGAATTGCAGTAAGAGCCAATGCATTCTTAAATGCTGGCACAGATAAATTTATCAAGCAACAAAGCTTGTCAATTAAGCTAGAGTAATATTGGGTAGTATGGGTAACAAGTAATGTGATGCACAGATATACTATAGCACTGGTCCCGTAGATAGCTCAATTTCAACACAGTTACAAGGAATTACTGTTATTCCAGTAAACCTGTGCCATTACCCGCACTTGCTGAATATTCACATTGTTCTGCGTTGAATGATCTTGTCGGGAAAGTCCTCATGGTAAGGCATATACACAAAGGTCCAGAGTTCACAGTCTCACAGCAATCTTATATCTGAATGTCCTGACTTTTGTCACTAAAGCCTCACCCTGGCTATTGCATTAACATATTCTGTGGCTTTTGTCTTTATTTATTTTCTGCTTTAAATTTGTACTTTTAGAATGCATTTCAGTATTTGCTAAAAGATGCATTCACATTTATTAAAAGTCACCGGTGCATAAGAAAGACTGAACAGTGTCATCCAACTGTTGCAGAGGGAATTAATTTTATTCTGAGGTCCCAAGAATAATCATAAGAATTTTCAGTCCAAAAGGTATCTATCAAGGAAAGCCAAAGGCCACTCAGAAGAAGTCCCTAGAATCACACAAGTTAGAGAAGCGGTATTAGATGTATGTTGTATTTGCCAACACAAAATTCATTTCTTAACTTACGCTTCAACCATAACTATGAAAACTGCTAATGATTAAGTGCATCTGGAAAGGGATGGGGGAGGAGAAAGAGTTGCAGAGCCTGATGTAGACAGAGGAATACTGAAAGGATTCCAAGTCAGCAAGCATCAAATGAAGGATTATCCTTATTTGTGAGGAATCCACTGCAGCAAGAAATGGAAGTGGAGACTTACACACCCAGAAGCAGAAGGACTACATACTGAACTGAAGGAGACACTGCTCTTTCTGCCAGTAGCCGTCCTATGTTAACAACATGACGCACAAAAGATCTCAAAGACATTCTCTCCCTTTGAGGTCCCCAGTCCAAGTACTAAACCACACCAAGCCTTGCTTCATGTTGCACACCAGATCAGATGAGGGTTATTTATAGCTTATCAGTTCTTAAATGCAGCCAGCAAGCATCTTGTCAACCACTAAAATCTACATACAGCACATAGTTCAAATCCTCCCAGAAACCACTGTCATATTCCTTAATATTAACCAGTCCTCTGGTGTATACCAGCTAAGTAAATGTGCATTTGTTAAACTATTAGCTTTCCCATGTTATAAGCCATTGTGTATGTGAGAAGTTGAAACATTAAAAGGACTATTGTTGGACCATGCTCACCCCAAGTAAAAGGGTCAAGCTCTGTATAAAGAATAAAACTTGCTAGAGATCAAGAAATCTCTTTAGAGCTCTGAATAACGTATCACTTCAAATCATTCCATTTCTCTTTGTAAAGGTAGCTTAAATCTTTTGCAAGAACAACAGGAAAAATCATAAGAATCTACATTTTGGAAGACCACACTTCAGTGCATGTGTTTCACTCAACAAGTAATATATTATGTTAGGTCAGCACAAGATTGTCAAACCTTCCCACCGTTGCTATTTTCAAAACAAATGTCTTGAAAAATGCAAATACTTGCATTTCTCATTTAGAGCTGCTTTACATAAAAGCAAACCATTTGTTAACATAGTACCACTAGGTTTTTGTTTAATCAGTTGCATTTTTTTAAAAATCCACCCTTTCCCCGCCGATTCATGTCTAACTGGAACATGAACATGCCTGAATTAATTTAA
The DNA here is from genome assembly GCF_001723895.1 of Crocodylus porosus. Taxonomy (NCBI): domain Eukaryota; kingdom Metazoa; phylum Chordata; order Crocodylia; family Crocodylidae; genus Crocodylus; species Crocodylus porosus. The sequence continues at coordinate 2,903,430 of NW_017728935.1, read as the reverse complement.
TGTTTTAACCAAAACAACAACTTCTTCAGGCGGAGACCAAGAATACAAATTTTCAGTACCAACCGCATTCTGAAAAAAAGATAGGCAAATGAAAACAGGAGCTTGGGTTAGATATGCCATTTCAACTGGCTGCACTGTTATGGTTTGAGCAGTATTTGCATGCAAAGAGACACAGACAACTGAGTAAACTGTTAAGAATAGGATATTTCATATTTGACTGGGTCACAGGATCTATCAAAAGTTAGTTGGACTCAAGCACATGACAGGAAAAGCACGGTCCTTGTGAAACCTGCAGTCTCAGAACGCAAGAGCAGGAAGCCCAATGGGAATAAAACTCATAGATCATTACCAGCCTACTGATTCCACATCTTTGGCTCTCAACTTCCGTGTCTAAGTTTTAAAGTTAATTGTGCGAGGCAAAATGACCTCTTTAAATAAAGAGTATGGATCTACCAGATGCTATAAAAGTCCTTCTCCACATTAAACACCAGTTCAAAAAAAGGTCTACCTTCCTCAACTTATGACACCATAAACGTTAGACATTGAAACAGAAAGAAAAAGTCAGAACGTGCTCAAGACCAAACTACTGTTAAGTCACTAACAACAAACTCCATGTACAGTAAGTTATTCTGAACACAAACCAGCAGCGATTCAGTACAAACATGAGGGCAAAATGCACCACGAGGGTGAATCTATAGACTTTGCTGCAGTTATATCCACTGACGCCAAAGGTGAATTTCAGCCACAGCATTCACAGAATCCAGAGGCTTTTTATATTCATGATCTCATCCATTCACTGGTTCATCTGCTTTTTCCCCCTTCACTCCCCCCTCCCCATCCTCACCACTCTTTTCAATTCTTTTTCCTACCCTCATTCTCTCATCTTATTCATGCTGCTCCCTTCTCTTGAACAGTCTCAGATCTCATCCACCAACAGCTCTCTTCTCCTCCAAATCCCTTGAATCTTGTTTCTTCCTGAAATCCTTGCAGCCTTAATTTCACTCCCATCTTTACCATTCTTTAAACTAATCTGGGTTCCCCATCTTTGCCTTGTCTTGTCTTTCCATGGAAAAGATCAGTATTACTTTAAGAAAAGTGCCTGCTGAAATCAAAGACAGTTTTGTCTAAGTAAGGAGAAAGTGGTACACATCAAACCTCTCCACTAAAAGCTCTCCAGCCACAGCAAGCATCTTCTTTGGATTCTGTGAAGCAGCACCATATAAAAGGGTTGGTTCATGCAAAATCTTAATCACGCAAGCCATCCCATGGACTGTGAAGGTTCGCAGGGTCCAGCTCTGATGAGTACTGCAAAATTCAGCTCTGAGAAGTGTTTTTTAAAGAAAGTTAATCTACAGCAGACAACCCTTAATGAGACATGTTCATGTTCTTTTAAACAATTCCCACAGATTGGGAATGATTTATTTATTTCAGACACAAATCACGGCATGATTGTATTACTAATGCAACGGTGCAGCAAATCTCACACACACACACTGTATTTGCAATGCCGTGTGTGTGTGTGTGTGTGTGTACATACGTACACACACACACTCTGTAGTTGCAGTGCCATGTATACATATATGTACACACACACACTGTATTTGTAGTGCTGTATATTTATAAATATAGCTTTTATGAGACAATGTGTTGTTTCCTACAAGGCAGGCAAGTTCTAAATATTTTCACTTCCGTGCCTCGAGAATGAAAGGTGAACTCGAAGATTTTAGAAAAATCAACTAGAAGATAAATAAATAACCTAAAATGCGACATTTGCAAAATACAAACTTTCAGAAACTGAGCTGGTAACCTTCCCATTCATCCAAAAACCCAAGCTCTCACTCCTAATAATTATCCATTCTGAGAGTCCTCTGAAAGTACCCCAGAACCTAGCATAAATGAATTAGAGAGTTCACTTTTCTTTGTAAACAGGGTGGGGGGAGATTGAGTCTGCGGGAGGAGGAGACGCAAGACATTCACGCTCCTGCCATTTTTCCAGGTTGCAATTATGTTTTAAATGCCAATTTTAAAAGGGGGTCTCTTCAGTTTCTTGAGAGGATGGTAACAATCAAAAGAACTAGCTGGAGATAGCAGCAGCGTGGAAGGAGCCTGGGTAAGTTCAGTTTCCCTGTGTGTGACTCAAACCATACCCTCCACACACTTTGCAGCGAGGTGGGCTATATTAAACAGTACGCATTTTTTTCTTTGTTAACATCCTATCAGCCAACACTCATCCCTCCACCCTCAATTTCTTCGCTCCCCGCTTCGCCATCCCTCGCTCCTCCTACACAAAACCAAACAGCTGGAAACTTCAAGAGAAGTGAACAAAAGAGATTTCTGGCCCCCCTCTCCTCTCAGCAGAGGATAAAAATCACAGCAGCTAGACACGGTCGAGACAGCGGGCTCCATCCCGGCGGCGCGGCCATCTCCACGGGACACACCAGCGCTACTCCTGCGGGACCAGTCCTCCAGCAGGTCACCTCGCCCGGCGTCCCGACAATACGGGATGCTGTCCCGAGCACGTGCACGCTCGGGCTTTTGGCGAACGTGGGAGCGAATCATTTGGTTTCTCTAGCCCTCCTACTCATAGGGAGAGGGGGGCGAAACGTCCACCTTTCAAACAAGCCCCCGGCCACACAGCCGACAAAGCGTTGTCCAGCCGGCCCCCTCGCTCCCGAGCGCATTATCATCACGGTGCCCGCGAAGTCGGCGGAAGTCAGGAAAACTTGGCGCCGCCGGGCACCTCTCGTCCCCGTCCCAGACGATGTGCGCAGTGAACCGGGAGGCGCGCAGAATAAATTGGGGGGACCTCGCCAGCCCAAAAGGCATGATCCAGACCCGATTTCTGGGGCGCCCCGGGCACGCGGGCTGGGGGGGCTCAGCCCCTTCCCTCGGGGAGGCCCAGGCTGGCAGGGGGGCCTCCCTCTCC
>NW_017728935.1:2886839-2900404 GCF_001723895.1 Crocodylus porosus | reverse complement strand
ATTCACCGAAGCCGCTTACGCCATCTCCGTAAGGCCTCTCTCCCGGTCTCCCTACGCTAGTGGCGCAAGCCCGGGGACAGTGCGGAGGTGTTCCGCTCTCGGGCGCCAGAGGTGTATTCTGGACGGAGGGGCGCCAGCTGCGTAGCTCGGCGCGGGGGCAGTCGGCGGCTCCCGCGTAGCCGCTACGGTAAGGTCGCAGCGGCTTACGGCAGTGGCGCTGCGGAGGGGCGGGGGGACGCGGGGCGGGGCCGGGAGCCGGCGGCCCCGCCCCGCCAGGCTGACGTAGCGGGGCTTTGTGAATCCCAGGCTGAAGTTTGGTTGAGTCACAAGAGGGTAAATAAGGATGTTTCGGAGACAAAGAGGCTCTTAAAGGCGCAGCGCCTCCTGGTGTCCCCCCCATGGGGGGCTCACATGCATGCAGCAGCCTCTATGGGGCAGGCCACACATGGCATCATGCGGAGGTCACGCCACGCACACGCCTGTCACAGGGGCCACGGCCAGCGATGCCAGCTCTTGGGGGACACCGCCACTGGGCAGCGAGGGGAGCTAGCCGGGCACCAGCACACGTGGCGTCATGCAAAGGTCATGCCACATGCATGCCAGGTGCAGGTGCCACGGCCACTTCCCAGGGGAGCACATGTGGCGTGATGCAGAGGTCACGCCAGGCACTTATCTGTCAGGGGCTGCTGCCAAAGGACATTGAGGGGAGCCGGCCGGGCATCAGCACCACCTCGGCCAAGCCCAGTGCCAGGGCCGTGGCTGTGCCCTCCGGCCCATGCTGGCAGAACGGCCGCACGCGGCGTACGTTGGTGCAAGCGCAGTACCGCACCGTGTGCTCCTGGGGCATCGCAGACCTGGGAGGGGCTGGGCTGGGGCGCGTGGAGCAGCAGCATCCGCTGGGAGTGCCACGGGGGCACAACCACTTCACCCTCGGTGGGGGCAGGACCACATCCTGGCATGACTAAGTCACGCTTCCCTAGGCAAGTGTGTTTGTATTGAACCAGGCCCTTGGTGAAGCTTTGACGCCGCCTGTTGCCACCCACTTTGGATTCATTTGAACGTGCTTCATTTGGCAACAGCCTCAAGCCATTTTAGAGGCCCTGACAAACAGATGCATCAGTGCTCGGGGAAGGCCGCCAGAGCTAAGGTCGTCAGGTGGCAATGCCCCTGAGGTACCATCCTCCCACTGCACCACGACGGCATGATTTGGTTATATATAGTCTGTCCTTGTAATTGTGGCTCTCAGGCCACTTTGCCCCACGGGGAACATCCATGGGATGTGCCGTCACGCTGCAAAGCATCCGATGGGTTGTGATGCAGCACAATCGCACTGTGACTGACTGCTACGCTCAAGCCCCGTAGCGCTAGTAGGCGACACGAATGTCCTGTAAGATGGCTGTGCGGACAGAAAAGCCGGTCCGACAAAGAGCTAGGCTGTTCTTGCAAGGCGAATCTCAAAAGCTCACAGAAGACTTCAGAAACTGATCTAGAAACGGAAGGCAGGACCATCAACCCTTTGGCAATAAACAGCTGTTGAGCACTAAGCCTGTTCTGCTTTGTCTAGCAACCTCCCTTTCCTCTTCCAAATCTCTCCCCAAAGGCATCTTCTACACATCCTACCGCATCTTGGTTTTCGTCCAGGGTCACGTCCGTTTCAGGCACCGATCCTGCCCACACTTCCTCATCGGCAAACATCCCCCAACTCTTTGGACTGGGTCCTTGTGTTGTCACTTCTTGAAATCCAGTTCCCCTTGTTGTGCAAGTCCATTACAATCAAAAGGATTTAAACCAAGGATGAATTTGGTCGTCTGTAATCCCTTTGTAAACATGCATATCAGCATGCAGCTACTACGTAAGTGATTACTTGTAATAATGATACAGAGCTAAAAACATCCCTGGCAGTACTGCTGAGGCAGGTGACCAGGAGTCTACTTCGATGCTCTGCCACTGAATTGCTTTGGGATGCTGGTAACGTCACCGAACCTATTTGTGCTTTAGTTTCCTCAGATAAAATGAACCTAATTGATACATACGCTCCACCCAGGAAGTCTACAGTCTACCCAGGTTTACAGTGGGTAGATGCAATGTCCTCCCTCCAGAATTCTCGACAAAACTGCTCATCAACTTTCACACGAATATGATCAGACCCCAATTTTGTGCACAGAAGCGTTGGATTTTTCAGCACCTTTCTTGGCTTTGCACATGCACTCTAGAATCTAGCTTCCAAGTCCCTGTATTGACAGGTGGGAAAGCCTGGTTTTCAGTCATGTTAACAACACGATTGAAAGCCCTCTTAACATCTGTCAAGACACAGGCTAGCGTGTTTGAAGCCAGGTTAGTTGGCCTTACTGTTGCCTAGGGAGAGCCTACTGAGCTAATAAGATTGAAAAACAATCATTTTGCCTAGCAAGGGAGGACCCCAGGGAGTAAAAGAGATGCCCTATGCGCAAAGCAGTCGATCCACTGGTTTAGAGCAGGCAGCTACATCAATGGATATCTTTGCTAACGCTGAAAGGGCTAAATCTTTTCATCCCCGCTCTTCCCCCTGCCCCATTACAATCCCACTGACATCACTGGGGGGTTACCGATATAATTAAAGGCATATTTTAGCCCTAAGAGTCAGCTTGGTGGCAGCTGAACGGTAACATGCATTAAGAGCAGAATACATCCCGTTAAGACACCCAGCATGTTGTTTATGCTTGTAAGACATACAACTAAAATTTTGGTATCTCTGGTTACAAAATGCATCATTTTGGTATTAAAAAGATGCACGTGCAACACTGGATGTGCCTAATTTTCTAATAATGACCCCACAGCTTTTATTTCAGCAGAGTGGATGTGATTACCGATGCAAACAACAGAATTTTTTTCATAGAACTTCCCAGCCACCCTTAAATGGCACAGAACTATAATGAGCCAAGGGCCAGATTTCACCAGTGTAACTCAAATAGTTTGACCAGAGCCAATGGGGAGGTGAGTTAAGAGTTGCAGAGATCAGTCTTCACTTTGTTTCCCAGGGTATCCAGTAGGTTGGAACTGCTAATGGAGTTACAGCGAATACTGGTTGCTATGAATCATTAACCAGGTCTTACTAACCCCAATACCAACTTAATTTATTCAGAGTTAAATAAATGCCCATGCAAAAAAAAAAAAAAAAAAAAAAGGCTCTAGGCGCCCTAACAAATAATTAGACTTATAGGCATAAATGATGATCACCCTTCAGCAAAAACAAAAACAAAAAATCATATACAAATAATGAATTATCTCAGCCCATCAATAAATCAGAGTAACAAAACACCTCCTTTCTCTCACCCACTCCTTTAGGAAATACCTTTAACCTTACACTCCAAACCTTGTCTAATAAACTAGTTTTGCAATATACCTGGAAGGTTAAAATTATTTAGGAACGAGACATCTATTCTGTCCAGTTAACTCAGGGCTGCAGTGCAAGATCCATCGATGAGTGAGGGACAAGAAACTTTTTTTTTTTTTTTTTTTTTTAAAGGATGATATACTCTGCTTCCGCAGGTTATGTGCTGAAAAACTGGTGCGATGTAATTTAAATAACTTAGAAGCTTAGGACCTAGCTAAGCCTCTGGGCATGGAATTCCCAGTGACCTCAAAAACCAGCTCAGCATGAGAACCGCTTACAGGAGCAGGCAGTCTGGGCTGATTTTAACGACGATGCTAAATTCTGAAACGAAGCAGAGAAGATCCTTGTCTTGCAGCAGTTCCTTGCAAAGTTCCTTGTTTCATGCAAGTGGCATAAAAACCTTGCAGCTGCAGAACTGGGGTAAACAGCAGGCTGGGATTTATTTAGCAAATGGCAACACGCATCGCCGAAAAATATAAAGAGAAGAAAATCGCATTCACCAGCCGGGAAGCTATTGAAGGTTTAGAGCCAAGGAGACAGATGGTTCAAAGGGACCAAATTTCCCCAGCTTCCCTTCCATGCAAATAAATCACGGCTGCATGATATTGCATCGTTAAGCCCTCCAGTAAATCTCTGGTCCTCATTTTGCAACTCCTTCCTTAGTTCTGTCAGCTCACTGATATCAGTTGGACTCCCGTCCAGTAAAGGTGTGTAGAGACAGTGCCATTATCCGAGAGAGTGGCAGGCGCTTTATTTCAACAGGTAAGAGGAACCCTGCCAGACCTTTTTTTCCCCCCCAAATCCATTGCTATCACCTGAGACACAAAAGATTTTAATCTAGCCAGGAGCTACAGGAGAGACTGACAGGCCATGAACATACCCAAAAAGAGACACCAAAAACCAAATACAATTTTCCTACAAAAGACACGAGTTTGCACTGAGGGTATAAAACTCAACAAAGAAATCAAAGTCAACCTCAGCACAAAAGAAAAACTAAACGGATCTGTAAAAATCAACAAACAGGGAAGCCCCACAGATTTCCCAATCTTTGGTGTATAAAAAGACTTGGCATCTTTACATGAAAATATGGCATATTTTTTTTATTAATGGTATCAAAATATTTTCCAAGGGGAATCCAGAAAACTCACAGTTAGTGGTCAGCAGGCAAGGCAAACAGAGAAGAACTAACCCTTGCCTGTGCGTGCACACAGCTGCAGTTTCTTCTTTCTCCCCCATTTGGTTGAAGAGCTATCCCCTGAATCAAGCATTTCCACAGCACTGAACAGCCTCAGTGGCCAATGGTCAAATCACTGGAAGTACTGAATTGAATAAGGGACCAGGACAAAAGGAAAAACACGTTACATTTGAGACCCGTGTCCGAGAGCGGGTGAAGAAAGAAAGCGGATTCTCCTCCTGGGGAGATGAGCAGCGTTTCTTTGTTTTAGAGGGAGGAGAATGCACTAAGGAGCTACGGGCTGGCGTTCGTGATCTGAGGACAATCGGGAAAGGGGTTACTGCCCCTGTAAAGGGCACCCCCCCCCAAAAAACAAAACCAAACGGCCTCGTGGAAGCCTTTTCATCTCATCCCAGCTACAGGCACCTGCTGCTGCTTGCGGATCTTGTTGAACAGTTCCATGTACTGCACCATCGAGTCAGCCGGGCTGTAGATGCTGTCGTGCTTGTTGCCAAACACGGATGGGATTCCAGGAGTGTGATTCCCCATGAAGCTTTGCATGAACTCCATTAGCAGGTTCCAGCAGTCATTGGCTACCACACACGGGCAGTACTCCACCTGGCAACACAAACAGCAGCGCTAAGAGATGGAGCAGAGACAGTCATGATAATGTCCCTTCCCTTTTAAATATATATCTGGTTGGCTAACAGCTTGGACTCCGATACAGAGCTGCTCAGCGCTTCGAAGGCAGAAGAGACGTGGTTTTCCTTTTGGGGAAGACAAGAAAGAAACTTTCCTTAAATCACAAGTAAAACAATGGGCCATCTTGGGGAATGCCCAAGGAAACTCTCCTCAACTGTACTTTCAAAAGCCAAGCTGGGGGAGGGAGAGAGAAAGAAAAGGTGATCAGAGAGCTGCAAATGCAGTCTGTATTAAATGGCCCCTGGCCTTGAGGGGCTAGATAGCACAGTGGGTGTTAATGCACAAGCCTTTCAGCTCGGCGTACCTTGGGTCGAATATCAGGATGCATCGGAAGGGCTTGGGGCTGGACTAACAGGGACACTGGATGTCAAGAGGGAGGTGCTTTGGCTGATCCCCAGAATAAGAAGGGCAAGGGGCAAGAAACAGACAAGGTGCTGCCTGGCAAAGCCCATTGGCAAGGGTTTCATCTCACTAGGGCTAGGAACAGACATTGCATTTGCCCCCTGACAAGTTGTGCCTGTGCTTGTCCCGGAACAGAAATATCCTGGGATTGGTGCATCGACACATCACCCTTCTCATCAGGGTTTAGTGAGTGGCTGAATGTACCACCATTTTTCTGCTGTTGATCCATGATGCAATCCTGGCATAAGCATTCAGGCACACTATGGGACTACTTGACCCATGAACCTTTTGAGGGCTGTGTCCCAGGACAAAGGACATGAACCTCTGAATGATTAAACTTTGTCCTGGGATAACATGGTTTAAAATGCAATGCTGGCATGTAGCCTAGGGCATTAGCCTCACCTTTCTCCAAAAAACATAGCTGTTCCCACAAACCTGCACGGACAACTGCTTGTGAATGGGGCTCGGCTTATGACATGCTATCCTCACCTCTGCGTGGGAGCCTGGCTCCTGCTGTGTACTTTGGATGAGGTAGTCAAGAAAAGCACAGCTGTCTGCTCAGCTGGAGCCCCAAACTCAAGGTAGGTACTAGACAAGCTTTCAGGCACAGGCCAGCAAAGGCTGGAGATTACTGCTCAGAGGCACCTAACCCTCACTGGTTTCCGAGGCAGCAGTTACCTAACTGTGTTTGAAGATCTGGACCTAACTATCAGCTTCCTCTTTTTCTGTGGCAGCAAAACCAAGCAATTCATTTTCAAAGGATTTCCCAGCTTCACTCAGTCCTGCTAGGGTGGCTTTTACTCATGCCTCCAATCTCCCCATGAGGCCAGCCTTTACAGCCCATGAATCCAATTTCCCCACCAAACACCTTGCATTCTCTTCCATGTTGCTTCATAGACCCTGGAAGATCTGGAGCTAAAAATCTGGCAGCCCGTGGCATTGTACTTCTACAAATTCACCTCTGTCACGATGCCTAACTGGTGGGCTACAGCTGATGCTTGTGACCCGAATCATCAGTCTTGCTGTTAGACAGGGAAATCACAATGCAAGGTTGAGGGACCTTTGCTACACTGTGTACTTACAAAACTTATAACAGTGGCACCCCTGATCTCTGGTTGGAGCGTCTCATGAATAGAGTCATCTTCCCCCCTGAAATGCCAGGGGAACACTTGTGTTTACAACGAGGAAACAGTCCCCCTGCCACATGGTAAATACAAACCCAGGGGCAGTGTGAAACTGCCTGGGCCCTGCTTGTCATTTGCCCCAAACAGGAAACATAAACACATCTGAAAAATAAATTAGACTTTTGTCTGTCTTTTTTTTAATAACCTGGAGAAGAGTTATTGGCATCTGGCTCAAATTCAGGCTTTTGAGTTTGATGGTATCCCTTTAAAATCAGATTTGTTGGTATTTTTATGGTACTTGCTGCTATAGCAGCTCAAACATAGAGGAGTTGCATAAGAACTGTCATTTTTAGAAGAGGTTTGAATACAGCAGTGATATTTGTTAATATAGGCTGGAGAAATGATGCTCAAGAGAGGACGGCGTTTCCTGAGTTTCCTCTGATAACTTTGACTAATCCATTTTCTCTGTTGTTCAACTGTCTCCATGCAAGGGGCAAGCAGCGCCCCACTGTGTGCAGTCAGCAGCCTTTTTGCAAATTGGGCCTAGCAACTCAGAGAAACACACAAGACGCCCGTTCCGAACACATGGATCTCCAGGTTTGCTCACGTACCCTGCTAGGCAGCAGCACAGGCACAACACCACGTATCCCAACCTCCTTTCCTTTTGCCCTAATCACATCCTTCCTCCAAAAGGCCCTAGTGCTAACACTTAGGCACTGAATTTCAAGCTTATGTGCAGGCCCAGTAAATCAGTGGGCTTACTCCCATGCTTTACAGCTACGCAAAGGCAGAATTGGGACCTATACTTCCAAGGCTTCAGCTACGAATAACCTTCCCATACTGAAACTCTATGAATATGAAAGTCTACGTAGGCATTCAGCAAACTATTTGTCCGCCTTCTTAACTTTCAGGAGAGGTTTAAGTTGCACTGAAGCCAAGGAGTCTTAAAATTGGTGGTTGAATAGTTTCCTGAATCAGTGCCCCTTCCTGTATGCAGGCTGAGCCAGTCAATTCCTCGCTTGTCCTGTATATCAAACACGACGAAGAACGGCCTTACCTCCACAGATATGCCACGCGCACTGGGCCCCATGGTAACAGTGCCCACCTTCACCAAGAAGTCACAGTACTGGTACCGCGTTCCCCGGCTCTCAATCTTGTTTGCCTTGGCATTTTGGAAGAAGCCTTTCAGTTTCACCATGAGGATGTCAAAGTTGGCATCTGCTATGAGGCAGGGGCCATTCTCAAAGAGAGCAAAACAGCTGAGGGGATATTCGGAGTTATGCATCACATACATCAGCTTGCCAGTCTGCCCTGAAAGAAGAGCAACAGGGTTTTAGCTGTAAAACAACATTCCTCTCCTGCAGGTTGTAAAGAAACATCTCTTAGCTTTTCCTTTGTCCTCAGCTACCCTCTGTTATTTCTATTGCAGAACACTGACATTCTTTATTAATGCTTATGTTCTGCACACTGGATGTGTAGATTTTTTTTTTGATTTAGCACAAAACAAAGCATTCTTCTTATTTATAGTAACGCTGCTACAATCCCAGAGTATAGTCTGATCCACCATGAGCAAAAAGCTGTTCTGGGGTATTTCTGGAAGGTACTTAAACCAAGAGATAGCCTTTTAAATAGATGACTGCAAGAAGGACTTCCCTCCACTTATAAGACAAAAAAAACAAACAAACAAACAAAAAAAAAGACTTCTGCTACTTTTCTTCTACATTCACGGCTTTGAAGTGATCAGCAGCAGGACAAGGTTTCCAGAAGTACTTTGAGCTGCAGAGCCCAGTATTAACAGCAATCTCTGCGTAGGCAACAGCAAAGCCAAGCAAATTCAGACCCTAGGTAGCAGGATAGCTATACAGGGTCAGCAGTGACCTCTGGAGATAATTACAGGGGAGCTGTAGACTCACTATAGTCAAGGTTGAGACTGGCTGTTTGAGTCTTTTTTTCTTTTTTTTTAAGTGCTCTGAACTCCACATGCTTATCCAGATGGTCCTGAATACGTCTGTGTGTGGAGAAGATCCAGGGTAGATGTAGCGGTACAGATTTGTGGTTGACCGAGGAAAAAAGGGCCACTTTCAGTGCTGACACTCACCAGCATGTTCAAAGGGGCTTCTGAACATCAGAAAAGGTGCTCAGACTAGAAACCCCTGTTCTAAAGAGTGGCCTGAGATCAAGTGATGAATGCCAGTGCCAGGATGCTGTCGTCAGCCAGAAGGGAAACTTCTACACGTTTCTCAAGAGAAATCAGCACACACGCACACAAATATCACATTTCAAGCTTTCTAGAATAACGCATCCAACAGACACCAAGACACTTAGTCGTTTTGGAGAGGGGAAAAACACCAGCTCCAAAGGTAACGTCCGATACTGGAAGCATTTTAGTCGTGTGGTACTTTTTTTAAAAAGTCATCACAAATCACAATGGTTGTCCCCACCACCCCTGCACCATAAACTCCTCTAGGAAAAAAACTAAGCAGTGCACACACTGCAACAAACCTCTAGAAAATGATGTTCTAGCCCGAAGGACTTTTATTTGCAAATCTTTTTCACTCCAGTTAAAATGGAAATTCTGTCACCTTAGCTGAGACAGCGCTGCCAGCCCAGGATGTTATTGCTGGGGGGCACCAGGCCTGTGGGTAGCGTTAGTGGTGCAGGCTGGAGTCCAGAGATACCTCAGATACAGCATCACTACAGTCAGCAGTGCTCAGTCTTTTGGCCACATGGGTCGGTCAGCCAGACTGGGCCCTGGGCACCTGGTCTGGGCTCTGTGCCACCTCCCCTTGGCCCTCTGGCACCTGAACTGGCCACCATGCTGCCTCCCCTGCCCTACACACCTGATCTAGCATGCAGGGCCACACTATCCAGCCACAGGGCTCCTCAAGGGTCTGGAAATTTGGCAGCAGGGTTGCTCCCCCCACCACCACATTTTTGGACTGGCGGGCAAGGTTCTCTGGGTAGATGTGATATCTTTTTAGATCAACTGAGTTGTTGGAAAAAAGTTCTTGGCAAGCTTTTGGGCGCAATCTCCCTTTGTTAAGCATAGGGAGTCTCTGCCTGACGAAGGGTGACAGCGCCCGAAAGCGTGCCAAGAACTTTTTTCCAACTACTCAGCTGGTCTAACAAAAGATATCACATCTGCCCAAAGAACCGTGCCTGCCTAGGTCCTTGGACCAACACGGCTACAACCAAAAACCCAGAAACCTGGACCTGTGGGGAACTTTGTGGGCTGAATGACACGGCTCCACAGGCCAGAACTGGCCTACAGACCACCGGGTTAAACACCCCCGCTCTAAGTTGATTTGCATGAAGTTGCTCTAAAACCACTTATCTAGTAAAACCGTCTTAAAAACTGGTGTTCTACAACAAGCCCTGGGGCAGACAGCGGAAGGGAGACCAAGAACAGTGATGAATGGATCAATTCACACCTCGGCCCAGGTTGTATTCAACTCCAGTTATTTAAGAACTTGTTTTGATGAATGAGGTCACTTCACACCGCCGTGATTCTCAGCACAAGATGGAAAAGTCTATGATCTCAATGCAGCTGTAAGCCATCCCTGTGGCAGCAAATATAGCTATCCCGGGCCCAGGGGAGAGCAAGGGTGATGCATGCAGATAAACGGGAGAATATAATGTGGCACATTTACACATTCCCTGCATCTGCTTATTGCAGAGCAGCTGTGGCTGAAGCATAATTGCAGTATACCCCAGGAGGTCTTGCCAGTCAGAAGAGAGGCTGTGAGGCACGGCAGACACGTCCTTAGCTCTGCATTTCCTGGTTTTCCCAGGTTTAAGTACAGATGCATTCTGGAAGGTGTGAGGCACCCTAGCTTTGCAATAACAATGCTGTAGAGGAGTGAACAATACCATGCATGTATGATCACCTGTCTTCTAAGGCTCCTAAAGTGTTTCCAACCTGTAATTAAGTCACCCAACCCCACATGAGGTGGGTCAAGATTGCTATTTCATTTTAGAAGGGGGGAAAAAAACAGAGAGGCGCAAAGATTAACCATACCTCCCCCAGAATCACAGCCAGGCCAGAGAACAGACCCCAGGTCTCTCTCCTACCTGGGCGGCAAAAGTTTTACAAGCAGTCAGCAGCCACAAGAGCGAATGCAGAGCTCCGTGCCATCACCCCCATCACAACGGCCCACGTTGCAGGGACGGAGCTGCTAAAGCCGGAGCAGGCAAAGTCCAGCGGATTAAGCCTGCAGCAGACTTCATTTCCCAGCAGCCCCTGCCTGCATCACGGCAGCCAGTTTCCATGGAGACCCCAGCAGCGGCAGGACTGTGACAGCATGGGGCCAGGGTTTCCATGGAGACTGGCCCCACCAGCGGTGGCAGAGCGCGGGGCTGGACACGGATCTTGAGCCAGTTGTGGGCTCTGCCAGCGCTGCTGGGGCCAGCCTCCATGGAAACCCTGGCCCCGCGCTGCTGGCAGGGGCTGCTGGGTAATGGAGTCCAGCCACCAGCTGGATCCACCATTTTGCTCACCCTGTGCTAACGGGACCACAGCAGCCAGAAGACGGCACGGGCCTGTCCGCACAAGCCTTTGTTAGCTCTTGAATAGCAACCTTCTTTCTACCCAAGAGATGAACTCACTCTGCAGGCAAAAGAAAAAGATTTTGATTCCGCATAGCAGCTTTGAGCGGGGTCACGCTCCCAGGAGAACTGAGTCCCGCTAGCAAGATTACACAGCGCGGACCAGGCTTGCCTGAACAGCTCTTCCTTCCTACCGCTAGTTCAATCCCGTTCAGTAGCGGCACGCTGGGGAGACGACTGGGGAAAAGAAAGGTATAAACAGGAGCAAGACGAGGCCTCAGAGCTGGCTTTAGCGCGCCCAGCTAGAACAATAAGAGCACGCTAATTCACCTCACTACGAGAGCAGAGTTCAACCCAACCAGAGCTACTGGCTACTGCAGCCAATATAAAGTCCTCTGCAAAGCATTTCATTCAGATAGCGAAGTGACAGGCTGACCTTGGTTGCCCATGGTGGAGGCAGCTGTGTGGTAGGTCTCACAGTCGACACAAAACGTCCCTTGTTTCTCTGCTCCGAGCAGCTCCAGTTTCCTCGTTAGGATTTCAACCGTCTGCTGGACGCTCTTCCCCTCTGCCACTGGCACCTGAGATACACTGTCCAAGAGGAGTTACAGAAAAGAGTCAATAACCATAGATACCGAGACACCTTAACCAAGGCAGAATGCAACACAGCCAGGCAACACCGGTTTGCATCTAGAACCGAGAGTAAAAGCCGACACACGATGACCATTTGCTCTGCAAAGCATTTCGACGGTACTGTCAGCATCGCTTTGATCCGTCTTATCCGCTCACACTAGTGATTCTCAGCCAGGGTGCCAGGGTACCCTGGGATCGTTCCAAGAATGATAGCACAGTTAGGTATACAAACACAAGATAAACCCGGAGATTTCAAACAGATTTCCATTGCTGGGGGCTTTCTGAGTGCTTTACATTGGAAAAACCGCTCTATTATTTTCCCATGTTCAAGAAGTGGAAACTAAGAGGCGGCATTTGCTAACGGTTACCTCCAATTTATCCAGGGACGCCTTGAGTCTAAAAAGATTGAGAACCGCTGCTCTCGGCTTTTCAGGGCAAGGCCGATGCTACTCAGCGCCTCATTCATGTTTGGGCCTGGAGCATTACAGCAATAAACACGACCGGCAGAAGTAACTACCACATCTAAAGGCTGTCAAAGGATTGCTGTGATCCTCTAATCCGGCTTTTTACGTAACGCAGATTGCAAAGCCTTACCCAGTAACTTCTGCCTTGCTGAACGACAGCAGCAGTTCCCAAACCAGGGGTTGTGAGGCCTCGGCAGGGGGTCTGCCGGTGCTCCACACACACTGCTGGGTCCCGCATAGGGTTCTCATGCTTCCGGTGAACCGGCTGATTATAAACCTGCATTGCTAGCTTGTGAGAGAAATGGAGGCCGGACCGCTCTGCGAGTACGCAGCCCTGAGCTGGATAGCGGGTCTTTTACAGGTCGGAGACAGGCCCAAAGAAACCCTCGCTTCCAGAAGCGGGCAGGCACGGCCAAAAGTCCCATGTCTGGCGTTTTCAGTCCACCCCGCCACCCCAACCCCACCGTGCTCCGCAACCCAGAAAGCCCTACAGACAGCGCCTGTTTGCCCCGCACCAAGTGCCACAGTGACAGCTGTGTCGGGTCCCGATGGTCCCTGCCGCCCTGCAAACGGGGGACGAGCATCGCGAGGAAGAACCCGCGGCCAGGCGGCGACCGCTTTGCGCCAGGCGCCTGCCCCGTTCCGGCGACAACGGCAGACGCCCAGAGCCCGACTTTGTCCCCAAGGCCCTTTTGCTTCTTTGCCGACAAGCGGACCCCGCGTCTGTTTTTCTGCAGTGGCCCCCGGTGCCGTCACCGCCCTGTATTCGCAGCTGCGATGCTGACCTGGCTTGAGCCAGCCTGGTCTCCTGCCAGCCCCTTGCTCACCCCTCTCACCGCCTGCTCCCGGTGGCCGTACCGCAGTGGGGCCTGGATCTTCAGGCCCCCAAACGTTCAGGCCCCCCAGGTGGGGGGATCTCACCTGCCCTCGCCCCTTTGCTCCCTGCAAGCCCCCCCCGCCCGCACACCCCCGGGGCCCTACCAGGTGACCCCCATGCTGGGCCCAGCGCTCCCGGCCAGCCCCTGCCTACTCGGGATCCTCTTTCCAGGCGCGGGGGCCGCCTCTCCCGGGCAGGAAGCGGAGTTTCTAGCCCAGCCCCGTCCTCTCCCGGTGGAGGGGGTGGGGAGCCGAGTAGGAAATGATGTCAG
>NW_017728935.1:2854892-2886739 GCF_001723895.1 Crocodylus porosus | reverse complement strand
GCTGCGGCGCTGGCACGGGACGGCGGGCAACCCCTGCTGACGCGGGCACGCGGGGGTTCCTCCGCCGCGGATCCGGGGGCACGTGGGCAGCGGGCAGACGAGCAGCCGCCCTTGGCACGCGGTCCAGTCGCTCACAGCCCCCAGCTCTGGCCTACACACACCAGCGCCGTCCGCGCCTCGAAAGGCAGCGTGAAAAAAAGAAAAGAAAAGAAAAGAAAAGCGAGTAAAAATGGGACGGCGGCGCCTTTAAGAGCGAACCGTCGGACACGCCTGTCGCAAGGGTCGGAACGTTGAGAGTCGTGACGTTCCAGCCGCGCCTGCGCGCTGCGCCGCTCCCCGCCCACGTGTGCGCCGCTCGCCATGCCGAAGGCCAGGCGGGCCAAGGGGAGCGCGGGCGGAGCCTGCCCCTGGCCGAGCAGATCCTGCAGGGCCAGGCCGTGCGGCCCAGCCGGAGGACGAAGAGGCGCGGCGCGGCCGCGGAGGCGGAGGACGAGTATGTGGACGAGAAGCTGTCGCGGAAGATCCTGGAGCAGGCGCGGATCCAGCAGGAGGAGCTGGAGGCCGAGCACTGCCCGGGCCGGGGAGCCGCGCCGCCGAGGAGGACCACGGTGCTGGGTGAGCGGGGGGCGGCGGCGGAGAGCGAGCCGCTGCCGGCTTTTCCCTCGGCGCCCCCGCCCTGAACGCCGGGGCCGGTCGTGGCCCCGTGGAGGCGGTGCCGCCTGCCGGGGGCGAGGAGGGCAACCCCGGCACCGGCCCGTGCTGTCCCGGACCGGCCTTCTCGCCCCTTTGGCCCATGCTCTGTCCCTGCAGGGTGTGACCTCCTCCCGGAGAAGGTTCGGGCTGCAAGGGACCTCACGGGATCCCCTCTGCTCTGGCGGGAGGGGCATTTTGTGTGTAGCCTTATTTCTCCCCTTCCCACAGATGCGGGGCCCAGCCCCCCGTGGGTCTTGTTTTCTGAGCAGCAAAGTCCTGCAAGAAATCTGTGCCTGAGCAGGGACCGAATCCCTGCTTCTCGAGTCCATCCGGTCCCTGGCTTTATTTGCTGGGTCCTTGAACCCGAAATTCTCCCTGCCCTAAATCATCACGGGCTCTTCCTGTGTATTGATAAACAGCCACTGACCTAGGGCATGGAGGGCATGGATTCCCACTGGGATTGATTGGTCAGGTGTGCTCCTTGAAGACACAAGGGGCAAGCCGTGGGTTTATATTCCATTTTAATAACATAAACAGGGAGTAGGGAGGGTCAGACATGCACCAGACACCCCTCGGTACTCCTCCTGCTACGACTGAGATCATCCCCTGCATCAAACTCCCTTCTAGCCAGGCTCTGTAGCCGCCTGCATCCGTGCTCCTGCTTAGCTAGCACGCCAGCCTGTTTTTTGTCACCGTAAATGGCATTGCTGTGCAGTCAAACCTAGCCGACTTTGCTGAATGGATGTCCTTCTGTCATACTAGTGATGTTTTAGACTAGGGCCATCTGCTAGGCCAGGAGGCTGTAGCTCTGGGACAGACTGCGTTCACTGCAAATACTGACACTCTCCAGCCTCTCAACAAAGAGCATTGGAAAGAAATTATTTAGATTCTGACTTGGGAACTTGCTGAATGTATATGTGGCCGTTAAAAAGCATAGAATCCTAGAAAATTAAAGTTGGAAGGAACCTCGGGAGGTCATCTAGTCCAGCCCCAGCAGCATGTGTCAACCTAAAGTAATCCTTGGACGCTGGAAATCTGAAAACCTTTTATTTGCTGTTACCTGGAACATCTAAGCTAACTGAAAGACCAAAGAGAAATATGATATCTTGTATATTAAAGTTGGCCCCCACGTGTGATGTCAAAGGCGTGTGTGAATGCATGGACCTATAAGCTCAGCCCCTGAGGCAGCTTTCCCTGTGTCTGTGGGCATCCATCCTGAAACAAGGTTTGGGGGAGGGAAAAGTGTTTAAAAATAGGGCAGTGCTGTTGCAAAGCCACAGGAAAAGCAGGGGGAACTCGGGTGCACAGGAAGGATTGGGAGCTGCTTAATAACTCTCTAATCATTGGAACTTCAGGTTGGCAGGGTCTCTCTCAGTGATGGTGTGCTCTGTTTAATCAAATGTGGGTGGCAGTCCTCATTGTCTTCAGCCAAGGCCCTGGCAGTCTCTGGTGCCCGTCCCCTTGGGCTGTTGAACTTCTTCACCTTGACCTCTCAAACCACTCATCGCTATAGAAGAGGTGATGAGAGACTACAGTATGGAGAACCAACTGGTCCAGCACAAAGGTGCTTAGTTTTCCAATTTGTCCAAGCCTAACCATGCCTCGTTGGGTTCAGGATCTGCATCTCGTGATGGGGATTCCGACGCAGAGGACGATGACGAGTGGCCCACGCTGGAGAAGGCCACGTCCGTGCCGAAGGAGGAGTATTGTGAAGAGGTGACGGTGAACCCTGAGGATGAGAGAGCCATCGAGATGTTCATGAACGCGAATCCACCGCTAAGGTAGAAAATGAGCTGCAGTGTGGCGCTTCTGAACAGCGAGCGGTATCTTCTGCCACTATGCGGCACTGGAATAGGGTTAATGTTTCATGGAAGCACGTGGATGAGGGTGGCTGCCTAAAGTGTTGTTTCCTGCCTGCAGCTGGGGAAACTGAGGCTTGGAGAATTGACTCATTCAAGCCCGTAAAGGAAGGCTGAGGGAGGGCTAGGAACAGCCCGGGAGTCCTGATGGCCCCTTTCTGGGTGCCAAGCAGCAGATAGTACTCCCTGTTGGAGAACTGATCCATGTGTGGCACAAACTCCCTGTTCCTAAACACTGTGTGCAGTACCTGAGATCAGGGCCCAGTTGTTATTGGGCAGGAGGCAATCCCAGCCCCAAGATCTGACAGTCTGAAAAGTTAAGACGTGTAAAGCACAGAGGGGGAAACAGATTCAGGAACTGACTTGCCCAAGATCCACAGTAACCCTGTGGCAGATCTTAGACTACAACTGGGGTCTCCTGAAGCCTAGTCTAGGGCTCGGTGCCCTAGAGCAGGGGTGGTCAGCTCGTCGTGACGTGTGTAGCCTGTGTTTGTGGCAGGCAGCAGATTGGGGAGGGAGCAGAGAGCAGAGCAGCAGGTCGGGCAGGAGGGGAAAACTGAAGTGGCACCTGGAAAGGTGCAGGGTTTCAGCCGTGCCATGCATGCCAAAACGGTTGTCCCCCACTGCACTAACCTGTTCTGCCTTGACAAAGAGCAGGCTTCTTGCATCCATTTCCAGAGCTAATTCCAACTTGTTTTCTTTCTCTGTGTTTGCCAGGAGAACCCTAGCTGATATCATCATGGAGAAGATCACGGAGAAGCAAACAGAGGTGGAGACGGTTATGTCAGAAATATCGGGCCTCCCTATGCCCCAGCTTGACCCCCGGGTGCTGGAGGTTTACAAGGGTGTCAGAGAAGTAAGAGTTGTTATAGCATAAACCAGTATAACCAATATAAACCAGACCCAACGGCCATTGTGGCTGATGTTCTCTGTCTTGGTGGCTTATGATGAAAAGGTCTCTTTGCTTGCTACGGATGTGGCCGTTCATTTGCTACAGCCTCTTCTAAGATGGCTGTTACGGTGCTGTGTAGCACTTCAGAGTGATTCAGAAGACGGTGAATTCTGCAGATGCTCCTCTTCCACCGTAACGGCTCTAGGCAAATATATTGATTAGGGCTGTGTGTTGAGAGGCTTTTTACTGCTGAGCTGGGGGTAGGTTACCAGATTCTGGAGCTGATGCTGAAATTCTTTCACGATGAGGAGCCTGGAAAAGTTTGCAAGTGGAGGAGAGTTTCAGTACAGTTAGTGCAGACTGGCATTGATGCCATGTCCTCAGGCTTTTCTGGGTGTTTTCTCATGCTCTGTTTCTTCCCAAATAGAAACACAGCTGTTCACCTAGCACCTCTCACTGAAGGGGTGGGAAGTACTTTTCAAGTATTACAACCTCCAGACTGCTGTGTCTGGAGTTGGCAAGTTGCCCTAGCCCTTTAACAGCCATTCACTCTTAGTTGCTCTGTCTTTCTCAAGGTGATGCATTAAATTAGTAACAGACTGTGGAAAGCCTGTAGTAGTCCCCTATCCTAACCGCTAGTATTCACTCACTTTTTTTTTTAAGGTGCTGTCCAAGTACAGGAGTGGCAAACTCCCCAAGGCATTTAAGATCATCCCCGCTCTGTCTAACTGGGAGCAGATCCTGTACATTACAGAGCCAGAAACATGGACAGCAGCTGCCATGTATCAGGCAACCAGGTAAAATGCAATCACTTTGCCTTTGCAAAAGCTGGCTGATTTGGGGGCATTTACAGCAGAAGCTTCCATTAGTGGATACTAACTGGCAACAACCATTATACATGTCGTGGGAGATGGGTGAAGCTCAGACGATTGCTTGGGTGCAGTGAAGTGTCTGGAATGGAGGGTGAGAGTTCAGTTATTCCCCACACCCTTGTTCCTGCCAGGATTTTCTCATCTAACCTGAAGGAGAGGATGGCCCAGCGGTTCTACAACCTGGTGCTGCTCCCTCGTGTGAGGGATGACATTGCTGAATACAAGCGCCTCAACTTCCACCTTTACATGGCTTTGAAGAAGGCCTTGTTCAAGCCAGGTGCCTGGTTTAAAGGTAAAAGGAAACTGGGGTGCAGGAGGGGCTGGGCTGACTTCCAGCACAGCTACCTCATGCAGAAAGGCAGGGGCTGGACTCTCTGCATGTTCCTTATTCCCCGGTGTCATTAGAAATGGTGTAGGAGAGACTTGGGTGGAGGACTCGGTATTTTCTTGCTGTCTTTGGCCTCATGGAAACAACATTTCTTATCCACGGCACAGCCGAGTTCTGCACACGGTGACCCCAGGTGCCTTGAGAGTTAAAAAGAGGGAGGAATATGAACATAAGTGTAAGATGGGAACAAGAAAGTAAGAGGTAGAAGGGCTTTTTGGGTGCAGAAGAGAAGACTCGTGAACCAGCAGCTGCCAGATCACAATATTCCATCACCAAAATTTAATTGGCATCACAGATTATTTGAGCGCCCTCAAAAAAAAAAAAAAAAAAAAAAAGACCAAGCCATCAGTTCTGTCAGGGGTGGGCTCTGCCTCTGGCAGGCTCTCAAGTAGTTAGAGGTTGGGTCTGGATCTACCTTCCTGTCTTGCAGTGAAGAGAATGAGGCTGGTGCTAAGGGAATACCAAGGCAGAGGAATGAGACTACGTTGTAGCTGCAGCCGTGTTCAGTCTGCCCCATGTCCAGAGTGGATGCCCAGGCAGGAGGCACTGACACATCTCACTGCGATTTCTTTCTTGTGGCTTGGACAGGCACACAGATTGGGAGTAGGAGGGTGGGGGGAACCAAACTGGAGCCTGAGGCTGAGAGCCCCCCAGCTCCATGAATAATGTGTTTTTTAACTCTTCCTCCATGCCCATTCCAGGGATCCTGATTCCCCTGTGCGAGTCGGGGACCTGCACGCTGCGGGAAGCCATCATTATAGGGAGCATCCTCACCAAGTGCTCCATCCCTGTGCTTCACTCCAGGTACCGTGGGGCTGGCCGGGCTGTCTGCTGGGCACATGGAGGGACGGGGATGGACGCGTTCTGCCACCCTCCAGGGAATCCTGTAGGAACGCCAGGGACCTGCCAGAAGCTGCGCCTGTCCTTTCATAGGGATTGGAAAGGCCTTCTAGCTCCCACCTGCTCTAGGCTTGCGTGGGTCCTTCCAGGGCTGTATCCAGTCCCGCCACTTCCCAGGAGACCCCCGTCACCATTCTAAAAGCTCCCCTTGCAGGAGACTTCTTTATATCAGGAGGCACCCTTAAGCTCCAGCCACACTTTGCCCTAGCTCAGCACATCGCCAGCCACCTTTGCAGTGTTCGCAAGTATGTCGCATACTTGCCTTCTCATTTAGTGCCCAGTCCATTGGGAGTGGCAGAAGTGAGCACTAGGCAAGACCAGGCTGCTATGGTTACTTTTGCTGCCAGCTCTCCAAGAGTACAGGATCAAGGAGGAGTCAGCGTGCATAGTGGCAGGGCACACAGCCAGACTGTCCATTACTTCAGAGCAGGCTGGCATGTACCACCTACCCAGCCATGTGGCCTTGTGGGAATATGTGCTTATTTGCTGGGATGGGAAGGAAGAAGGGGGCTGCCCACTCCAGTGCCCTTGCAGCCAATGGCCCTGTGTGGCTCCCTGGCTCTCCTAGGGGTTAAGGGAGAATGGCTGGCGGTGCAGGGCCTCGTGCCCAGCTCTAGAACAGAGGGGTCGGGACAGCCTCCACCCCATGGGGCAGATCTCTTCAGCTGGGGAGGGTTTGGCAGGCACCTGCCTCAGGCCTACCTACTTCTCCATGCATACTTGGACTCCGCTGTCCCCTTGCAGCGCGGCCATGCTGAAGATCGCCGAGATGGAGTACAGTGGCGCCAACAGCATCTTCCTGCGCCTCCTCATCGACAAGAAGTACGCGCTGCCCTTCCGTGTGGTGGACGCCCTGGTCTTTCACTTCCTGGCCTTCCGCAGGGACCAGCGCACCCTGCCCGTGCTGTGGCACCAGTGCTTCCTGACCTTCGTCCAGCGCTACAAGGAGGACCTGTCCTCGGAGCAGAAGGAGTCGCTGCTGGAGCTGCTCAAGTTCCACTGCCACCCGCAGATGTCACCCGAGATCAGGAGGGAGCTGGTGAACTCCAAGACTCGGGATGTGGAAGGGCTGCAGCCGATGGCAATGGAGTGAAGGCGGGCAACAGCAGGGAGGCAGAGATTCCTTCCATCAGTAAGAAGCTGCAGCCCGGGGCTGTCTTATTGCTCGTCCCTGGCTGGAGAATCTACCTGGATGAGAGCAAGGTGCCCTGCTTGGGAGCTAAACCTTTAGACTCAGCTTGGGAGTGTACATCTGCCACGGGGATCCCAAGACTGCCTCTGTCTTGCCCAGCAGGTGAGAACAGGCTGGGTTCTCTCCATCTAGGCTTACCCTACCCTTCCTCCAGCTTGAGCGGTGGAAGCTGCCTGGCTCAGGTCTGAGCAGTGATGATAATCGGTGTGGTGCTGGGGGGAGAGCAGAGGGATCTGACCTGTTCCTGTGTCTGAATAAAACCTGTTCCCTGTACCTTCTGAATGGGCTGTAACCTCGGCTGGAACTAAAATGGCCCCTTGAAGGTCCTTGCTGCTGCTGGTCGGAAGAGATTTTTGTGGGGTCACCGACAGCATGTGTGGTGTCCCATCCCCTGTCCTGCCAGCGCAGCCAACCTCTGCGTGCTTCCTAAAGAGCCCTTTCCTGGGGGTATGTGGCCTGCGCTCTTTCCTCTACTGGGTTTTGCCGTTTATTTCACTGAGGATACATTGCAAAGGCTGCCCTTGCTCCCACGTGCTTGTCGGGCAATGTCCCTGAGGAGGCGCCGTGTCTGTGTTCACAGAGGAGAATCATTCGCTGCCTGGCTGAGGTAGTCGGCACAGCGCAGTGAATGAGCGCAGCGGCTGTGAGCGTGGCAGTGTGATCCAAAGAGGGGTGAGCTCCGGGAAACCCAGCCAGTGCTGCAGGTTTGTTTGCCAAGACAGCATCCCCCAGGACCGCCACTTGCTAGCATGGCGGTTGCTACCCGATTAGCAGAGCTCGCGGCAGTGTTTAGCACGAGCCGTCGCAGGGGAAATGCTCTGCGTGGAGCTGCCGAATTATGCTGCTTCACACCAAAATGCTCTGGGTGGCTTCTGCGATGGGAGCTATATTGGAGCCAGGAATTAATAGCAGAAGGCTGAAACCAGGCAGCTTGGTGTTTCAGAGCGGGTTCAGCGGGGGGCACGATGTGGCACTCGGGACCCCAAGGTCTTCTCATTTAGCTCCTGCCCCTGGTACCAGCTTGGGTGAGCCATTTAGCTTCCCGCTACAAGTAAGGTGGATGATGTTCTCAGCGGATTCCCTTGCTACTACCCTGCATGGTCATGACAGGACTCCTCCCACGCTCACCTCCCAAAGGGGGGCTATGGAGGGGTGAGGTTGGGGGTGGCTCTGACAGAGAAGGAGTGCTGAGCTTGATGGAGCTCCTGGGGCCTTCTGCTCTCCATGTTGTGGCTGCCCAAGGGCTAGGCAGGCAGTGGGACTCGGTTAAACTGATCGGTTTGATCTCCACTTCAGGGCCCACGGCGCTGGTATTACCAGAGCCATTAAACACCCAAGCCTGAAGCACGCTGAGCACCCCTAGTCCCACAGCCTTCCAGCCACGCTTGAGGCCCTGACCTTTCAGTCACCAGGGCCACCTCGGTAGCTATTTGGGCTACTGTACAAATGTAGCCGAGGGAGGATGTGGCAGAGGCCAGGACCTGCCCTCCTACAGGCATGGGGAGGCCACGAGGTGGCTATTATTGCCCAGTTCGACTCGCGCCTAGTCACAAGCAAGTTGGAAGCAGGTCCGCACTGGAACAAGTTCCTAATGTGATTTCTCCTCGTGCCTGCTCTGGAAAGTCAGGCCAGAGGACAAGCGCGTGCAAGAAAAGTCCAGCTGCCCATTCCCACGTACAGCTAGTGTCCGCTCTGTTGGTTTGAAAAGAGACCAAGCCACTGTCCACCATGCTGAGTGTGGCGGTCTTCATCTCTTCCATCCAGATGAGTTCATCTGGGCAAATCTGTGGGCTTGCAGTGAAGGCAGGTTTTGCTTGGGCTTCCTGCGGCCAGGGCTTGCACGTCCCCAAGGCAGGCAGGAGGTGACGAGCGGGAGCCCCTGTTCCACCCGGACGGCCCATTCTGTCCCACCTGCTCTTTGGGTAACCTCTCCCCTGCCTGATGGTGCCTCGGCCGCGGCTGCGGGAAGGGAAGTCGGGCTGTCACCGCCAGGTGGCAGAGCGCTGTCAGGCAAGGAGGGAGACTGAGCGGTGCCTGCAGATGGAGGCAGGGCAGAGGGGGCTTGGGTGCCCGGGAGGCATTGAGAGGGAAGGGGCTTGGCCCTGCCAGGTTCCCAGAGCCCCTTTCCAGTCACGTGGGGCAAATCTGGGGGTGGGATGTGCGGGGGACTCGTGGTTCTGTCTCGGGCTCTTTCTGTGTGATCTCACCTGTGTCACGGGCAGTGTTGGCCCCGCAGGAAGGTTGAATTGAGGTGCTTGCGGTGGTGGGGAGCCCGAGGCGCTGCTCTGCCAGGCCTGGCTGGTCCTATTGCTGTTGCGTGGGCTGGCCTGCGAGGGGGCTTCTTGCGGGGGACCTGGCAGGAAGCAAGGGCCCTCGCCAGCAGGCCAGGGCCGCTTGCCACAGCCTGCAGAAAAGAGCATGGTGCAGGAGCCCTTGGAGATACGCGGGGAGCTGCGAACGCTTGAGGGTTTCCTGCGGGCCGGGCTGTCGCCCCAGGCGAGGGAGGAGGAAGCACTGCGTGGGCGCCGAGTCTGCCTCCACACCAGCCCTGCATTGCCCTCGCTCACTTTGCGCTGTTACCCGGGCTCATGCCCGGCTCTGTGGAAAGCAGGCCAGCGCTGAGGGGAGCGTGAGAAAGCGGCTGGGCTGTCCCGGTTGCTCAGAAGGGGGAAATCCCCAAGGGCAAAGAGCTGAGAGAAGGGAAATCTCCTGTCCTCAGCGTGACACCACACCCCTGCTGAGCTGCTGAAGGGTCAGCTGGGGTCTCCTGCGGCTCTGGCTGCCAGCCCCAGGCTCCTGTCGTCCGCTGCCGCCCCCCCCAGCCTGGACCCACTCCCCATAGCTGTGTCCACCTGCCTTCTGGCCCAGTCTGAGATGCTCACTGAAGTTCTTCCATCTTTCCTGTCGCTTCAGCCTTGCTACGCCACACTGCCTCTCCCCTCACAAAGCTCATGCAAGAATCTGGGGTTGATCCTTCTCCAACTCGGCTTCCGCGTGGCTGCCGCTCCGCTCCAAGCTGCAACTCGCCTCGCTTCTCGCTGAGGAGCTACTCAGGCGAGCTAGCATGGCAGGAAGATGATGCTGTCTTGAAATAGCTCATAAGTATATCCGGGGGGGGTGCATCAGGAACTGGGAGACTGTCTGTTCACCGGGGCAGGGCACTCCAAGGGAAGATGCTGCTGGAAGACGGTTTTAGACGACACAAGAAAAACTTCTCTACCATCCAAGTCTCCAGTCTGGAATCGACACCCCCGCCCCGAGTGATGCCAGCCCCTACTCTGGATACCTTTAAGAAACACGTGGATGCTCACCTTGCTCGGGTGATCTGACCCCAGCTGACTGCCTGCCCCTTGGGCAGGGAGCTGGACCTGATGATCTCGCAAGGTCCCTTCCTCCCCTAATGTCTGTGAAATCCCTGCTAGACGTGGTCGGCACCAATAGATCTTGCGCTTCTCCAGGTGGGACCATGCTCTTCTTTCATCTCTCCAAACCCTGCTGGCGTTTCCTTTGCATCCAGCTCAAAAGCTGATGCACCTGCAGCTTGAAAATCAGCCTGCCAGCCCCGCACTGAGCCTGAGGGCCAAATGTCAGGCTGGGTCCTCCCCTTCCTGCATGCTTCCTCGCTGCACAGCATCTTGACCCGGCTGGTACCCAGGTTTTCCCAGTGCCTGAGCCCCGCTTGTCTTGAATGGGGTTGCAGAGGTATAAATGCCCCAAATTGAGAGTCCAGCTGCCTCTCCTGCAGCACTGCGGGCCTGGCAGTATGGTAGTGCTTTCTGTAGCTACTGTTGGCAGCACGAACAGGCCTGTTAAGGTGCCAGGTTTAACAATCAGCTTCTGGAGCAGCTCAGAAATGGACTTGCCTGGAGCCTATCTACTTCAAGCTGGCAGCGTGCCGAGCATGGGCTTTGTGTTGTCCCATGCTTCCTGATATTATCTCCTTCCTTTAGAGGAGCCAGCAAGTGATAACATGGGGAGATGACTCCTCTTGGTGGTGTGCTCTCTCCCTGGCACAGCAGGGCTTTTGGCCAGATTGAAAATTTTGGTGGAGAGATTTCAAGGGCTATAAGGGGCTGTAGATCACCCCATGGACAATGGCAGTGCCAGCCAACCCACACCTGAGAGACTATGGTCACTTGGTTGCAGGCCCATTTATGTCTACATTACAAGGTCCTGTTGGTGGAGCTGCGTTGGCAAGAGATGTGCCAGAGATGGCACCTCAAACCTGATGTAGCTGTGCCTGCTTGAGTACAAACAGCTCTGCCTGGAAAAGGCGCCTTCTGTTGATGGCACCTCTGTCCTTTGGGGGAGCTGGTGTAATTCTGGGGACAGAAACACTCCATCTATTGGCACCAGGGACCCTAACCACTGTAGCCTTGTCACTGTAAGTACAGCAGCAGCAGTGTGGATACAGCTTAAGGCTGAATGATTGGGGTGACTAACCCTGGGTTAGCCATCAGAAAGGAAGAGAGAAAAGCTGCTGTTCTGTTTGTGGAAAGTGCTTAGGCAAGGATTTAGGTTTCTTTCTACAGGGCCATGTTTGCATTAGAAAGATCAGCTTTCAAAAAAACCCTCAAAACTTAAGATGCTTCAACTTTTTTTTTTATTTTTTAAATACTTAATTGCAACTGCAACATCATAAAGTCATTGGTTCTTTACCAGCAATGGGCCCCCTGTACGGTAAGCAATTGTATTTTAAATTAAGACTCATATATATAACATATAATTCTATCCTGTGCACTGAACGGGTTTCAAACTTTGATATCTTGCTCCTCCTAACTTTTCCAGTTAGCAAAAATAAATGGTAGGCAGCTCTGTTTTTGGCAAATCAGGCTAAGCATATCAGGAAGGTGGAAGTGAAAGTAAAAAGCAGCCTGAGCTTTCTCCACCTGATAAACAAGACTCTTTCCAACAACTGGGAGGAAATTATTTGTGTTCTTGTCCCTCTCTCCCCAATGCAGGGTGGCACAGTTGTAAAATGAGCTGTGCGCTGTGGGTTGGAAGTCGTGATAAGCAGCAATGTTCTACATCCCACCTTTGCAGACAGAGTCTCATGGGCTTCATAACATGTTGACCTGGAAAACTAGGGTGTCATAAAAGCAGCATTTTTTTTCAATACCTTTTTAAGGCTAACAAACAAGAGCATCAACAATAACAATAAAACACAAAACTCTTTTCGGTCTTTGCCTAGAGTGCTCAGCAGAATTTATATATAAGGTATGGTTTTATGTGTAAAGGGCAATGCAATTCTCATGCTCTGTTGGGTTCTCGGGGTGCATTCGAAGTCCCCTGGGAGAGTTAATGCACGCCTTGGACTTTAGCAGCACATTCAGTGTATATCTATGAATCAGATATGTCTGAGCTAACTAACCATCTTCCATGCACGGCACCTGTGGCAGTAGGTTAATGGAGAGGGGTGACAGAGCGTCCCGCGTCTTGTTTTTGGAAGGTATCCCTACCCTCCAACTGAGAAGTTCCTCCTCCCCCCCAACCCCATTCCTAGCAGTTTTTTTAACAATAAATTAAGCAGTGTTTGTGAAACAGCAGGAAGCAAACGTAATTTAAGTGAAATGGCCACAATCTCTCCTCACACCAGCACCAACCCTAATACCGAGAGTATTTGTTAGCTGTTGCAAGGGCTTTTTACCTTAGCGACCAGCTCTGAAGAGTTAGCCCACAAGGACAGGGAGCGCTTACACAAAGCAAGCAAAAAAACAAAACAAAGCCAGGACACATGAGGCCACATGCTTGCTCCTCAGTCTACGGCAGAAGCAGTCCCCACTACACCCTCCTGCAGAACCGCCCTGGCATGGAGCAGCTAGGATAAGAATTGTCATGCCTCTGTTATTTTCTTTCCTGTGGTTTATTAACTGATGGCTCATCCCAGCATCTTGCCCACAAAACAAGCCAGTGGGCAGCGCTATGGTCTGGGGGCTGCTTTGTATTGGACAAATGGTTCTTTGTCATGGAAATCGAGATAGTGGCAGAGCTATCCCTCACCAAGCACGCAATGGGCACGTGAAAAAGGCTGAGCCTGGTTAAAGCTGAGGTTCTCCCCGAGGCAGCAAAGAGTTGTCAACTGGTTTTAAGATGAACTCCAACTGAGGAACTTTCAAAACGGTAGTTAAGATCTTTTTGCCCTCTCCTGATCTGCCTTTTAACCCCAGCACCATGAAAAGATTCCCCTTGCTGCCACCTGGAGAGGCCAGTTAGCATATAGGCACTATATGATGCTAACCTGCCTCCAAGACGCGCCTGGTTCCCTGTTCCTCGGGGGTCACCAACACCTCTCCTTCCCACCCCTCTCTAATGCAACTTGGCTGATGGATGGACAGCAGGGAATTTTTGTCACCCATTTAGCATGAGGACCAGATCCTCAGCGTGTTCCCGATGGACGGAGTTAACAGGCACGACAGGAACCAGCAGGTCTCACAGTTTCCAGAGCAAGGTCCAGGTCTCGTGGGGCTGGGTGGCGTTCAGGAAGGGCGGGCTTCATCACAGGTTGATGTCTGTGACATCTGTAGGCGTGCTGGTAACGTTGCCATCCTCGCTGGCTGGGTAAGCGGAAGTCTTGGTAGAGGGGTACTCTTGGGATCGGGAGCCCTGTTTCAGGCTCTCGGCTAAGGCTGCTTCAATCTGCTCCTGACAAGCTTTCAGACAGTCCTGTGAGAGAAGGAAAAAAATCAGTGGTTTCAGTTCCGCTCGGTCTCTCCAAAATGGGAAAAGCCCTGCTAATGGCTCTGAGCCGAACCTGGACAGGCTTTCTGACCATCTAAGAGACAGGCAGGTCATCCTCCCAGTCTCCTCTGAGTTTATTCTTTAGCGGCAGCTCTGCAGTGACACCTCCTCCCACCCCCCTGCTTTACCAGGCTCGTTGTTTCCTTACATACCCCACCACAGAAAGGTATCAGGAGATGTCACTGGAAAGACAACTTGTGAGTGTGAGCACCACAGTCTCACGGTGGTTCCTCCATCGTGTCCACTGGGAGAGGAAACACAATTTGCCCCAGGATTTCCCGACGTGGACAATATGGATGATGGCTCCTACTGAACGGCACCCGTTCCCTAAATACATGACAGCAGCTCTTCCGCGCTGCAGTGGAAGTAGAGGGGAACTCGCTGCATCGCCGGGACCCTCCAACAATTGCAGCACCCAAGCTCTGTCCCACGGGTCTCCTCTGTCGGAGCCCAAAGCCTGCGAGGCTTTAGCTACAAATCACCACGGGACCTGGCACCTGCTGTGGACTTAAGTTAGACCCGGAGGCCTTGGCCTTTCAGTTCCTATCCTGCGTTGCACGAGGGAAGACCACTCAGGAAATCTGTTTTTAACTCGGCTCCGTGCCTGGCACACAGAGCAGACCCAGCCCTTTCAGACTCCAGGCACGGTCCCTATCCGAGGGACGCCACAGCTGCCAGTTCGGGTCCGGGGACACCAGCGTTCTGCTAAGAGGCCGCGGCACCCATACGATGCAGCGTGCTCCTCGCGAGCCGCCTGCACGCTGCTGACCCTTCGGGGACCGTCAGCCAATTTTCCCCACGGCTCGAGAGAACCCGATGCTGCACCATCTCGTGACCCCTCCGCCATGCCTCGCTCCAGAGCCAGGCGTGGGAAGTGGCCGGCCCAGCTACACCAAAAGCAAAGGGGATTTCAGGTAGCCGAGAGCTGCATGTAGCGCACCCCTCCCCGCAGCCAAACCGAGGCACATGAGGAAACTCCTGCAGTTTGACACTCGAGAGCAGTGACTCACGCTACCCCAGCGGCAGCACTCCTGCGTCTCGAAAGGGCAGAAATTGCCTTCTCTCGGGGGCTCTGCCCGAGCGCTTTGATGAGGGAAGGTGGCGTTTTGCACAGGCCGGGTCGGGGTGCTGGCCGGATCCAGGCCGGACGCCCCTGGGGCCATCTCTGGTCGCAAGAGTCTGTCGCACACACAGATCTCTTACCAGGAATCCACAACTGGTTCTTAGAAACTGACAGAGGATGTGGCAAGCAAAAATAGCAACGCCCACCTCCCCTTCCCTAAGTCATTTCCAGTAAGCGTGGCCTCTGCCCGCAGCCATGAGGCGAGGAGAGCTGCATTGCAAGGGCCCCAGCAACGGCCACTCTGGTCCTTATCATGGCTCTGTTACATGGATGAGCAGGAGGGGGACCAGCACGAGACCTGCGTCTCGGGGCGGGGAGGGGAACAAAGCCCTGGAGCTGCCGGGTGACGTTTGGGGCCAGTCGGCGGTGGCCAGATGAGCCCATCTGCTGAGGAACCGAGACTGAAGGCAGCACCTTATGAAAGCCGCGGCAGCCGTAACCGACTCATGCGCAGGCGATTGACGGAGCAGCTGCGTCGAGCCCACCCAGTGCCAGGGCCTTCCACACTGGCAGAGTAGGCCCCGGGGAACTTGCCCTGTCCCTGCTCTGCCTGTCCTAGGGAGGAGCTCGGCCTCTGGGGCTCCTCTGCATCACAAAGATGCACAAGAGCTGGCCTTCATCATAAGGGAATGGGGAAGGAACTAAGGGGATGGAGCTGTACTCAGGGAGGCAGCTGGGCGGAGACACCCAACCCCTAACGAGGGGTCGGAGTTGCTCGCTCGAGAGCATGCATTCATTGAGGAGGAAGCAGGCCGCCCCGAGTCCCTGGAGAACCTGCATCGGGGCTGAAGTCCCACTACAGCCAGGATGAACAGATCCCCTCCCCTATACCCTGCTGGGTCAGACGCCACCAGCCCCAGGCAGGGGTCTACCACCCTAGCAGCAGAGGTGGCTCGATTAAAGTGGCACAGTTCATGCTGCGACCTCCTGGAGTCACAGCAGAGCGCCGCGAGTGCCCTCCGCGCGTCTCCTCCAGCTGCCCAATGGTGAACCGAGGGGGGCACCAAAGCCTGGGTGGAGGCGGGAGGGGGCAGTCGTCCACACTCAAGCAGCGAATCAACGACAGAGTCAAAACCTAGGAGACTGAGGATGAAACGTCGCTCCTGCGCTTGCGCTGCTGGAACCGTGTCTCGGAGAGCTGGGGGGATACTGTCCTCTGGGTAGACTGCAAGCACCTTGGGGCAAAAGCTATGTTTGGGTCTGAGGCTGTGCAGCATCTAGCACCACGGGGCCCAATTGCACACGGGTCTTTCTGCAATGCTCTACCCGTGTGGCAGAAAGGGCTCCTCCTGCTGGTCCATCATAATGTCTGCAGCTCAAGATGTCAGCCCTGGAGCCCAAATCGCTCCAAAGATGGAAGCTGGGACCAGGGGCGCTGGGGGCAAAGGCTGTGTTTGGCACCCAGGGCTGCAGGAGAGGGGCCAGCAAAGGGGGGCGCAGCCTGGTAACAGCTTTCAGCCCTGACAGCCCCGCTGCCCTCTGATCTTCCCTTTGTGTCCCCCCCCCGTATGTCTTTGAAATCCTCCCTGCTTCCCACCTGTTCTCCTCCGCTGGCTTCAATTAACTCCCCTCACAGGGCAGCATTCAGCCTCTGGCCCATTCACCGCAGCAGCTTGCGAGCAGCTGGCTGCAGGCAATTCAGAGTGACTTTTTAACTTGAACAAAAAACCGCTGAGCAAAGAAAGTGTCTCTCTCCTCCCGACCGCCCCCCAGCCCGACTCTGTGACAATGCCAGGCTGCGATGATCCCTCTCTCAGCTCCCCGCCTGCCGCCAGGAAAGTCCAAGCATTCAGAGCTTGGTCAGATGAAAAGGCCAAAGGGTCTGTGGCCGAATGAAGGCTCCCAAGGGCCCGTACTTGTGGAAGGGGGTCCTGGAGCTATCCCAGTCCAAGCTCCTCACCCTCTCCCCAAAGTCACGGCCCCCCCCGAGCCCTGCCGTTTGGCTGTGACCGAGTCCTGGAATGCCCAACAGCGTCTGGCTCCCCTCCTGCTTGTGCTCAGAGCAGCTGCAATCGGACACTGGACGAGATAAGCAGATGCTGAGCCTGGTCCCCTCCGCCCTTGTCCACCTGATCCCATTAACACCTGTCCGCTCAGGTGAACAGACGCCTCCCTTTGTGCCTGCTTTCCAAAGGCTCTATGCTCCCCACCCTGCTGTGAAAGCGATCTGGGCCCTCAGGTGACCGGGTGGCCAGCCTCAGTAAGCAGGAATCATGCACCATACTGCAGGTCACAAGCTGCGGGGGCGGTGAGGGGGGCAGCTGGGGCCAGCGTCCTAGGAAAAGGCCGGGCAGGAGTTGGGGCTTCCCTGCTCTATCCCATGATAGCCTTGCTTGTTACTTTTATCAGTGCAGATTCCCCACACCTGTGATCCCAGCTAGCCACAGCAGCAGCCAGACCCACAGGAGGGGTGGGGCAGATAGTAAAAAACTGGGCCCCAGGAGGCTGCAGCTCAGAGGCTTACTGCACTTGGTTGGTTAGCACTGTCCACCCCCTGCCAAGACAGCTGAGTCCAGGCCAAGGCTTCTGGAAATGTTAAATGGTGACCCCAGGCACTACTGGCTGAGTTTGCGAGTCTGGGATTTGGAGACGGCCACAGCACCTGTGTGCATCCAGCAGCCTCAATGAAGAACATGCCTTCTACCCCTTCCAGCTGATCCCCGTCTCTTCCAAGGGGTACTAACGGGGTGGCAGCGTTGACACCTTTATCCTGAAACTGGAGAATAAAAGTGATCTACACCCAAGGCCTGAGCAGGAGAGACCAGTCCCCTGCCTCTCCCCGCAGCCTGCAGGGACACAGCTTGATACTTCGGGGCTAGACACTGGGGCCCCATCATGGCACTTGACAGATGCCTGCTCAAAGCTATCCTCCCTGTCCCTTCTTGGCTGCTCCTGATGACAGGGGCTTTTCTCCGGACCCCACACACACTTCCTATGCCTGATGCCCCACCTCCTGCCCCTCTGCTGGGAGGCGTGGGACCTGCTGATCACGTTTTACACTGTGGCACTTGTAATAGACCTTTGGTGATGACCCCTTGCAGCCCACAGGCTGCTTGCCAGCTTGGAGTCCACATCTAGACCCCTAACCAGATTCAGAGCTGGCTTCCTACCCACAGTGGAAACAGAGTGGTCTGATCAGCTGATTTCTTCAGGGTCTTGCCCATGCAGAGATAATATACTTGTTTGCAGTAGAAAACACCTTTTCTCTACACACTTTACAAAAGTGAACAAGCCTTGTTGGGACATCCACCGAGGAAACCGAGGCAGAGGAAATGAACTGTCGGAGGACACACAGCAAAACATACAGGAACTTTCTGTCGCCCAACTCCAAAATCACTTTGGCAAGGGACCCCTGAGCGAACACTTACCAACTCCGTGCCAGTAATGCTAGCCAGCAGCTCTGTGAGCGCCTCTCCAGCATGGGGGAAGAGAGACAGGCCGTGGATGGCTGCTCCAATGCTGCCCGTTGCGATCATGGATGGAGGGTACATGGTGAAAGTGTAATCTAGGGATCCAAGGCAGGGAAAGAAACAACAAGGAGTCTTGTGAGCGCAGCTGCTTGGGACTGCAGCACCCACATAAAGCTAAGCGGGGTCTGAAATGCAGGACAGGCAAAGGGCGGTGCAGCTGGTATGACTCACTGGAACAGAGCCCAGCGAAGCCAAGGAAAATGTAAGCCACCCGTCCAAAAAAACCCAGCAGGATCTGCTTGGCTGTGGAATAGTTTCCTCAGGGAAGTCCTGAAAGCCACAATGCCTGGGCGGTTTAGGATTAGCTCGGGGAAAACGCTGCAGGGAGCAGCCCCCACCAGATTTTGCCAGCTCAGCCTTTCAGAACCGTACTCATGCTGTCCAAGAGGCAGAAGTGGGGCTCAGAGCAAAGTGGGGCAGGGGGCGTGAGGCACCCTCTGGAGCAGAGTTTTAGTGCAACCCCTTCCACTCAAGAGGCCTGGGGGGGTTGTCCGAGTCTATACGGCTTGTGAGACAAGTAGTAACTTCCATGAAGAGTTGATTGCCCTATGTACGCCTGGCTCTAGCCAGTGCGAAAAACGGCTCGCCGCTGCTTTGCCCTCCCATGACACTTTCCAACCAAGTATCGCACAAACATGAAGTCCCAGGCCTTCAAAAGTCCCCAGCTCCATCTGGCAGAGGGGGAAACAGTCACTGAGCAGTTCTGGGCCTTACGGTAAGGGATGGAGGCTCTCATTTCAAGAGACACAGATGCTCAGTACCTCTAGGGAGTCAAGTCCCATCTGATTTGCCCAAGGTTAAACAGTCAGTGAAAACATCAGCCTTTCTTCCAGCCCGGGCTGCCCTCACGAGGCCCAGGGGCTCTGTTCCTCTGCTGCTCACCTGTGGCACACAAGGCAATGAAGGTCTGCGCATGTTTCTTCACCAGTTCCACCTTGTCCTTGGGAAGTGGGAGCTGATGGAGGATGTGAGGCAAGAAGTCATTCGCTATCACTGACACTAGGTCCCACTTTAGCTTCTGAAGAACTAGAACCTCCCAGTCCTGAACAGGGAAGACAGAGAGAGAAAGAGAGAAATTACATGTAGAGAGGAGGCCCTTCTAGGCAGAAAGTACTCATCCACCCAGAAAATATCAGCAAGATGCAGGGGCATGTGAGCACAGCGCTGGGGGAATGGCCAGTCAACTGGTGCATAGCCCCCCAGGAGTCAGAACTGATAGAAGGAAAGCAAAGTTCCTGCCCCCAGTCTGCAGCGGTGGGCAAATCCATACCCGCATAGCTGCAGGCTGGTGTAAAGGAATCAAAAGAGGAAGCCATCCATCTGCTCCCTGGTTCGCACCAGACCAGCCCTGCCAGCTCCCTTGTTCACAGCCCTGCTGCAACAACCTCTCCAGGATGCTGCAGCAAAGCAGCACAATCAGGGTGTAGGCATCCCATTGTCATGCTGCTCTGTCTCCTAGGTCTCCTGCTGCAGGGACTCCTGAAGGGGCAGGGGAGGGTGGCAGAGAGGCTTGGACAGGATTCCTGGGTTATGGCTATGCAGCAAAAAGAGGGGCCAAATTCTGCACTTGAAGCTTGCAGCAGTTTTCATAGGATGTGGCTCTGTGTGGCCCCGAAATCTTACAGCAATGGACGAAACAGGGAGATGGAAAATGAGACACCAAAACTCAGCCCCCCTAGTCAACTCGGGCAGATTACTCATACCTCACTCAACCAAGCTTCCCATGGTTGCTAATGGCACCTGCCACAGTAGGACAGACACGAGATTAACCACCACGCCTTCCATCCACAGCCACTTTCCACGCAAACTACCTGGAGCCGCTAGCTCACAAGCGAGCAAAATGCAGCCTCTGCTAGGCCAGGAAGCAGAAGCCACTCCACACCTGTCCTTAGGTGCTATTTTCTTCGTTTAAGGAAGGAGGTAATTAACTTTCCCAGTTACGCTGTGGTCAGGTTAGATTCTGACCAGCCCCACCAAGCTTAACACCCCTTCCCATCTATTGTTAATGAACAGTACAATGAGACCTTAATGAGCACAAAGGGCCCCGACTTCCAGCAGCGCAGCACCTCCCTCGCTCCAGGACCAATATCCGCTCACCCAGAAAAGCAGAGCCCGCCCACAACACCACTGCCCTTCCTTGTCCAGCCAGCTTGACCCAGCCTGGCTTACAAGAGCTGACCAGACCGCCTTCAAGCCAAGCTCAGAAAAGGAGGTCCAGCAGCTCCCAGGGAAAGCCCGGCTCTTCCACAGGATGCTGAAATGGCCATGCAGGTTTCCATCTCCTGCTCTCTTTGGCTTGCGTTAAAGCAACAGTTCATGCAGGTTTTTCTATTAGAGGAGGGCAGACGACTAACATCTCTGCTCCCCTCACACCCCTCCGCACTGTCCTGCCTCAGTGCCCCTGGGAGGAATGGAGGTGGCTGCAAGGGCTGTTTCCAAACATGGAAGGCCCAGAAAGCAGATGGAAGACAGAAGCCCTGCTGTCTCTATGGCCTCTTCTGCCCACCGGTCTCCAAACGTTTTATAAACATCAGGATTGATCCCGCTAATGTCCCCAGCAATTCCCTCCGAGTTGCTGGGTTGCAGCTGCAACTGCAGTTGCTCATTCTCCCTCAGGACCCTGCATGGTACTCCTCCAAACAAGCCCTTTGAGCTAGGTATTATCCTTGTTTCAGAGAGGGAAATGGAGGCGCTAAGCAGGCCAGCAGCTGGCTAACGAGCACAATTAGGCTGTGGCAGGAGCCTATGTGCAGCAACCGGGTGAGGGTCCTTCTAAAACTGGCTGATTTGGTTTCACAGCTGCACCAGTAGGAAGAACAGCCCAGTAGCTAGAGCAGTAGCCATCAGTTCAATCCCCTGCTCTGCTGCTGGCTTTCTCTGCAACTTTGGGCAAGTTGCTTTGGGCGCAGCTCACTCAACTTGCAGAGTTCATTGATTTCAATGGGACTTAGGCCCCTAAGTACCCTTAAGGATCAGCACACTAGATCTCCAGGGCCTCAGTTCCTCTGTACAACAGGCATAACAACAGCATTGCCTCCTAGCTCACTCCAATTATTTGCAATTCTGCATGTCACATTCCAGCTGGAAGGACACCAAAGCAAAGGCTTGGAGTCCTCAAGGGAGACTGTGGAATCTCTGCCACTGGAGGTATTTTATGCACCGGTGAAACGTCAGCAGGAATGGCACCGGGATGGCTCATCCTATAAAAGGACCCCGTGAGCTCCCAGCCAGGCCTACTTTTGATGATTAAGTTCAGGGTGTGGTTCAAATTACCAGAAGATGTAGTATTTTTAAGTGGCAGGAGATGAGGTTGATTCTGCTTGCAGAGAAGGCAAAGTGGGGGGTAACCAATTCTACCAGGATAAGCAGTTTTGAAGAAGTGAGATTGATATTTCAAAAGGATATATGTCTCAGTTGATTTTTTTTATAAAAAGAACCCACCCTTTCCCCTTACACAACAATGCCCGTTCTGCATTGCTTAAAGCTACAGCATTGCTCAACCTTCTCTGGGTGCCTCGCTACAAGGGCTGCACAGTGTCATTGCTGCCTGGCTGCAGTGTTACTCCAGAGCCTGTACTGTTCCACCCAGTGCATTTTTTTTTTATTTTACTAGAACGGATTTCCTAGGCTTGCATCCCAAGCAGCCTGCTTTCTATCTC
This sequence comes from Crocodylus porosus, assembly GCF_001723895.1. NCBI lineage: Eukaryota > Metazoa > Chordata > Crocodylia > Crocodylidae > Crocodylus > Crocodylus porosus. The sequence continues at coordinate 2,864,953 of NW_017728935.1, read as the reverse complement.
CACAGCAAGCAAGAATAACATCTACCCAACTGTTGGAGAGAGTCCGTGTTCCTTAAATGCTCTTTATCCAAAGGCATGGAGGAAAAAAGGAAGAGAAAAAAAGGACCATAATTCATAGGACTTTAAAATCAAAGAAGAAAATGACCTGGGATGCAGAGTATAAGAGGCAATATTAAGCTTAGGTCTGGAAAGAGGGTCTTTGCTGCTAGCCAAGCTGAAGGATCACAGTGGCAGGATGCAGAAAAATGCCTCACAGGAGGTGCTCAGGAGACTGAGAAGGGGATACAAAGCTCTCCATCTCCAGATTGCTAGTTCAAACGCCATCCAGGCAATCAGTGATGGGCTGCCTGACTACATGAAAGGACACGGCTTGAGTCTTAGTCCCGGTCCTCTGGGAACAAGAGTCCAAAGTCCAGTTAGCGCCTTTGTCTCGTCACTGTCACAAGGACGGGCAGAAGACTCCCTTGCGTGCCATCTGCCACGGCTGAAGCCTAAGGCACCTTTGCAAGGCTGCAACGTGGCGGGCGCAATCTGCAGGACAGTTACTCCTACCATACCTGCTCTGTGATGAGCAAGATAGTCCTCAGCCAAACACAGGTGACAGAGCCAGGTACAGTATGACATTCCCTAGGCTGTTATAAAAGGGGCTGACTAAGTGATCTCACGGTCCCTTCTGGCCTTGAAACTTGTAAGCCTGTATACCAATGATTCTCAATTAGGGTGACAGAAGATCCTTTTTACAGGTGCTCTGGGGTGCCACACACTAGTGGCACTGTTAGGCGTGCAGACACCTACACGATTCACAAGATAAAACCAGAGATCTCAAGTAGGGATCTAGAGTGTCAAAAATATTCTGCTCTGATGTGCATTTTCTGAGCTCTCTGCAAGAGAAGAATTGCTATTTTAATTTTCCGCCGTGAAGAAATGAGCAAAAGCTGAGCTGGCATTTTTGGAAGGGTGCCTTGAGTCTAATGAGGGCTGCCTGGTGTCTAAAAAGATTTAGAACCACTGTTACATGCCGAGGACTACAGCCGCCAAGGCTGTCAATCTGGCGTCTTCCACCAAGCACTAACAATCCCCCAAATGCACCTGCTGCAAACAGGAGACAGAAGAGCCTGTCCAACCATGGGGACTGTCTGTCAGACTATCCACTTTTACTAAACGGGAAGGATGCACGCCCACAGAGAGCTGGGTATCCCGGAGGAACTCCCTCTGGATAGACCAAACTAAGGAGTGTGCAGAGGGCACTTTTCTTCTGCCACACAAGCCCTGATCTGGATGGATTACCGTGACATCTCAGTCCTTTCACGGCCGATAAAGAAGCAGCACTTTGTAAGGAACGCGGAGAGACTCAGAGTCGTCAACTCTTCCTTACGAAAGGCCTTATCCTGAGAGATGCTGTCAACCAGGAAACTCTTGCGGAGACCAACGAGAGTTGCAGACTCTCAGCGTCTCACAGGATCTGGCTCATGGAAGCTTCTTTCCTCCCTGCCAAATAAAAGCGTCTTGTCAACAACCCCTGGGATTTCCAACTTCTGAGCCAGGCGCTAGAACTTCTGAATCACTTGGTCACTGGAAGAAGCAGAAGAAAAAGGCTGGAACAGATAGAACAGCTACTACGGTGCGGCAGCAGGAACCATCTTGAGATAGCAAACATCCTTTTCCTGGCCTTTGCCTGGCATCTAGTTGACTCAGTCTCTGGTTAAAGAAAAAAGAACAAGCTCAAAGCACGTGGAAAAACTGCCTTTGGTTTCTTTGGTCCAGCATCTCTTGCGAGAGAACGGCTTTTCCCAGACAGCTCTTCTGCCCAAGAACGAAGCCTAGCCCTGAATCTACAAGATGCGCCGTGGACAGAATATCTGCTACATTTGCTGGAATTTTTACGCATGGAGACCTTACCCTACTGGCTTCTTCACTAGCACAATCTGTGCTCTTGGTCCTTCTCTGCTGCACTCTGGTTCAAAAAAAAAAAAAAAAATGCCGCTTCCATGATCTGTTCCCTGTGTGAAAATGACACCAAAGTGCCATGTTCCAGGACACCACCCCCAAGGCCTTGTCTCAGTAATTTCCTGCTCAAGTGAACTCCCATTAACAAATACAGCTAGAACTGAGGGGCACCTCCTGAAATTAGTAGGTGATGAGTTTAAAACGAACAAGACAAAGTTTTTTTTTTTTCCTGCAGTGCATAGTTAACTTATGGAATTCATTACCACAGGAGGTGGTGGAGGCAGGCGGCACATCCAGGTTCAAAAAGGGACTTCATAAATTAACGGATGATAGATTCATTCATGGCTATCGAACAGACAGGTTGGAGATGTTTCCTCCAACATCTCTTAACCAATAATGGAAGATGCCAGGGATGGCTGAATAGGGGATGGATCACTCTAGAGGTTTAATGCTCTCCCCCTGTAGCATTCATTTTTGCCACTGTCGGAGACGGGTTACTGGGGTAGATGGACCATTGGTCTTACCCGGCATGGCACTTCTTAAGTTCTTACGTACAGCTTTCATTCACTCATGGCCCTTCCTATTTGTACCAGGATGCAACAGCGGAATTGAGATTTTTCCTTGTTGTGTACCCCATCAGCAACAAGATGCTACATGCTAAATGCTACCCTCTGTGGCACCTGTCCACTGCTTCCACTGAGTTTGTATAAGCATAACTGACTGAAACTCAGGAACAATTTTGTTCGAGATGCGCAAAGAGGAGCAGAATCTGGCGCACGCTCCACGGCTGTTCTAGCTCCGCAAGAGGGAAGATCGTTCGCACTTGACTCTGTCCCTTAAGTTGATGAGTTCACTCCTTACACCAGACTCATTTTACATTGAAAACAGCAGGTCTAAGCAAAGCAATGGCAGCCCGACCCCCTCCTCCTATGCACGTTTAGATGACTCAAAAGGAGAATGGAAAGAGACATCCGAGCTGCAGTTAGCCACCCAGCCCACTTAGCAACAGATCTTATGTGCTACTGAAATGAGAAGTCATGAAAGTCCATTTGCAAATAGGAAACTCAGGTTAAAGCTTCGCCTGAGTTCTGAACAGGGGACAGGAGCAATGTGCTGTGGCAAGGTCAGGAGCAATTTCTGGCATCTTCCAAGCCTGGACTCCCTGCTCTAAGATCCTTGAAGAAGGAAGCTCATCTTCCTGAAGGTCTCTAGAGCGCCATGCACACCAAAAGTCTCTCTCTCCGCCAAGGGCTGGATTTTCAAGGGTTTGGTCCCTACGCAATCAGGGCCAGGTTGTCAGAAGAGTTTAGCTCCTATGCAGGTATCGAGCAAGGGCTGTACTTTCAAGAGTGCTCTGCACCCAAAATGCTGGGCTCTTCTGAAAATCCAGCTGCTTGCTTTGCTGCCTGAAATGAGCTTAGCCAATTTGACATTCTCACTGCAGACGACTTCTAGCTGGGGAATTAGACTCGCTAAAGTCAAAGCCCAGTGTAATCAGCCTTTGGAGAGGGCAGCTGGGAAAAGCAACCAGTAACGGGGAATCGGGGAAGTGAAGGTATAGTTACTGCAGCCTTCTGTACTGGGGAATCAGCAGAGATGCCTGTAGGTTCTTTCCCCTTAGACACCAAAGCAGATTTTGCAAGGCTGGGACAGCAGAATCTGTGGTGACCGCAAGAAACAGGACTCCTGTTTTATCTGCAAAGCCACGGGCAGCTGGGGTTTTTTTTTTTCTGAAATTGCTTTGCTTTGCAGTAGTTCTAGCCCATCTTCATTCTCACCTCTCAAGCCCAACTGTGCAAACATGCACTTGTTACAAAAAGCAATTAATGCCTGTGAAACCTCATGGCAATTGTGGTGCTAGAAAGCATTGTTGCTGCTTTGGGAGCCAAAACCATCCTCTCGTCGTAACCAGACTCTACGGAGGAATTGGGTAACCTCAGAGAAGAGCAGCACTTGTTACAGACAAAGCAGATGCCTAAGGCATGAACGATGGAGCCAAGGATTATCAAAATGAAGGACAGGATGACCCGCAATGACTGCTTCCCCCCAACCATCATGTGGCTAAGTACCACTCCAGAACATGCAAGAAAAGCCACTGCAAAAAAAGAAAGGTAGGTTAGATAATGCCCCTGACGGAAACCCAACTTCCTTTAAGTGGACAAGTCCCTCATTGCATCATTTCCTCCTACCAAGAATAACTTCATCAAAATTTTGTTTTAATTTATCCTCTTTAGAGCACTGAGCTGGTGCCAGGCATCCTCTCCAAGAGGAGGAAGTAAACCTGCTGGGAAAGCGCGCCAACTTCCTGTGCGAGGCCCGGGAGAGTGAGCCCCAGGCCAAACTGGCACAGATCCATGGTAAGAAGCCAGGAAGCATCCATTGTCCGAACCTGGATGAAGAAGCTCTCCTTCCCCTCCCCACCCACTCCCACTGCAGGGTTGTGAAAGAAGAGAAGTACACAACATTATTAGCACACAGGAGGAAAGCAGCAGCTCCTTCTCTGGTTTTGTAAGCAGGGCATTAACTCTGTCGAGTCAAACCTCATGAGTTTCAGCCAACATTGCCCCAGGGTTTTTAACCCTTCTTAGGTCACGGATTGCGTGAGCCTGTGAGAAGGGATCAGAGTGGCAAATGATAGTATAGCCAGCTGCCCACTAGCTTCCATAGCTTGTCAAGAGCAGGGCTGGTGGGATGGGGCTCAAAATGACTTTCAGATCACAGCCTTCAGGGTGTTTTCTCAACTAGTGGCTTTCAGAAGTCCTTCCCCAGGCTGCCCGACTGCTCTGACCCTAATCACCACCTCGCCCCAACCGAACATTGACCAGAACATGTTCTGTTTGACCTCAAGCAAACCGAGTTCTCCCAAATAGTAAGGGCAACTGTTCCTAGAAGCCCATGCACCTGGACTGATTTATGTTTTTGGCCATAACAAATAGGCTTCCCACGCCCAAGAAAAGTCCATCTTTGAGCTTAAGGATGAATACGGGGTGCCAAGGACAAAACTCTTCTTGCTAACCCCAATTGCAGGTAGACACTGAAATGCAATGGCAAACAGTCAGTGGCAGGAGTGTTTGTCTTTGCTTTGCTCAGTGGGGAAAAGCATCTTGATATCATGGTGGTGGGAGCTAGGATAAAAACCTAGGTAGACAGACAAGAAAGGAGAAACACAGTGGGAGGAAGCTCTCCTAATCACCTGCAAGTGGATCTCACGTTGGTGCCGAGAGCGAGCAGAGCTTGGGTTGCGGGAGGAGTCCGGCAGCGTCACTGCCTCTTCCTCCCTTTCCGCATGCGACCCGCGCGGAAAGCGGGGACGGATGCAGGCATTACTTGCCCCAGCTCCTTGCTCGCGAACATCTGAACTGTCCTGCAGCAACAAGCCATTAGCTTTTCAGCTTAAAAATAAAGACTAACCTCAAGGTCAAAGCCTCTTTCACTGCAAAGGAATGCACACTTCTAGCCCCCGCTTTGGCCCTGCTCAATTGCTGTTCTTTCAGAAAGCGAAGCCTATTATAGACCAAGCCTTCCAACATTTAATTTTGAAACAGCCAAACCCACAGGCAAAATTACAGCGATTCTCCTTTGTGCTTAAATACAGATGCACCAATCTGAAACCTATTAAAGATCCACACAAGGTGGTTATCAAATCCATTTCCTAGTATCCAGGTATCCACATCACAGAAACAATTACAACTGGCACTAACTAAGCTCCACTAATTCATGGTCTCAGGAGAAATGCAAAAGACTGCACGAGCCATGAAGGCTGAACTGCCCTCTTGACCCCAGAGATGGGGTCAGAGGTACAGACAGTGGTCACTGGGGGGGGACAAACGCTGCGGAGGCTTGCCTTGCTGCAGCCTGCGTCCCTGTTCTGTGGACAGCAGATTTCCAGGGCTGGCAGAAGACTTTACCCCAGGACTAAATCCAGAGCCACAAACATGACACTGCAGGTATGACCGACACGTCTTTCTCTCCCACAATCATAGGAAAAAAAGGCCCTTCTCCATCCCTTCTCAATCATTTTTGCTAACTTCCTAATGCACCCTCCACTCCTGGAAAGTGACCTCCCCCACACCCCTAATCACATGCTCAGCCTGCTGAAACCCCTGGGAGTTATGTCCTAGAGTCCAGAAGGTGCTGCCAGGGACGATGTTTTATTTTACGAGCAAAACCCACACGTGTGGAGTATTCTTGACCAACAGGATGCTTCCCTACAGCAGCACAAGCAAAGAGCTCTGCTGTACGCACAGGGCCAAATCCCCCGAAGCTGCAAGCCCCCGCAGCTCCTGTGAACATTGGTATCGAGCCACCGTGTCTGGCACAGTCCACCTCTCTGTGCCGAAAACCTCTCCCCTGGGTGTTTCTGCAGCAACAGTTATCCCATTCATAGTCAAGGGGAAGGAGCCAGGAAGTGATGGGACTTTCCCCAATTCTCATTTGCACTTGGAAAAAACGTGGTCATAAAAAAGGTCTCCAAAACCCAAAAATGCCTAATCGAGTCACACCTGAAAGTTTTGTAGGTTCAGTCCCCACCCCAGGGACAAGTCGCTAGTAGATCTTCATCCACCCCCACCCTGAAAGGAAAAACCTCACCAGCTGATGACTAACTCTGAGAAATTCTATCAGAGAAACCGTCCCCAGGAATGTTTATTATATTAAACTGAAGTGGCTGTTTCCTCCTGAGAGTTGTAAATTTTAGCATTACAGAAGCCCCCTTAAAAGGGAGACTCTTCGGCTTCCTCCCCTGTGGACAGCACCGACTCAGAGGTGTCAAACCCCACTTCTGACCAGTGCCTTGGGCAAGCCCTTGTTTGGCCAATAAGAACCTACTTGAAAGGACACCCAGGAAGCAACGGAGACCACTTCTGGTTTAACTCCAGACCTTGCAGAAGCGGCTTCTCCTCCTTTCCATCACATTAATCCTCCAAAGGGCCTGTAAACTCTAGGCAGCAGCAATTCCACATCGCTTCCCCATGCCATTCCCAACCTCTTGCTATGGAGCCCATCATTTTGGTGCTGGCACCAGGAATGATGGCCTCAGAGCAGTTTCCCATGAGCAGTCCACTTGGTCCTAAAAGGCCCCGTCACAGCTATCAGCCCCTATCTTATCGGCCATTTCAGAAGGAAGACCACAGGTTGGCAGAAAGGGGAAGTCACATTTCCTCTCCTGCCTAGAGATGAGGTCCTTTCAGGTCAGGGTAGAGGTGCACACTGACAACACTTTCCCCATTCATCTCCTTTTGCTCTCGCGGAGCCCTTTGGTCTCCAGGGCTGTCAATCCTGAGCTGTTCTGCAGCGGTACGTTAACTTAAAGAAGCTAGGCTCGGAGCCCAACATGGGACCCAATGAGGCTCAGCGATGGGATGCGCACTGAAACATAGAGAATGGTTTCTCCAGCTTCAGTGTCCCGGTTCCGCACCTAGCCTGCAGAATGGGAGACCACCACTACTTCTGCAGGGGGGACAGGTCTCTCTCTCAGAAAGGCAGCGTGTCCACTTGGGTTAGGAAGCAAAGAGGCCAAATGGGGGAAACAGGAGGAAGACAGGATCCACAACGCACAGATGTTGCCAGGGAGCAGCACCTAGAGGATTATAAAGAGCAGGGAGTGAGGCGGGGGCTCTATCGGGCAGGGTGGGGTGGTTACCAGGAGCTGCTGCGCCGTGATGGAATTGTCTGTGTAAATGCAGAGTTTCTCCACAGTCAGGGGCATGGTCTCTCGCAGCTTGGAAGCCAGGAGCATGCAGACAGCCCCCAGGAGCTGCAAGTGACTTTTCCGCATCTGGACTGAAGATAGGTAGCGATCCACATAATTCATGGCCAAGGGGAAGACCTCTTCTTCACACTTCTGTTCCTCACATACCTAACAAAACCCAAGTAGAGGAGAGGAGGCTTTATATGTGCAGAACTCAGCAGCTCCTATCTGCAGCAGGACTTCAAAGCTTCTGATTATTACGGTACATGACACATCTGTACAGCTGTCTATCTGGTGATCAGACAGACCTTTAAATAGTAAGGGCTAAATTCTCTGCTGTTGAAACTTCAACACTTCATGTGTGACACGAGCACAGAGTTTAGCCTTCGATGCCTTCAAACACTACTACTCGTCTGTACGTGGCAGGCAGGAAAAATGGTAGCCCGGGTGTAATGGAGGCAGAGGTTCAGACCACAATCCTCCGTGTGTGTGTGTGTGTGTGTGTGTGCATGGTCTTGTGACTGCCTCCATCTTTGACGTGAGATGCCTAGAGCCCAATTACCAGTGATGCTGATCACTTCCTGCTCTCACCGATTGTGAGGACTCAGCACCTCTGACATGAGCCCCAGCAGGTCTCAAGCTAGACACCTCAGGGTGGTGGTACCCAAATGAGGTGGCTTGTCCAATGTCACAAGGTCAATGGCAGAGAACCCAAGATGCCCAAGCTCCTAGCGCCTGTCTGTGCATACCATACTTGTATCATGGTCACATATAGGATCCAGGAGTCCTGAATGTCAATCCTAGCCACAAGACTATACCACTGAAACACTGATCAAATTTACTTCCTTCTTTTACCGTAGCTACAAAAATACTGAGGTTTTCCCTCATGCCACAACCAATATCGTCCTTCTCTTTCAAATTTTAACTCCGCTTCCCTATGTACCTTTTACAGGCTGACATAAACCTCCAACACAGAGACGTTCTTTAAAAAATAAAGTCAGTCTCATACTTGAGAGGTTTAGTTGTGCTTGCATTTCCCCCCCCGCCCCCCCATATTGAAAAAATAAAATTATCATCATCATCATGAAAAATAGTGTTAAAACTTGGTGCCACTGAAGTCAACACAAGTTTTGCCATCGATTTCAGTAGGACCTGGATTTGGTCTTAATTGCTCAGACACTTAAACGTCAGCCCCTCTAGCTTCTGGTTTTACTTGGGGACAAATCCTGCGAGAAGCTGAGTGCCCTCTGCTGCCACTGACTCCTTCGTAGGATCAGGCCGCACCCCAGCTTCCAGTCAAGAAACGACGGCAAGGGAAGGGGCTTTAACAGGCAGAACAATGATAGAAAAGGCAGTGCTGAGCACTTCTTTTATTTTAAAGGTAACCAGGTACTGCGTGGCAAGTCAGTGGGGTAGAGAGAACGACCGGCTGGGTTCAACCACATTTTATATCTCCTATTTGCTTCTGAATTGAGGCGATTCACTCTTGGATTACGACAAGGGAAAAGAAGCGGCTCTGGTGACTTTCCTTGGCCAGCTGATTCATGTGGGGTGTGGGCTGCGTTCGCTTTTGTGCTGGGGGAAGCGGGTGGCTGGCATCCTCTAGCCCAGCTCCCCGGGCGCCGGCAAGCCCTTCTCCAAGCATTTAGACACGCCGCAGGGCACTGTCCGGCACGTCCTGCTCCGCACTCCCCCACATCGCACCGCTCGTTTTGAACCTGGGCCCTCACTCCCATCCCCGTTCTCTCTTTAGCTGTCCCCCGAACTCAGCTGATGCGTCTGCTGCGGCCGCCCTCCTAAGGCAGGATGGTAGTCCTTCCGTGATGGGCCCAAGCCCGTGATCCACCAGGCACATCCAAAGGCCTCGCACGCTGCAGGGAACTTTTTCAGCGGCGGCTGCGGGCGGAGGTGGGAGCAGGGGGACCCCTAGAGGCATCCCTGCACACTGCCTGCAGGACTTCCCCCCTGCCCCTGCAGCTCCTGGAGGGAGCGGGGCGGCATCCCAGCTGCTGCCCATCACCTTCTCTACAGCTGCGGATACCCCGCGGGGCCCAGACGGGCTTGGGCTGATGCCCCCTGCTCCCCACAGCTTGCACGCCCAAACCCTCCCCCCCCCAGGGGGCTCCAGGGAAGCCGGGGCGGGGCTGGGAAGGTGCCGGCGGCTGGGCGGAGGGAGCGGGGACCCAGCCGAGGGGGGGTCCCGTACCTCCAGCATCCAGAAGGCCAGCATCTTCCGCATGTAGGGCTTGATCTCCTTCTGCACGCACTGGAAGTAGGAGACGCGGGGGGTGTAGCGCTCCTCCTGGTTCAGCAGGTTCTGCAGCACCCGCCGGTCCCCCAGCAGCTGAGGGTCTTGCCCGGCCCGGGGCACGCGGGGCGGCCCCTCGGCGCACAGCAGCTCCATGTGCCCGGGGCCGGGGCCGGG
>NW_017728935.1:2847555-2854792 GCF_001723895.1 Crocodylus porosus | reverse complement strand
GGCCGGCCGGCCGGGCGCGCAGGCAGCAGGCGGGAGCCGGCCCAGCCCACCCGCTGCGGCACTGGCAGAGCCGGATCCACTGTTGCGCTTTTTAGAACGTCGGGAAGTTGCAACGTTCCAAGCGGGCGGGGCGACGGCCGGGCCCCGCCCCGGGGGGCGGGGGCAGGGAGCTGCAAGCCCCCTCGGGGCGCCTCGGGGGTCCGGGCAGCTGCCGGGTGGGAGGCGGCTGCCCCCCCCGCACCGCTCCCCGCGGCGGGGTGCCAAAACGCGCCACGCGTCGGCCTCACCCGCCAGCCCGGAGGGGCCGGACTGAAACCCCCTGGGAAGGACTGGCTCGCAGGGGTTTGCAGCCATTGCAGTTTCTGAGCGTGCGTTATACCGCCTGCCCTTCTTCTTCAGTGCTGCCCTACCTAGGCAGCCATGTGGTCGGCTGGAGCCACGGTGTCCTGCCGCCAAACTGCAGGATCTGCCGAGCTCCCGAGTCATGCCGATTCACTGGGCTAAAAACGGGTAAATCCTGGAGGTTTCGGAAGAGTTCCCGTTTCAGTCTTTTATGTCTGATTTCTATTATTCTCTGGCCCATATTTAACTCTGTAGCTATTTCTGGGCACAATCCGTCGATGTTCTGAGAATAACCAGCTGCGTGCATGTTGAAGGGTTGTCTGCACCTGGCTTTTTCCTCCGTAAAAAGCTGCCCTGGCATTGCTAGCACTAGTGCAGCACTGGAAGAGGCTCCCCAGAGGGGGGGGGGACTCTCCAGCCTTGGAGGTTTTTAAGACCTGGCTTGACAAAGCCTTGGCTGGGATGATGTATTTGGGGCTGGTCCCGCTTGGAGCAGGGGGTTGCACTAGATGTGACCTCCTGAGGTGCCTTTCCAACCTTCGTTTTTCTATGATGGGAGATAGCAATGCTGGGAGTTTGAGTCGATAGGATTTTTGAAGGCACTGGCATCTTTATCCCCATGGAATAATGGTTTTGAAATACAAGAGCTCCTAACAGCTAAAGAAGTGCCTGAGGCAGTTGGCCACTTATTTCTTCTTTCTCTTCAGAACAGGGTTAGTAAAATACATTTTTTTGTCACAGTTATAGTACTAGGAAAACAACCGAAGGGAGTTTCTTCAGACTTGCAAAATTAATGACAAAAACACTTTAGGTTGAAAATGATTCTGGGCAATGTCACCTCAAAGGGACAATTTTTGCAAACTGCTCTACTGATTTTGAAAGGGACGGTATTAGAAGGGAACGGTCATCTTGTATGAGCTTCGTGGTCGCTATCAGCTTGCCATACGATGCAGTCATATGGCAAGTGGATGAGCAATGTGAAGCAAGAAATAAATTAGATAATTATAGATGTTGGTGGTAGAAGATCACTTCTAGATGATCCAAGTCATACTCTTGGTCAGCTTAATCTTGTTCTCTACCACATTTTCTACTCCTTGATCCGGTCTAGGATTAAATGCCTCAAGACGAATTCCTACGATGCAGTTTTGTGAAGGGTCGCATGTAGCAATTCACGTTACTGTGCAAAGTCCACTCTTGGTGTGTTGAGAAGTGGAAGATGCCTTCAGATCAGTGTGGCGAAAAGCTTGGAGACTTAGGATATATTTATTCAAGCCTCCGTATGTGGGAGAAATGGGTTACGTGGAAATCATGGGCGTGCTGGAAGCAATGTCGTGCACAGTGTCTTAAGAAGTATCCACTGTGACCTGTACTCTCAGAACTACGTCTGAAATTACAAGTTATGAACATGGGATCATAGGAGGCAGAAACTGATATGACCTAGCAAATGTCTGGGTGATCCTTTTTGTCCATCTATCCCTGTGTGCATTCGCTACCACGCTGAGGCACCTCACACTTTTGTCCTTCTTCAGCCACTCAGAAACACAACCTTTTCGTCAAGAATGAACAGAATGGGTTTTTGGCACTCTTTGGTTTAGGCAAAACAAGACACTTTGTCCTGTGTGGGAACCTTTAATCTGAACAGTCAAAACAGCGCATAACGTACTCCATAAATCCAAGGTTTCAAAGGTCAAAACTGCTGGTCGTGTTATACCTCCGTGAGCATGAAGCTCACGTAGGGACCGGATTTGATGCAATGCGCAGGGCGAGGTTCTGTTCCTGCAATCCAGACTTGCAGAGCTTGAATGCCCTCTCCCGAGGACCTTCAGGATCCCTCTCTCTCTCTACTCATCTCTTCAACTCATGGGATCTAGTCATTTTTAAAGCTGCCAATGTCATAGCATTATAATGCTGACTGCATTAAAAGAAATCCCATAGCAAGGTAGCATGGAGCAGGAGTAGAGGGATGAGCAAAATGTGGAGGCTTGAATGACACAGATTCAACCGCAGTCTTGAAATGGAAAAAGAGGAATTTCAGTGGGTGACAGAGCTGTAAAAGCGGCCTCCTGTTGTAACTTTTCTTCACATTCCACAAAAGCCTCCTAGGTCTGTGGACACAAAATATTTGAAGAATCCATGAGAGAGATTTTTGTAGACCAATGGGCTGAATTTAATCCAGGATGTCCCCCATTCTTTTATTGTGGGCAGCATCTTTTGTTTTGCACAAGCAAAGAAAAGGACCTTGAATCCCATGTTTTGCAGTAAAAATAGATCGAAACATATTTTCTTTAGGCGAGCAAAGGAAAACCGCATCGGACCCATTGGATTCTGGGTCCTTGTGTTGTCTGGACTGTGCCGTTGAAATTGAAAGTTTCAGGCCGTGCACCAGACACAATGGCCTCTCTCACATTTCTCACTGTCCACATGGGTGGTTTTAATTCAGCCTGTTAGAAATATGCTGCAGCCAGGCTCAATGGTAGACAGGGGACATAAGGGAAAAAATGAAGGCTGTGGCATAAGAAAGTGTTCCTTCCAGATGATGACTTAGCAGAACTGATGCCTCTGCAACCACATTATCAGGCTAGAAAGGCAAATTACAGACTGCAGGAGTCCTGAAAAGCCTGTTGTGTGGGTGTGCGGAGGGAAGGGAGAGAATTCCAGGAAAACCAAATTTTGGTCACTGTTGACTGTAGATAGACAACTTCCTGGCCTCAGTAGCAGAGAACTCAGCAATGTGAAAAAAGGAAATTCCTTCAGAGTACAAGAAAAAAATTTAGGGTTTCTAGACTTACAGGATCTCAGACCAGCAATGTTATTCTTTGCTGAATCACCAAGAGGGATCATTATTTTGGTATGCTGATGATGAATTTAAGAGAGTCACCAGGATTAGGAGCTTTTAAAGGGCCGGTGTGGCTACCGGATCCGATTCCCAGCTGGTATCAAACTCACGTTCAGCCCATCGGTAGGACGAAGGCGAAAGAGATACAGAAGCTGGTCATATAACAAAGGCACTTTGTGCCAAATCTTCACCTGGCGTAACGCAGTTGACTGAGCAACACTGATTTGCATCGGCTGAGATCTGTCCCGTGACATCTGTCCATAGACACGATTGCAATATCTCAGCCATGCATTTTTTGCCTTTCCGACGTCTTATATTTTGCAGCCATCTTTTACCCAGCTCTGAACTGTCAACGTGAAACTTTTCTTCTGTCAAATTGCAACTAAAGCATCATCAGTAATATCATAATGAAACTAATTAACTTACATATCAGACATAAAAACCAAACTCTCACGAATTAGTGAACCTATACAAAATATGCTGTAGGAAATACCCCCAAAACTTTTCACTTTGGGATCTCAAAGCACTGGCGAAATCTGAATGAGTTAACATTAGAGCCCGCACCACTCTGTCCATTTTATGGAAGTGAATGCTACTTCACAGAGGAGTCAGAAAGGTCCCACGGCAGTTCAGTGGGTAACAAAACCCACCAATCCCTTTTCCTGACACCCTGCTGAAACAGCTGCCTCCTTAAAGGGCCCATTGAAGTCCTTTTCCTAACTTAATCATCCTTTGCTTAGGAAAGATTTCCACTCACTGCAGCGAGAGTTCAGCTTGAGCACGGTCTTGACACATGGGGAGTATTTCCTAATATTATTTCTTAATATTGGCAACCATTGCACTCCGTTTCCTTTAACTTGGTCAAACCTGACTACAAATAACTAATCTCTGGTGATATCATGTGGAGGGGGAAGGGAACAGAACCTCAGCAAGGCTTAGATGTCCTTTAGCAGATGCAGCACGCTGGCTGAAGAAGGCCTGCTCCAGACATGGGGTGGGATGCTGAACTAACCCAATTATATCAGTACAGTCCTGGTTTAGCTACACAAATAGGACCATCAGGTTATTAATACCTGTATAGCTTGGGAATAAGCTACTGCTATGCTGAGCCCAGTCTGAGAGTTTTATTTAGTAATATTAGTTTCTCAGCCACAGTTAAAGCAGTTCAACGGCAGCGTGTAGAAAGCCCTTAGCTTGGGTTGCTCGCACAGCAGCTAAAATGATAGGAAATAGCTACGTCTACGAACGGGGAAGACAGTTGTGTTTTGGTGTGTCCTGGGGCTTTGCAACTGGGTTAGGATTGTGACCTTGTGGCAATTATTTAGGATAAAATTAGCAAAAGTGGCTCTTGGTTTCAGGTGCCTCTGTTCTGTGGGGTCTGATGCGAGAAAAGGTGAATCTCCAGATGAAGCCAGCCATTTCAACAGCTCTGGGCCAGTTTATACCAGCAGAGGATCTGGTCCAGCACAGGTCAAAGCAGGGCTCCACCTGACCCTTTGTCTCGCTGTTCACTTGCCATTTTTAGCATCTCTTTTGCTGCTTTTGTTCCCATTTCCTAGAACGTTCTAAAATTATATCACATTTTCATGTACTCAAACTGGTACCACAAAGCTCAGGCATCCCCAGGTGAGCATTCAGTTTTCTCACTGAAACAGGAACTTCAAAAACTAATGAAAGAAAGACGGAAAGACAGAAAGAAAGACGGAAAGAAAGACGGAAAGGCAGAAATGCAGAGCTGAAACTAACCAATTTCAGAAAACAGCAGTTTGGAAAGCCCCTAAATTGAGTTTATATTTAGTTAATTTTAGGAGATTATTTTTGCTTGCAAATTTAAGCAAATTTCAAAAAGAGCTCTTACATTTCATGCATCAAGAGTGGTTTTTTTTCCTCAAAATGCCCTGCCCCTCTGGTTCTTCACACCCCTTCACTGGTCCATGCCCTGAATGGATTGCATTGCCCAAGCTTTGTTCACACGATTCTGTGGTTTTGACGTTTTAACCTGTGTTTTATCCTTTTTGGTTACAAGCTATTTTTGTTTCCCTTCAGTGTGGCAAAGGCAGCAAGTGACTCTTTACATGCCAATGTAACCACTAACGAGGCAGCGTCATGCAGGAGACGGGGCACTGAACTAGCAGTCAGGACGCCTGGGTTTCTGTGCCTGGCTCGGCTGAGGGGTGACTTGAGGCAAATCATCTGTGTCTCAGTCTCCCCCTCTGCAAAAGGGGGGCAGAGACTGCCCTTCCTTGTAAAATGCTTTGAGAACTAGTGATGCAAGGAGCTACGACGGGAAATGGGCTATGGGAATGAAGTTCATGTCTATGTTTATTCACAAGTGCCTGCTGCAAAGAGCTTGCTTACAGTCTAAGACCCTAATCCCAGACGCTATAACGCTGCTCGCTTCCAAGGCTGTGTGCTGCTCCGCTTCGCAGGAGCAGAAAGGCATAGGACATACCTACATCCCACTGTGTCGCATATGTCAGAGGACCAACATCGCAGTGGAGTCTGTACTATTGCCTTGAGCTGTCCCATGGGACTGGCTGCAGAAGGGCCCCATGCCGCCCCTGCGCAGAATCTATGGGTGCTGCGGCCCCAGCCTCATCTAGCACAACATCTGCCAGGGGACACGCCACAGCTTCAGGACTGGCAGTGGAACTGCTCACCCCCAAATGCTTAGATGAACAAGCCACGGTGTCCACCTCCCAACCTTGGACACCAGGGCTCTGAACTCTGAACTTTCCCAAAATAGAAGGGCATTGGCTGCGGCTTTATTGAGCTGGGTGGAGGAAGGGAGGAGGAGCCAAAAAGTCCTGATCCAGATCTAAACTTCCCCTTCAAGAAGCGGGGCATGAAGGAGCCAGTTCAGATGCGCGTGTGTGCGTGCATGCACACAAGCATGGGCTCGTAGCGCTTTGGGGATAGCTGCGAGATGCCCCCCCCGCCAAAGCTCACGCACTGAGGAGCAGGATCGTGGAATTGCAGCCGGCAGTGATAAGAAACACTTAAATACAGGCTGCAAGACTCATGTTAGGATGTTTTTTTTTAGATCAAAGTTTGCATTTACACTTATTCGGTTATCTCTCCCACCTCAAGGGACTCAAAGCCTGACACTGAAGCATAACACCATGGGCCAATGACAGAACTGGTGTCAGGGCAGCAGGGGGGAGAACTCAGATGAAACCTTTGGAGTCTGCTGCATATTTGATCCTCTGAGTGAGGTTACTGCCTCTGAGTGGGGATGCTGCTCATGGAGGAGAGGAGTGTGGATCTGCGGGCATGTAGTACATGTGTGCACTGTGTGGGTGTGATATGCTCGCACATGTGCACGTAGAAGCTTTGGTGAGGAGGACAAAAGAGAATGAATGAAGCTTTTCTCATTTCCCCCAGCTGCACTGCACCTGGCGCGTGGATCCCTTAGAAAAAGGGCTGGAGAGAGTACTACCGGGGTTTTTGAACGGAAGGCAAACCCTGCCACAGATGGTCAATAATCCTTTCCACTAGACTTGCTAGCTATACTTGGTTTGCCCCTGGTGGAATTGAAAGGAAAAGCTTCAAACCAGCAATGGAGTGGGGTGGGACGTAAGCTGCAGTTTCACTCTGATTTACACCCCACTGGTTCTGGCAGGTTTAAACGAGGGCTGAATCAACTACATGCTCCTCCTGGGTGTGGAGGTGACTGCATTTCCTCTAGTAACATGGGAGAGCACTGCCTGCTCCAGCTTTGCATACTCGGAAGCCCTGTTCATTGCAGCCTGGCAGACGTGAAGCCTAAGAGGTTGTTTCCAAGGATCACCCGGGAGCTCTCTTCTACGATCTACTAAGATGTGGGGGGATGTGGGCACGCTAGAAGGGAGGAATAGGCTGCAATCGGACCTAGACAGGTTACAAGGGTGGGCGGATGAGAATAGGATGGGATTTAACACCGACAAGTGCAAGGTGCTGCACCTGGGGAGGAAGAGCCAGCACCATACCTACAGGCTGGGGGACTCCCTTCTCGTCAGTGCAGAGGCGGAAAAGGATCTGGGGGTCATCATTGATGCCAAGATGGACATGGGCCGGCAG
>NW_017728935.1:2807214-2847205 GCF_001723895.1 Crocodylus porosus | reverse complement strand
GAGAAGTGGTGCTGGCTCCTACCCTGGGGGTGTTTAAGAGGAGGCTGGACGAACACCTTGCTGGGTCGCCTGACCCCAGTACTCTTCCCTGCCACGGCAGGGGGTCGGACTTGATGATCTGCTCAGGTCCCTTCCGACCCGACCAGCTATGAAACTATGAAAGGGTGGCCCTGGGATGCACGTCCCTTCCGCCTCTGAAATGATAAACCCACCTCTCTCATCTCCAACACATCCCCATGTTAGACCCAAAGGAAAAGAATAACACTAGGCAAGGACTCCAATATCACACATCTGAGGATTAACGAACACTGGCGAACTGAGCTTGGCTGTGATTTTTGCAGGGCAGGAGAAGCCAAGGTGGAGACGAGTGCTGTGGCTGATCCAGGACCACAGAGCGGGTCCAAGCGCAGCTGGAACGAACCTAGAGCTTCTGCTTGCAAGAGTCCCCTCCTCCAAGCATCCAACTGCATTCCACGAGATGAATGCTGTTTCCTGCAGCTGCAAACTTTATTGCATTGCTTTCCTGATTACATCCAGCTCCACGAGATTTTTGGCCTCCATTATAAAAGATAATATAGTTGTGGTTCTGTCAGCAGGTTTCTTGCAGTTACAATTAATCCCATAAAGAGACATGCTGTCACATTAATATTGTGGACACTCTGTGACAATAACAACATATTCATTGTCATGCCTGACACTAATGAAGTAAGCTCTGTGACTAGATGTGTTTTAGGGGATGAACTGTATTCCCATTTACATTCTTGCAGGCCTGCGCTGCGATGACCCCAGATTGTCCCAAATGCAAAATTTGGTGTTGTCTACGAGCCATGTCAGCCAGCGTGGATCACACTGCTTGTTCTGAGTCTGCATCAGCTGGCCTCTTCTAGCCTTTGTCCTGGCTGCTGGGGAGATGGATGTACCATTACACTTTGCACAGGCAGCCTGATTCTCCTTTGCCTTCCACCTTGATTATGCCAGTGCAGAGCAAGAGCAAAGTAGATGCAGAGCTCTACCAGGCTGATCTGACTACCCAGGGCAGAGGAGAATTGGCTCCCTCAAAAACTGTGACACCTGGGGTCAGGCTGCTACTAGGATATTATCTGTAGCAATTAAATGGTGAGTTTTTTTCCCCCCACTGTAAACTGACAACCAAATACGAACAGTCTTCTCGGTTTATTTTTGTAGTAGGGTATAATTATTTATAAGGTGAACCGACAGACCGTGTCCCCATAACAAGTGCTAACGTTTGCAGCAGCAAACAATGTGCTGAGCAGGCTAACTTCTTGGTTCAGCTGCCAGATCTCTCCAAGACAGCATCACACGAGACGTGCTTCTAACCATCCATCTATAGATCTTCATGAGCTAGACTAGATTCCTCCCCACTCCACACCCAACTCCCTCCCAAAAGCCTCTGTTGATACTACTCAAGGAGCTTTACTGGGAGCAGCCATGGGGGAAGCCTCAGGGTATACATGGGGAGGTCATGGTCCACGATTGGGTGCTGCAGTAATAAAAACCAGCTTGGTCTGTGTCCTGTGCAAAATGGGAGGAGTGGGAGAGGCACCTGCGTAAGGTTTTGTAAGCTTGGGAAAGTGGTGGAAGAAAAGCAAAGGCATATCGAGCAGAACCATCCTCAAGTTGCTGAGACGACGGAGGAGGTTAGAAGCTCTTTAGAAAGAGGTTAAAAAGGACACCAAAGCAAGGTAAGTAATTGCAAACACCATGCTGGAGACACAGTGTAAATGCATACCGTAAATTAAAAAAAAAGAAGAAAGGAACCAGACCAAAAAGAAACCATAAAGGATAAATGGAAGAGTAAAGGAAGCTATGAAAGAGGGGGGTAAGGCGAAGGCTTCATTTAAGATGAAAGTCAAATCCAAATGAGGGAAATAAAAAAAGAGCACAAACTCTGACAAGTCAAATGCAAAACTGTAAGACAAGCTACATGAGAATTTGATAAGAAATTTGCTAGAGACATAAAACTTAACAATATATGTTTCTTCAAGTACATTAGAAGTAGGAAGCTTGCCAGAGAGTCAGTCAGGCCACTGGATGATCAGGGTGTAAAAGGAGCATTAAGGGATACGTTCCTTGCCAAGAAATGTAGATGGGTCCTTTGCATCTCCAGGCTTCTCTACGGAAGATGTTAGAGAGATTCCCTTGCCAGGGCCATTCCTCCCAGGGGACACGTCAGTAGAAAAGACAAACCCTGAGGTATCAGTACATGAGATTTTAGAGGGGAGAGATTAATGAAACTGTAACAGATCCCCAGGACCTGATGGTATTTACCTGGCCTAGAGTCGTGAAGCAAGGAGCTCCAGTCTTAAATTGTGGGACTATTTACTGACGTGCATAACTTGTCATTAAAAAGTCTAAGTAGGGAAGGGTTGTCAGTGCATCTCCAGCCTTTACAAAGGGCTCCAGAGGAGACCTAGAGAATAGTATACCAGTGAGTCTAACCTCTGGTCCTGGCAAATGGGTAGAAAGAAGAATTAAAATGGATTATTCAGCACATGGATGAACAGCACTCACTAGTAAGAACTCAGCATGGCTTTTCTAAAGGGAAGTTATGCCTTACCGATCTGTTGCTTCAAGGGTGTCAACAAGCATGCGGAGTGGCTAATCCAGCCGATCTAGTATTTCTGGACTTCTAAAAAGCCTTTGACCAAGTCCCACACCAAATGCTCTAATGAACTGAATTGCTGTGGGATAGAGGGAATGTCCACTGGTGGATGAGAAATCACCTTAAGGCTAGAAAACAGAGCAAGTATAAATGGTCAGTTTTCCACATGGGGTCTGTCCTCTTTCCCTGTCCCCTTCTCCATTACTTGACAACTTCCCTGGTAGAAACCTAGTCATCCCCGGTGGGAATCACACCGTCTTTGACTTCATTTTCACTGCAACGTCCTGTTCCTCAGTATGGACTCTAGCTCAAGTAGAGAGTTAATCATTCAGAAACAGTTCAGGTAGGGTTTCTGAGAGTCCCTCTTTCAAGGGCCTGGTGAATAGGAAAGGGAATATTCTGTCATTCCAGTCTGAGAATGCTGAATACCACCACTGCACTGAACTAACCACATTACAAAATCCTAATGCACTGGGGATTTGGGATTTTTAGTGGAGGAGTAGCATCCAGCAGAACTAGAACCGTGAGAACAAGAAAAAAAATCTGCAAGTCCATTTTTTAAGCAGCTGGAGGAAGAAAGGCTGACCATGAGCAGCCAGCATGGATGTGCTATGAACAAAACATACCTAACAAATATGATCTTCTTTGACCACATAATTTGTTGGATGGACGAAGGAAATGCAGTGGACCTGGTGTACTTGGTTTTCATTGTTGCTTTTCAGAGTCTCCCATAACCTAACAAACTGGAGAACTGTGAGTTAGACAAACCTACTATAAGGTGGATAGACAATTGGTTTAGTAACTATAAGCAAAAAGTTGTTAAAAATTGATCCCTGTCAAAACGGCAGGAGATTTTGAGTGGAGTCCCACAGGGGTCAGTCCTAGGTCCAGCATCGTTCAACAGGTTTATTCAGGATTCAGATGCTGGAATAGAGAAATTACTGAGCGAATGTGCTGACGACATGAAACTGGGAAGGACTGCAAACACATTGGCACAGGCCTAGAATTAAGAAGGATCTTGATAGATTGGAAAGCTGGGCTAGAGACAACAGGATGAAGTTCAAGGCAGACAAATGCAAGGGGCTGCACCTAGAGAAGAAGAAGAAAAAGCACAACTACAGGATGACGGATACCTGGCTGGATGGCAGCAGCGCAGAGAAAGTTCTCGGTAGATCAGACTCAGCACGAGTGATCAGTGTGATGCAGCTGCAGGAAAGGCAAATACGGTTTTGGGCTGCATCAACAAAAGTATTAGGTATAAGACGTGAGAAGTGATAATGTCACTCCTCTGTGGTGGTTAGGCCTCATCCAGCGTGTTTTGTGTACTTCTGGGCTCTGCATTTTTAAAAGGACACGGAGAAGTTAGAGACGGTCCAAAAACAGGTGACCAAAATGACAGAGAGTTTGGAAGGCAAGTCATACGAGGCGAGCTTGAGAGACATAAGCATGTGAAGCTCACAGAAAAGGCAATCAAAGGGGGCACAAGAGCAGTTTTCAAATATCTGAAGGCCTACTATAAAGAGTATGCAGAGAGGAGGATGGGCAGCAATAGGCTTGACATTGCAGCAAACTATGTTGAGGTTGGATATCAGGAAAACACTTCTTCATTGTTAGAACAGCGAGGCAGTGGAGCAGATGCCCAGGGAAATGGTGGAATCCCTTTCATTGGAGGTTTTCAAGAAGCCGGATATGCATCAGTCAGGAATGACTTCAGGCCCAGCTATGAAGAGCAACAGTAGATAGATGCTCCTGCTGGGATAAGAGGGGGTTGGGAAAGGAGGTTCTTAGCTAAAGAGTCTGTCTCCTTTGCTCAGGGTCAGACGGATCACTACTTTGGGGATCAGGAAGGAATTTTACTCCATAGTCAGATCCACGCGGGCTGTGGTGGGTTTTGCCTTCCTCTGTAGAAAGGCCGATGGTCCTCTTCCTTCAATTCCTCAAGCATATTTTAACAAACTACTGCCTGTCCTCGCAGCGGCAAGACTGACAGTGCTGTCATCTCCCGACTTTAACTGTGGGCGTTTTTGATGTTTTTAGGCATTGCGCCTGGTAGTTGTGCGAGGGCTGCTCGTGTGGTTTTAAGAGTAGGTTAAACAGATGTTGGCTTAGTCAGGGATGCCTCTGCCTTGAGCAGGGGCTGGACTTGATGGCATCCTGAGGCCCCTTCCAGACTGACTTTGTCTAAGATTGTATACCACATTCCCAGGGAGCGCTGCTCCGAGGCACACCTGCCCTGCCGCCCACACCCCCCACTCAGATGTTCCCAGACGAGAAACACCTCTCCAGGGATGCTCCTTCCTGCTGCTCGTGAAATCTTCTCTGCCTCCAGCCTGCTTGACTGCCTCAGGGAGGGTGGCTTTGATCAGGAAACTACCAAGTGCTTTTCAGTGGCATTGCCCCACTCATAGATGGGGAAACTGAGGCACACAGAGACGAACTGACTTGCTCAAGGTTAGCCAGCAAGCCAGCGGCAGATCCTGGAAGAGAACTTAGGTCTTCCGAATGAGCCGAAGACCATGTAGCTAACTTCCAGCCAGGTATGACACAGTGTCACTGGAGAGTCCCACTTTGGTTCGTTCTCCTGAGCTCAGGGCTCATAACACAGCTCTCTTTGTCCTACCCTGATCCCGGCAACGATCGTGTGCACACATTTTCCATTCCTCTGTGACTTTGGGCTGCACAGGCAACCGAGCAGTTGCGCTGTTTCCATTTAGGTGCTTTCCCATTGTCCAGCAAACAGCAGCTCAGTCAAAGGGACCTTCTGAAAAAGAAACTGCAGCTATTACTCTGCTCTGCTGCTTTGATGGGGGAGCCTCCCACCCCTGTGCCCACTTTGCCAGCCTGAGTCCAGACCCAAATCAGTGATAAGTGCAGAACAGCCATGCTGTGTTAGCACCAGAACTGCTGGTTATCTGCACCACCTCAGCATAGGCAGCAATAGGAAGGGTGCTTTCCAGGCCTACCATTGGCTTTATATTGTAAGTACAGTGTTCTGATGTCCTTGATCCAGAGCCCAGTAATATCAACAGAAAAATGTAGTCATAAGAGGGGGAATTTGATCAGTCTTCAGATAACTGAAGGGCGATTATAGGGAGGATACAGACTGTTCTCTGTGACCACACGAGAGAAGATTAGGAGCAATAGCGTCAAACTGCAGCAAGGGAAATTTCGGTTGGAGAGTGGGAAAACCTCTCTCACTGTGAGAGTGGTCAAGCATTGGAAGAGGCTGCCCACAGAGGCTGTGGACTCTTCATCCTTGGAAATTTTCAAAAGCCAATTAGACAGGCAAGTACTTGGCTGGGACGGTTGAGTCAGGGCTGATCCTGCTTTGAGCAGCAAGGTGGACGGGGTGACCTCTTGAAGTCTCTTCTAGCCCTACTTTCCTATGATCCTATAAAGTCAACACAAAAAAAATGTGGTCAGAAACTTGCTGATCCTTTTAAGGGATTTAGGTCCAGCTCATTTGGGAAGAAGCAGGCGGCAGCCGCTAGCTGGGACCTGGTGGGAGAGTTGTAGGACTCTCTTGGAGAAGGCCAGGAAGGGTGAGAGCAGCCCAGGGGCTGGCTTGTGCCACTTCCAGAATTGGAGGACATTCGCTTTTTAATAAGACTCGATAATCTACTGAGGTCCCTTCTGACCCAAACACCTATGAATCTATGGAGGAGGCTTGGGTTCGAGAGGACAACATAGGAGCTGGCTTTCTGTCTTCTTTGTGCTGAAAGATGAGGGGCAGGAGTGCCAGAATCAGGGAGGATGGAGAAGGGCCAGAGAGAGCCACGGAAGAGCTTGCCTGCTCAACAGCTTGGGTGGAGAGCCTGAGCAGGTCCTGCAGCAGAGCTGCCCTTCCCATAAGCAGTGGGAAGGGCCAGGATGGCTGTGTGACACACCAGAATTAGGAAGAGCATGAGCAGAAGATGTTTGGACTGGAGATTGTGGTTGGGACTTTTTAAGGACTTCCCATGGGAATATTAAAGATGATTTTGCACTGTCAGATCATCAGCTGCCCTAGGCAAGGATGCTAGCTTGATAAAAACTTGTGACTGGAGCCTTGAAGGGCTGTTGATGGAGGAATGTAGGTGGCACCTCTGGCCTACAGCCCCCAAGGGTAAGCAGGTGTTCAGGGACCAGGATGTTAACAGCTGTCCGCCGACTTCAACAGGCTTTAGACCAGGCCATCGGCTTGCCCGGAGGGGAGATCTCTGAAGAGTCGCTCCCTTCCTGTTCCATCTTTGGCTTCCTGGAGCAGATTCTGAAATCAGAACCCGCTCTCCGGATCCAACAAAACTCACTGGCGTGGCCCCATTGAGGAAGGAAGAATAAATACATTACTGAGTGTATCAGGACACACAATAGAGACTGAGTGGGCGGGTAGGTGCAACCAGTGTGAGAGGCAGGCAGAGCAGCAAGCGCTGGGAGTGAGGTGAACTGCATGGCTCCACTCATTCTCTATCAACTGTGTGAGGCTCAGCTGATGAAGCAACATGAGGAAATGGCCTCACCAGACCTAGGCGGGGAACTTTCATTTTCCAGGCCAAGGCCTGAAAGGCCTACATGATGGCAAGCAGCGAGGTTTTGCTTCCACCACACACGGCTTCCAACAGCATGTCAGTGCACAGGTATTTCTCACGGCCAGGATCTCGATGCATACGCCAAGCTGGATGGAAACACAAGACATAATAGCTTCCGAAGGCTCGCGAGTGGAAGAAACTGAAAAAATGCACACTCAAGGAGCAGGGGAGGGGGCTGAGGAGGAGGTAAAAAAATAAGCTGGACCAAGGGCTAGCAACCAGGCTTCTCAGGGATGTGCTACAGTGGCTCTGCTCAGGTTTCTAGAGCGGTCATCACCTCCTCACGCAGATGCGTACAGCCTCGAGACAAGAGCCTAAGGATGTGTCACCTGATCATGTAGACAAAGTGGCAGCTCCAGTACCTGCAGCCCATGGTGGGACAGGAGTGCTGGGTCAGCTTTTATGCCCAGCCAGAGACTGGCTGCAAGACAGAACTGCCATGCCTCACCTCAGGTGGCATCTCTGGAGTTACCCAAGGCCCCTGCTCGCTTTCCTCACCAAGACAAGATGAACTATGGACTCTTACAAAGGAAAAACAGACAGGAGAGAAGGGTAACGGGAGGTATGGGGTGTATGTATAGTTTGAAGTGGGAGAGAAAAGCCACCCAAACTTACTACCTAAATATTCTGTGTTCCTGCTTTGCAGTTTAGGGGCCTCTCTGCTAGGAGACAGAAATGACCCCCCTGCAGGAATCTCCTGAAAAGCAAATTGCCGGGCCTGATCTTTCTTCCACCTCCACCAGTGAAGCTTCAGGACATAGGCGTGGCTGGGCGCCGGGGGAGAACTAGGCCCTCCCTTGGCACTCAGCTGGGGAAACGTTCTTTCTGCACCTGTCGCAAATCGCTGGGCAGTAAAGTGAATCTGGAAAGACACCCCTCCTTCCCCCACCACCCCGTTGAGACCTGGGCCTCCCAGCAAAATCCGTTGGCTCGCTGGCTCTGCTGAAGGGCATCAATACATCACTTGCTATTTTGGACAGAGCCCTTTCCTGTGGTCGCACTCCATGGTTGAGGAGTCGTGCACACATGTGCGGTTAACCACTTGGCTGCTTGGTTCACAATGCAGATGTTTTGTCGTTCAGGGGACTCCATTGATCAATCAATCCCCTCCGGCTTGCTGCTGTGCCTGTGGGCACCGTGACAACACCCAAGGCGAGGACCAGGGTGATGAACTAAACGCGGGAAGCAGATGAGTAAATGAAGACTCGATCTTGCTTCTACGGTGGAACCAGGAAGAGGGGGATTCTGAAAACGCACCTACCTTGAGAGGGCTTGGCTGCAGATCTGCGTGTTATTAGCAGTCTGCTGGACCTAGGTGGGCTTCAAGGCTGCCTGGTTCGAATGCAATAAATGGGCAATGTTTTCCATTTGCTATCACGGTGCACTAATACTTCCACCTCGTCCTTCTCAGTGCATCAAGTTAACATGACCCTTTTGTGTTTGACAGTGAACAACAGCCTTGACTACTGCCCCTTCCTTTTGAGCCTCTGAGGCCATCTGATGGCACTCTCTAAGCAGGACTCAGCAAACGACTGGCCATTCTTTGCAGAGATTAAGGACATCCAGAGTTACGATGAACAAAAACAAATGTTTTGGAGGGGATGTTAAATCTCGTGTTTCGGGGCTTAAAACTGCCTAATGCTGGCCACTGTCAGAGGCCAGATACTAGACTATTGTGAACCCTGGGTCTGATGCGCCACGGCAATTCTTAACTCCTTTCGGATCCTAGCAAACCTCTCGGTGGAAGAATTGGAAGCACTTAGATTGCTTGGGCAATGTTATTTCCAAACACAGAACTGCAAATGTCCATAGTCAAGAGAAGGTGTGAGCGGTCATAAGAGCAAGAGTTCCCCTGTTTCCGATCCTTCTGGCTTCTAGTTCCAGCTCTTCCACTGACTTGTACGGTAGCTTTGAATGTGTCACTTGTCCTCTGCATGTCTATGCTGGCCCTCCTCACAGCAGGCTTTGCCTCTGTGTTGCAAGCCGTATTTATATAGTCCCTGAGGGGTAATGATGAAAATCTAGCCCTGGGGAAGCAGACGGGTTTCCCTGGAAATCAATGGACCTGCTGTTACTTGCACCAAAATGAGCTTGTGTAACTGCATGGAGTTCAGGACCACTGAACTGAATTGAATGAGTGCTAGAATACTTTGAGCATAAGATTCTCAGGTGAAAGGTACTCCAAAACTCAAAGAATCCCTGAGAATCATCGCATCAAAATGTATCAATAAATACTACCAGAATAATGTTTTGAATGATGTTTCTTTCTGGAAGGCCTCTAATGAAACATAGGGAAAACAAGATACTCACGAACTCAGCGCAAAATAATCAGCGTAAGTTATTTTTTGCATTACAGTAGCATCTAACACATCCAAGGAAGATCATAGCTCTTCACAGTGCTGGGTGCTGTGCATAAGCACAGTAGGAAACAGTGCTATTTCAAGGAGAATATAACCTACATAGGCAAGATAGACCAAACAGTTGTTAGAAAAACAGCGAGATAGATAAGTGACTTGCCTGAGATCACACGGTAAGTCTGTGGCAGAGCCGCGAAGAGGTAGAGTGGCCAAAGACTTATGCAAAGATGCAGGCCCAATGGAAAAGAGCATGGCAGAATTAGGTGCCTATACTGCCACGCCTGAATCTACAGCAGGGCTTTTATCAGTACAGTATAATGGTATGACATAGCTCATAGTACAACTATAGCAGTATAACTGGTGTAACTATTAGGTTGGGAGAAAATATTATGCTCCTTACCAACAGCTCTGCCGGTAAAACTAAGTGCAGACAAGGCCGAAACCTACTGAGTTCCAGTCCAGTGCTTCAGTCGCTAGCCCATGCTGCCACTCTAATGAGTGCATTGCTGACATGCCCCGAGAG
Organism: Crocodylus porosus; assembly: GCF_001723895.1. NCBI lineage: Eukaryota > Metazoa > Chordata > Crocodylia > Crocodylidae > Crocodylus > Crocodylus porosus. The sequence continues at coordinate 2,837,134 of NW_017728935.1, read as the reverse complement.
ACTGATAGCAACGAGGAGGAACCTGCTTATACCCATGTGAGGGTAATGAAGACAGGGGGATACTGTCATTCATTAAAAGAGGAAATCAGAGCTGGGTCACTGGAGCCTAAATGCAGAAAAAAAAAACAAAAACAACCCAAGGGAAAAAATCTCCAACTCCTGCAAAGATAATAATCGAAGGCCACACCTCGACTGACCCCAGCTCCCCCCTCCCCCCATGGCTCCTGAAAGTGCAACTCAGGGTGGGGCAACCAACAAACATCACATATGTAAGAAGGATCCTCCACTCCGCCCACCCCCCCACAGCTGGAAAGGGCATGTGCAAAAAACCTCAGCAAAACAAGAAAACTTCAGAGAGGATGTTTTTCTTCAGCATGTATGGGAAAGCGCTTGATTTTCTATCAGTTGCTCTCTCTCCCCTTGTCTATCTCTGTCTCTTGTGCTGCATTTTTATAGCCTGTTGTTGGTATCAGAGGAACAGGGTATGGCTGTGATTAATGTAAAGGGAGGATTTTTACTGAGGCTGCTGGACAGAAATGTATTCTGTGGTCTTCTCTCTACTTCCCCTACTGCAGCCTAGGCAGAGTCTCCATAAGTGATGGTATAAATTAACAGGGGCATTAAACTCACCCCACCTCCCTTGGCCAGAACTGGACTGTGGGGTTTCTTGCAGGCCGGATCTGGACACAATTGGGGTAACAGCAGCGGTGGTGGTAAATGCAGCTGTTGCTCGCTCCCTGCTGTCGGCGCACACACCAAATGGGGTTGTGTCCCCGGATTTAGGTGGCAGGCCCCACCCTGACTGCCCTGCCCCTGGCGTTCCAGCCCCTGTACCAGCTCCTGGGCCACGTGACATGGCTCCACGGGCCCCACATCCAGTCTGTCAAGCCTAAACTGGTGCTTGGAAAGAAATGTTTGCTCCTCCCCTACCCCAAAATTTTCTGGCGTGTGACAAAGTGAGCCCAACACTTGTCAAAGCTTTTTGTCTCACCTCTCAGAATAGCACAACCTCCAGGCAGGTACCTGCCCAGAGAGCAAGCTTCAATTCTCACCTGTGAGAGTCAGGCCAGACACTTGAAACTTGGCCTCGTGGTGCAGGTGAGTATAACTATGGGACTGTGGTGTCAGTCTCACTGGCACCACAGTAAATTATCAGCAAATCAACATTTGCCAGTGGAAAAACTATTTTATTGGTACTATAATCCTGAGCAGCTCAGAGTCCGGATCCAGCAGGCAGGGAACAGGCAGATTCACAGAAGTTTAGGGCTGGAAGGGGTCCCGTGAGATCATGGGGTCCAGCCCCCCTGTTCTGGGCAGGAAAGACTGCTGGGGTTAAATAACCCCAGATGCATGAGGACCGAATTGGGAAGAACTAGGAACATTTTGTCGTGCAAACGCGGGGAGGTGGATTGAGAGAGTTGCATTAGAGAGGCCCCTCGCTCTTTTGCACAGGGCAGATCTACTGCTTTTTAGCCCTGCAGCTTAATCCACTACACAACTGACCCTCCACCAGCAAACATGCAGAGGCTGCATATAATAATAATAATTATTCTATAATAATAGCCACAGAAAAACTATCTATGTGTACAATGCTCTGGATTCCAGCCCCTGACCACTGCTGAGATGGTCTCCTGGGCAATGCAACATTTGTCTCCTTGTTCCTTATTCCGTTTTTTTTTTAATATTCCTCCCTTGTGGGTCTTCAGCAGATCTTTGCAGATGGCATCCTAGGGCCTCACTGGCTAATCAATGCATCCCAGCTTCTGCATTATCTGGGTGCTCCCATTGCTACACGCGTCCATGTTAGAAAGGTCAGAGATAAGCAAAAGGACCTTTGTGCTCCTGCTTCCCTGCCTGCAGTTTGCTGTCCGGGTTTCTTAGAATCTATCTGCTTTCAAAAGAAGAAAGAGAAAACAAACAACTGCACGTTGACGGGGACTGATAGTGCTTCAGTCAGCAGCTGGTGCTCCGCTTTATAACGCCCTGGGGGCCTCGCCTCTGAGGCCCAGCCTGGCCCATGTCTGTAAGGATGTCTTTTTTCACACCGCGAGGGGCGAGAAACCCTAGCGACTAGCTGCACCTTCAAAGGGGGTCGTGCAATCAAAGATTTGTGCAAGCGCGGTGTTCGGCTTGTCTGGGAAGATTTGTGCATGCACAAGCAAGGGTGCTCCTTGAGGAGGTGCTAAAACGTGTTGTGCTGGCGCACACAAACACGCTATTTAGGCTGCAAGCGTAAAAGAATATTAAAAGGTCTTCAGACAGGATGAACTTGCAGACAGAGAGCTAGTCCCAAGCATATTTGCCACTGCACCATCCCTCGAGACCTCAAAATACACTATAACTTCAGAGCATCAGGTGAAAGTATGTAGTGTGCCTAACCACACTCTGAAGAAATCAGTCTACGATTGGTATATGATTATTAGCAATGAGCTGCTGATTGCTAATTAGTAGCTCTCTAGCAGTTCCAGAAGGCTGAGCCATCACCATATGCAACCATGGGAACTGCTCATGTGATTTTGTTGCTCTATCCATTCCAAACCAGGCTGCTGTTATGGCTGTGAAAGAGAAATTATGATGGGGATTATGGCTATGACTGTGTTTTTGGCTTTTATTCTCTCTTACACTGATAGAGCACCAACAGGAAATGTCCCTGCATGGATTTGGGAAGGCAGGATGCATTAATGCTTACTTGTGATAAGTATAAGATAACTGAATGTATGCAGTTAGGAAAAGGACATAAAATTTGCATTAACTGAACTTCAGAGACCTTGGGATAATTTCGTACGTGCACAGCACTGGCCTAACTGTTCCTTTTGCACTTACTGGGAGTTTTACCGTTGGTTTCAGAGTTAGGTCACTAGCGAACTCCTGTTCACCTGGTTTAATGAGGAAGGTTTAGATAATGACGACTAAATGCTCAGACTATGTAGATCGCTAGCAACCAGGCAACGCAGAGTATTGATGCGTGACCATGTTAAAAACAAATATTTTGGATAAAATTCGCTTGTTATGAGGTCTGATAAGTGGAAAAAAGAATGAGGCATCCCTATCACTTCTACTGTGTGAAAATTCTCCTCTCAGTGTGGGTGGGAGTGCTGCTAATGGAAATGATGAGCATAAAGTTAAAGAGGGTACATGTATCTGGGTGTTCAGGCACCATTAGAATAGACTGGTGCAGGTCAGGTAACTCCCGGCTTTGCCGGTGAACTACTGTGTAACTTTGGGCAAGTTGCTTCTTCTTTCGGTGCCTCAGTTTCCCTTTCTGCAAAGTGCTTTGAGATCTAGACAAGGAAACTGGAATAGAAGAACCCTGGTCGCCTGTAAAAATACAAGTTGCCTGGGGCTCCAGTGGGGAGTATCTAAGGCATATGGCTGTGGTTGATGAACTGGGGTATGCAGACACTCTACCTCTCTACGTCCCCACTGGCAGTTATTGGTCGCTTCCTATCCAGACCTCTCATATAGTTGTTGTGAGCTGCTTTCTCTGTGTATAAACTGAATTCTCTGTACAGCCTGTGTTTCACTGTGCCGAATGCGTCAAGCCCTTTGGGATCCCTTGGGGTGAATGGCGCTTGTGAAGGTGACAGATCATTACAGCATTTTTGCCTATGATGTGGGAGGATGACTGATACACTTTTGTTTGGTATGGTGGGACCAACTTGAAAACTGCAGTACGTGACATAACCCTGAAAACTTGAGGGGGAAACATTTTAACTACACAAAGCAATGCCATTTTTGGTACCATCCAGGGCTGGTATGGAGAACTATGCCTATACGTGCAATACAGCCTTAAGCCTCTGAATTAGAAGACACTCTCAGCCACCAACAGCGATGTCTGTTTGGAGGACAAAACATGGTGCCATGGTCAAGTTGGGGCTCAGAAGGCCTGGGTTCAATTCCAAGCTCTGCCCGTCTTCCTGTGTCAACCTAATGTCTCTGTGCTTCAGTTCGCCATCTCCATACTGGGCATAGAACTCATGTCTTCCTCTTGCCTTTTGTCTGTTCGGACTGGGTGTTTTTCATGAAGCTGTCTCTAAGTGTGTGTGTATTGCCTACCAGGATTGTGGCTGGGGCCTTTAAATGCTACTCCAATACAAACAGAGGTGGAGCCCCATGGAGGAGCTAACAGCTACAGGAGAAAGTCTTTCCTACGGACATCATACACCCTTCAGCCCCTGCCAGAACAGCCTGAGCCCCACCTTACCTCATTCCCTTAATCAACCAAATGCCCCAACTACAGTGGAATAATCCAGGTTTTGGGTGACCACTCTGAGTATCACAACACAAGTTGTTTAAGGATACAGACTTAGATCATGCACAATGGTCAACCCAAAAGGAAGGACGCCAAAAATACTGACCAACGTTTTACCTGCCCCCTAAAAATCCACAAACAAGGAAACCCTGGCAGACCTATCATTTCAAACCATGGAACCCTAATGGAAGAACTATCAAGTTTCACTGAATCCATTTTAAAACTGCTCGTCACCCAAAAGCTGCGTTTCATCCACGACACAATAGACTTCCTGTGAAAACTCAAAAGCACCGACCGCCTTCCCAGCAATACCCTCCTAGCCACCATGGACGTCACTAGCTTATACACCAATAGCCCGCACCAGGATGGCATCCAAGCCTGCCTCACAGATCTACAAGAACAAGATTACAACTCAGAGTACTGACCTCAGGATATCACTGAACTCATATACTTCATCCTCACAACACAACCACTTCAGTTTCAACAACCAACACTTCCTCCATGGGCACAGCTCTGGGCACCAAAATGGCCCCACAATACGCCAAACTTTTTATGAAGAATTCCTGAAGACCTGTACCATCAGAAACTTACTGTGCCTGAGATGCATCTTCATCATTTGGACCAAAACCCTGCAGTCTCTGATTGATTTCCACCAAACATTCAACAATCATCACCCCTCCATCAGACTATCGTTTGAATACTCCAGCATCAGTATTTCCTTTCTGGACACCATGATCAATACCCAAGATGGTAAAATGCAAACCACCACATATATAAGAAACCCCCGGACCAACATTTATACCTACACGGAACCAGCAATCACCCTAAACACACCGAGTTCTCCGCTACCACCACATCTGCACTGAGGAGAATACCCATGACTGCTGCCTCACGAATCTCAAAAGGACCTTCAGCCAACTCATCCAGAGAGACAGATCACACTTTTGAAAAAAGCCACCTGGATACTACATGAAGATTTGCTGCAGTATGAACAGAAAATCCCCACAAATCACACACCATTAGTTACGACATATCACCCTTCCCTGGAACCTACATGGGAAATCCTCAAACAGTTGAACCCCATACTAGAAGAAGACCCAATTCTTAAAGAGATCTTTCCAAATCACCCATCCTAGCCTTTAAACAAGCACTGAACCTCGCTAACCTCATCACCAGAAGTAAACTCCCGATGACCCAAGCCACACCCTGGACAAGAAATGCAAAACCTGCTAACACATCTCTACCACCTCCACAACAACTACACCCCACAACAGATCCATCAACCATTCCTGGACCTTACGATGTAATACATCTCATCCAGTGCACCAAATGCCCCGATGGAAAATACGTTGGAGAAACCAAACAACAGCTGTGCACCAAAATGAATGCACACCGAAAATCTATCAAAGACAAGAATACCCAACTACCTGTGGGGGCACATTTCTGACAAGACAACCGCTCCCTCTTTGATCACACAGTTTTAAACCTTAAAGGGAACTTCCAAAACACCTTTTGTAGATGAGCCTACAAACTTCACTCCATAAATCTACTGGATCCAAAAAATCATGGACTCAATATAGACATTGGATTTATGACATATTACAACCTGCCTGACATCTGATTCATCAGGAACGTGCCAGACCTGACATTTTACACTTTTCTTGCCCCCCACCCTCACCCATTTTCTCCCCTCCCCTCCATTCCTTTTCTGCTCTTTGTCTTCCTAATTTCCAGCTATTTCCTTTTTCACAGACAGCCTCTTTTCTACCTTGAATCACTATTACTATAGAGTCTCCTTGACTCACCTTTTGCTTTTTCCCCGCCCCCCCCACCTTTTCCCCTGCTTTACCTTTTGTCTTCCTAATTTCTACCTATTTACATTCTCACTGACATCCTGCCACACTTTTAGCTTGTCTCATTCCTTGGAGTCTCAGAACAGCAGAGACCCCTTATGCCTGAAGAAGGCGGACTGCTCCTGAAAGCTTGCTAAGGCCTTTTTTCCCAACTACTCAGTTGGCCTAATAAAACATATCACATCTGCTCAAAGAACCTTGCCTGACTTCTGCACCAAATGCTCTTCAGACCAGAGGCCTCCAGAAAGACCAAGAATAACATGTTTTGGAAACCCCCAAATAAGTCATTCCACGGAGACATGATTTGTTCTAGACCAGTCAATTTACTCAGATTGCGCTACCCGTTTGTTACATCCATGTAGCTTGCTGATTTTCATTTTCAGACATAACCCATATTACATGACCTCCAGTGGTAAAGCCCTTTGAGACAGAGCCCAGTCCTCCCACTCTGACTGTATAACCCCTAGTACGACAGGGCCTCGGTCCCAACTGGTGCTTTCAGGGGCTACAGCAATGAAAAGAACAAACAATGATAATGTGTTGATTCTCTGCAGCCAGCTACTACGGGACTCCCCGATGAGTTTTGCTGGACATCATTTGCCATCTAATTTTCCTTTTGGCGCTTCAGGCACAAATCTTCCAAAGGCAGAAATGTTAGTGGCTCCACTGGTACCAATAAGAGTGAATGCTGAACTTTTTGACAAACCAAGCCCCGCAGGTCTCAAGGTAGGTGCCCGGTGTGAAAAGACACGGGCGTTCGTACAGAACTGCTGGGCTCCCAGGCATTACAAAGAGCTGAGCGGCTCTGAAGCATTACATTTTTGAGCACAGAGGGCCACATCTCTAACAGGAGAAATTGTGAATATGAATCACAGATCAAGGAACAAGACACTGGGCCCAAATCTGCAGACCCCTCTGCAAACCCACTGACTTCAACTGGCACACGCAACTTGAGGCAGAATTTGGCTCGTTTAGCTTTAGAACATGCAAACCTATTTTTATCAGTCTGTAGCCCAGGGCCGGTAACGATATTAAAACTGTTTACTTCCTGCACAGTATAAATGAAGAAATGGAAAATAAATGCTCAGCAACGTTGAAAGAGACATTCACCTGCACAGATTGGTGGTTAGGTGCACAGCTGAAAACTGCAGTGGTGCCCCCCACCCCAAATGGCTTTCCATTCCCCTTCTTCCATCACTTTGCATGTGCAAATGTGGCATACCCCAGACCTTGCACATGAAGCTAGGTGCTTGAGGAAGACATATCTAGCTGCAAACACAGAGGCTTCTTTAAATTAGACTTGCAAACCACCGTTTTGGAGGTGCTAAGCAAATGCAGCATCTTAAAAATTGAGCTTGTGCTGGCTGATCCTCTGCCATGATCGAGGTTTATTTAGGCCTGGCAAAGACACGTCCCGTGTAGCCCTTTGTCATGGGATGAGATCATATCAATTTTTCAAAGCGATTCAATGGCATTGATAAAGGCAAAATGCAAATACAAGAGAGATAGAGAAAATGAAATGAGACTTTTACAAGTGCGCAGTAGTATGGAACATCACGCAAAACCTAGAAATTGGTATATACACATGGATACTCAGGTATTTCTATTCAGTTCTTTTCAGGCCCCCTAGTAGTCCTCTTTTGTGCCCTCATTGCTGGGCCCTTGTACTATTATCATGGATTTGTACGGCACTGGTATCTAGAGAACCTGGCAAAATAGAGACTTCATTGTGCCAATCTTCAGGTTAGCTCTGACCGCATTAATTACATGGGGAGGGGGAGGTAGATAGGGCAATATTAAGGTTACGGGATTGGAACTCTTCTGCACAAATCCAGCCCTGCAACCTGGAGATGTGGGGGTCACCTGCCACTCCAAGCCACATGGGGCTTAGGAGGTTCATGGGTCAGGATAATTATCATGGGAGATAACGCTTAGGGGGTTCATGGGTGAAGCGCTGACATAGCAATAGCTGGTGGAATAACTGGGGGAAATCTCTGAAGGTGGGGTGGGGCTAGCTAGGTGTCTGCCTGTGGGTATTTCCAATGGAGAGGTTGATCTAGCCTTGACCGTTAATGGAATTAAGTACAGCAGAGAGGGGAGAGGACAGTGCTTTTATCTCACTCTTCTCTCTGGCTTGGTGTGAAACCTAAAACAGGGCTGATTTGTGAGGTACTTTCCACAATACTTCCCATCTGCACTCCTCCCTTCCCAGCCCTTTCCTTCCAGAAAACAAGCGAGCGTGTGCACGTGTGTTAGAAAATGGAGTGCTTGAGAAAAAAAGTGAAACACCAGCTATCTGAGGTCAGGAATAAAATGGACCCGCTTGTTGTTAATGAACTGCTCTCACAAAGCCAAGCCCCAGCTGTGCTTCCATAGGCGGAGGAAGAGGCCCCAAGCAAATCCGTGCATGAATGCACGTGTACATGTATGTTTGCATGTGGAGGAGCCTTGCCAGTGTCAGCCCCCAGAACAAACAAGGAAACCTGCCGGGCGAGCTCCCTTGATCTAAATTCGTGGCTTTGCCTGTGTGCACTGGGGGTTTGTGTCAGTCAGGCTACACTGGGCACCGTAGGCAATGCCAGCAGAGAGATGCTGCTAGCAGTGCTAATGCAGGGTTACACTCTCATCAGGCATGAGGGGCCTCTCTCAGACTGTGGAGGGAAGAGACCCCCAGGGTCTGAGAGGCCGGCATGGCAGCAAGCACTAGATCTGCTCTTAGTATTGTAACTGGGCGTGGGCTACGAGGGGGACAATTGCCCCGGGCACAGATTTAGAGAGCCAGACTAGTGCTACCCCTGGCCTGGGGAGCCCACGAAGCTGTTGTGTGGGGCTACGGCAGCAGCCTGAGCCCACTACGGCTGCAGCCCCGAGTCCCTGCACCTAGCGGCACCTGCCCAGGTCTTTGCGTCTCCAGGTGAATTAAAGCTTGCTCGGACCCCTCAACCAGGGCACCGAACAGCGACACCTCTGCCTGCTCCCTTCTGGGCCGGCTCCTGCTCAGCTCCTGCCAAGCCTCCTGTTGTTTCAGAGGAGCAGGTTTCAGGGTGTCGGATGTCGAGAAAACGGGCTGCAGAAGGCCAAGCCAGCAGCCTTCCTGCACCAGCTCTGACTTCTGCTCTCAAATAGGAAGTTGATAAACTTCACCCAGTTGCAACAAAGCAAAATCAGATTTCAAAACCTTTTGGAACAGGGCTTCTATCCTGCCCGGCCCTCTGCGAGTTAACCCTCCTGTGAGGTGGCCTCTTCCCCATTGCACCTGAGAGCTGGCAAGAGGCCGGGCTGAGTGACACCCGACACTGCGCCGCCTTGCTCAGATCTTTTGTGTTGTTGTGTTGTTTTTTTTTTTCCGAGCCGTTGCTTATAGTCTCTCGTAACGTTGCTTTTATCTCGGGGCCTATCGCATGTCAAATCTGCTTTCATCGATAATCAGGTCGGGGGGGGTAGGAAAAACTGCTGTCTCAGTTAGCGCGCACAGGAAAAAAAAATGAAGAAAAGGAGCACGAAACCCAATGCTGCGTGAACCAACTGGATGGCACGGCTGGTCCGTCTCGGAGGGACGTGCGCTTGGCTCCCGGCAGGGGGATCCAAAGCACGTGGGCAGCTCGGGTTCTAGCCCTCTCTTCTCCCAGCTCTGAAGCCCTGCTCCTGAGCTGCACGTCCCCAGTGATGCATCTCAAAAGGGAACCGTTTTAAGCCACTGTCGTTCCTCCCATATTTTGGGCCTGGTTGGGGCCTGCCCGTATGCTGACAGAACTGAGAGCCACCTTCGGGCTGCCCTAAAGTCGTGCAACCATAACAGCTTTCTATGCATTTCTCCAGCAGGTCAGAAAGCCTGGGTGCAGAATATTTGGGACATGTGTCCTTCCATTCCTGACATGCCTCTGCGTGCTCGGCATCGCTGAGGGGATGTAGCCTCGAGCTATTACATGGTCTTATGTTACCAACTTCTCCTGCACCATGGGAATTTGACCGTGAAGAGCTCTTCAAGAGTCCAGAGGAGAGCCAGGTACATGGTTAGAGGTCAAGAGAACAGGCCCTATGAGGAGAGGCTGAGGGGCACGGGGCTTTTCAGCCTGGAGAAGCATAGGCTCAGGGAGGACTTGGTGGGAGCCTATAAGTATATAAGGGGGGTGGATCAGGAACTGGGAGAACATCTGTTCACCAGGGCGCCCCAAGGGAAAGCAAGGTCTAATGGTCACAAACTGCTGGAAGACTGTTTTAGACTGGACACAACGAAAAACTTCTTTACTGTCCGAGTCTCCAGAGTCTGGAACAGACTCCCCCCAGAAGTGGTGCAAGCACCTATGCTGGATATGTTCAAGAAACACCTGGATGCTCACCTTGCTGGGCTCATCTGACCCAAGCTGACTTGGGGCTGGACCCGATGATCTCGTGAGGTCCCTTCCAGCCCTAACAACTATGAATCTGTGAACTCAGAAGACAAAGATATAACAAGATCCAATGGCTGGAAGCTGACACTAGACAAGCTTAGAATAGAAATAAGGGATACATTATTAGCAATGAGGGTGATTAACCGACGTAATGGCTGCACAATGGTAGTGGTAGATTTGCAACACTGACCATTTTTCAAATCAAGACCGGCTGTTGTTCTAAGAGTTTGGCTCTGGTACAAACAGGAACGAATTCAGCAGGGTCTCATCGCCTGGGTTATGCAGTAGCTCAGGCTGGATGCTCACAACGGTCCTTTCTAGCCTTATAATCTATGAATCCACAAATTCCTTGACTAAGGAGCAACCTTTTCATGTGACCAGTTTTTTTTTATAGACAAAGGCTGGATCTTAGCTCAGAGTATGGGCCTCCGTCATTGTTCCATTAAAGTGAAGATAACACAGCATCTGGTTCCAGATGAGAGATCCCAGGGTCTGTTCCAGGGAGGCACAAAAAACTATTTGGCTGAAAATTTAGGGGAAACCAGTTCAGTCCCTCCTTATTGCCAGTGGAAGGTAATCCACTGCAGACTACCCAGACTAGATGGGAGGGGATACTAGATCTCAGCTTTGAAGTTTGTGTTTACTTGAATATAAACCAATTCCTTACCGTTGCCCTTAATCCCTTAATTCGATGTATTTGTTGACTTTCCTGCTGCGTTAATCTAAAGTTTCAAGGAGAGGAAAAACTTCCCCCTTCTCTTTTTAGCTCAGTGCTTTGCAGCTGTTCCCCCTGTAGGGAGCAAATCGGATGGGCCTGCTGCAGGCACCTGTGATACAGGGTGCTGGAGCGGAGAAACATTTGGGCTTGGCAAATAGAGAACGCATGAGCTGCCAAACTAGAAGCCTGTAGTGTGTATGATCCTGTCTCGGCCTGTGTTCTTCTTCAGAAATATCGGCAAGGAAACCCATTGTGAGCAATTATGGAATAACCACCCTCTAGGGACAGATACTTCCTGCCCTCAAGCAGTCAGTAGTTGGCAGGCAGCCTGATGCATAAGGATGCAGAGCACTTTTAACGATGCAGGCACCGTGGCGCTGCAAAAGCAGCCTTTGCCTGTACCCACAGGCCAGCTTTCCCTCCTGCCTGCAATTCCTGCTAGTGACCATTGGTCCAGGGTAGAGAGCAGTGCATGGAAGCTGGCGCTTCCTCAGCGCAGCTGCGGACATGCATCACGAGTGTACTCATTGCCACCCCCCCGCACCTCCTCAATCCCCACTGCCTTGGCAGTGGCCTGCTGTGCTTCCCCTCCACCTGTGATGTAATCTGCACAAGGCCTCTCTGCTTGAGGTCCCTACCGTCTGACTTTCCACTCCCAGCAGAATCTGGGCAGCTAACTTCCCCCCTGCGCCCTCTCTGCTGGCTGTGGTTTTCCTGGCACCCTTGCACGCGCAGCGTGACCCAGAACCTGGCCTACTGTCTTTAGGTGAACAGGTGCTCCCCCCCTTGTTTCTCCCTGCTCTGCCTCTTGTATCGTGCTATGATTAAATCGAACCTGTTTAACCGCCACAGCCAGATGGGGGGACCTGGCTCACTTGCTATGGAAAGGAAAAGAAAATGAGATTGCAAGTGGTGACAGTTGTTTGCAGGTGAAGTGTGACCTGCAGCGCTTCGCATAGCCTGAAGCCACAGGCTGTCTGCAGGGGCCGTGGGAACTCTGTACCATCACAGCAGACAGAGCCTGGGAGCCCCCAGACCTGTTAGGAGTCCGCCACCCAGCACAGACCCTGGGCTATGGGTAGGGAAGCTGATTTGGACGCACTCTTTACCCAGCTTTTGAAGGGATGCCCAGTCCTGAATACTGAATCCCAAAACAGACCCTGTTGTGTGTCTGGGCCAGAAGGCACCCGCACCCTACCAGACTCCAGCACAGGCCCCATTATTTCATAGATTTCATAGATTTCATAGACATTAGGGCTGGAAGGGACCTCGGGAGATCATCGAGTCCAGCCCCCTGCCCAAAGGGCAGGAAGTCAGCTGGGGTCATAGGATCCCAGCAAGATAAGCATCCAATTTACTCTTGAAGGCGTTCAATGTAGGCGCTTGAACCACCTCCGCCGGCAGGCTGTTCCAGACCTCGGGGGCTCGGACAGGAAAGAAATTCTTCCTTATGTCCAGCCTGAAACGGTCTCGCAGGAGTTTGTGACCGTTCGACCTCGTCATCCCTTGGGGCGCTTTGGCGAACAAACGTTCCCCCAGATCCTGGTGGTCACCCCTGATCAACTTGTAGGTGGCCATCAGATCACCCCTGAGCTTACGCTTTTCCAGGCTAAAGAGTCCCGTGGCTCTCAGCCCGTCATCGTAAGATCTGTTTTCCTGACCTCTGATCATGCGCGTGGCTCTCCTCTGGACTCTCTCAAGCTTCTCCACATCCTTTTTGAATTGTGGAGCCCAAAACTGGACGCGGTACTCCAGCTGCGGCCCCACCAAGGCCGAGTACAAGGGGAGAACGACGTCCCGGGATTTGCTCGAGAAGCATCTATGGATGCACGCCAGCGTTTTGGTCGCTTTACTAGCTGCAGCATCGCATTGGAGGCTCATGTTCATCTTGTGGCCAGTGATGACCCCCAAGTCTCTTTCTTCTGTAGTGCTATCCAACGTAGCACTGCCGAGCCTATAAGGGTGCTGCAGGTTTTTCCTCCCGAGGTGGAGAACCTTGCATTTTTCGGTGTTAAACACCATCAGGTCTTCTCTGCCCATTTGCTGAGCTTGTCCAGGTCAGCCTGGATCACCCGCCTGTCTTCTGGCGTGGATGCTTTGCCTCAAAGTTTGGTGTCATCGGCGAACTTGGCCAGTCCACTCCTGACTCCAATGTCCACATTGTATTCTCAACCCCTCTCCTGTTTTGATGCCATGAAGATCCTCAGCCTGAGGGATTCTCTTCCACAATGGTAGCATAGACCCCATAACAGCCTTAGGGACTCTTCTCCTTGCCTGATCCCTCAGTCTCAGCCTAAGGGACCCCTTTCTCTCATCTGATCCCGGCACAGACCCCATTATTCCCGACCCTTCTCCTCATTTGATGCCGATGAAGATCCAGTTATTCCCAGCCTAAGGGATTCTCCCCCAAAACTGTAGCACAGACTCCATGCCAGCCTTAGGGAGTCTCATAGTTTCATAGATGTTAGGGGCTGGAAGAGACTTTGCAGATCATCGGGTCCAGCCCCCCTGCACTTGGGAAGGAAAGACTGCTGGGATCAGATGACCCCAGCAAGACAGGCATCAAGATGCTTTTTGAAGATCGCCAGGGTGGGTGACTGACTGTACTCTCCTCCTTGCCTGACAGAGGGACCCCTGTCTCTCATCTGACCCTGGCACAGGTCCTGTTATCTGCCACAGCCCCAGGGAACCTTCTGCTGGTGTCAGCCAAGGGAGATACTACTGCGTCCAGTCTGAGGAAGCCCCTCACAGCCAGGCTCCGGCACAGATGCAGAGCCCCATCTTCGAGTAGCACCAGCTCTTGCTCTGCGGGGGTCTGCCTGCACCGTAGGGAGTGCTCCACGCTCCCTGTCTCATCCTATCCCAGTGCCCCTAGCTTCTACCTACACATCTTTTTACCTTATTTTAACTGTTTTAAATTCTCCCTTAGCATGACCATGGGATTTCCCAGAAACCTGGCCAGCCTGGCCCCTCCCAGTGGAGTCCCCAGGACACCAAGGCCAAGTGTCTGTGTGCGGGGAGTGGTTGGGTCAGTCACCCGACCAGGCCGAGGGCTGTTGCTAAATCTGCTGGAGCGAGTTAACAGGGGTTAAAGAGACCTTGAGAGGAAGAAACAGAGACATAAAGGAGGAGGGGAGGGACAGAGGAAGGAAAGGAGATTATATCCGTCACCATCCCCAGAGCTGAGCAATGAACAGACAGAGCGAGCAATGAAGCCTATCATTGTCTCCCAGCTGGTGCAGATCCCCAGAGACAGGCTGTGGGTCGCAGCTTGCTTGGAGCAGAGCTGCTTGTCAGTGTGAGGCTTTATCAGTTGCTATTTCTCTCTCTTTTTACTATCCATTTCCAAAAAGGGTGGGAGATGGGCTACACAGAATCAGCAGCATATCCTGAACAGCTGCCACCGGCCCCTATCTCTGCCCGTCTGTTTGTGTCTCTCCATCTTTCTGCTGTTCTGAAGTCCCGCTAATAGCAAAAACCCTGCCGGCCTGGCTAATAAGTGCAAAAGGGGTCTGAGGCATGGCATTAAACTCTGAGTTTGGAATGATCCCAGGTTTCAGAGCGGATTGGATTCAGATTTCCTTGTAGACCCTAAAATGACTCAAGGGTCTTACTTCGAGAGGCTTTGGATTAGGCAGTGAATGAGGATGACTGAGAAAAAAAGGCCCTGAATAATTGTGGGGTAAAAGGAAGCTGTTCCATGTCTTGAACTTATTTCATGCTATGTCCTTGAGGCTGAAGCCTCCTTTTCCCCGTGGTGGTGGGGAGGTAGGGAGTGGGTAAGGAGCAGGTATGTTAAAACCAAGAGATGTCTCTTCATGGAGCACTGTGGGGAAACTATTACTGAAATGAAGGGAAACTTGGATTTCAAGAAGAGGTTAGATTAGCATTGGACAGGGATGATTTAGGAGCAACATTCCTGCATCACAGCACTCGTGCAGGAGGCTGAGGTCCCTTCCAGTCTGTGACTCCTCCTTGTCCCAGGACCAAGGGGTTTTTCCAAGGTCATTGGTAGGCAGTGGGAGAAGACTGTGGCTGACAGACCGCCGTGGCTGAATGAGACATGGCCTCTCTGTGAAGCCAAACAAGGAATCGCCTTTCTGGTCTGTAAATGCCACATGTTACAACTACCCATGAAAATTAACTCTCAGCATCACAAGAGGGACCTTCTTGGGCTTCTCTGAGTGACCTGTGGACCTGGTTACACACCACGGACACTCTGTTCCCTTCCAGCTAGCTTGAAAGCTCTGCTCTGATCCCTGCCCAGAGAAGAAGATTCACGGCCTCTTTATTCTGTCCTTCATCTGGCTCCTATGAGCTATATATGCTGTCCATTGTGTCCCATGTCTGGCTCCTGCTCTCTACTCCTGCTTTGGTCCTGACCCAAACATCTGCCACTAACACAGGCAATCAGCCAGTCCAAATGTCTCTCCAAGATGTTTAATAAGCAGAGGCTCCTCCCATGAATCAAGGTCAAAGCCACAAAGGTATTTAGGCATTTAGAAGTCTGACTTCTGTTTAAGTAGGCACTCGCTGTAACATGGAGGGCACTTCATAGACAGCTACATATTGATTTTCAGAGGATCCGTTCAACTAACTCTCCCACTAAAATCAATGAGGTCTGTTGGAGATTGGCCTCCGGGAAAAAGGGGGCTAAAGGGACAGTATTCACGCTCGAGTGCCTTTTTGAACACCCTGCATTAGGTTTTTTCATCGGGAGTCTCCGTGAGGATCCTTTCCTGATCTGAATGCATAAAGTACAGTTGTCCGTTTTTGGGATCTTTCACCATTTGGTACCTCACTGGTGAAAATTCAGATTGCACCCAAGGGTGGGGACGGGGGAGCTAGATTTGATCATCGAAGAATTAGCCCAAACCTGAGGCCTCAAGTCAATACGCTCATGTTTAGAACTGTTGATGAGTTCATGGCATTGTGAGACTTTATATGTTGCCTCTGCCTTTCCAGCCTGCAGCTGGGAAAAACCAGGCAGCTGCTAGGAACATCAGTGCTGGTCTGCAGATGCAATAAAACTTAGCTTTTTTTCACTCATACTTTTCAGAGGCCTTCACACATTGCACGGATCAGGAAAAACAGAAGTGTAGACCAATGAAGTGACTCACCCAAGCCCACTACACATGGTCAGTGGCAGAGGCAGGAACAGCACCCAGCTCTGCTCATCCCCGTGCCAATTTTCTGAACCCTTTGGGGTTCACCCATCTGCACCAAAAGCATCTCCAATAGCTAATAAAATCTCTGGCTTCAACTTGTGGCAGGCTTGCTCCCATGTGGAACTGAAAGCACATGGTCTTGGAGTTCAGCTTACTGATGCAACACACGGTCTTCCAGCAGTCTGGGGCTTAAACAAAAGTTCAGCAAGGTGCCCTCAGGGATCAGCCTTCAAGCACTTCATTAGGGGAAGTCTTCCCAGTAGCTGACTAGCATGCTTCTAAGTTACAGAAAGATCTGCCTTGAAGTACCAGCCAGTCTAGACCACACACAGCACATCCCAGAGGCTGCTGGGGGAATTATTCATGCTGCTCCAGTCCCGCTAATTTGACAGTTCTTACACGGGAATAGCAGACAGTTGCGCTCTACTCAGGTAGAGTGCTCTAAATTGCTTCCCCAAATCAGGTCCCCTGCAGCCTGCACCTAGCTACACTTCCCCGGGATGCTCAGGCTGGAGAAGCAGGATTCCCTCCCCCACCCGACACCCTGCTAAGGCAACACCCGCCATGTGGTTTCCTGAAGATAATTTAGATGCTTGTCAAAGACAGCGGCAAGAAACCCTAATGTGGTAAAGTGCTGAGAGATAAGTGGCCTTTTCTGTCAGAGCACCGTCGATGCTGGGCCTCAGGAGGAAGACTGTCACCGTACAGGGCCAGCAACACCTTGCTCTTTGCAAAGCGATCAAAGGCACAGTCTGAGCACCACTGTGGCTCAGGCTCCGAAGCAGATACGGCTTCCTCTGGCAAGCTGCTAGTCACAGAAGGAGGGGCACAACTGGCACAGGCATGAAAGGAGGCAGGCATCACCCTGTCCTCCTGTGAGCTCCGCTTCCAGGTTTATCAGGGAGAGGATGTCCGCCTTGTGCTGCAGCACTTTCACCGGTGCTCCGAAGGCATGGTCCTCTTTTGTGACTCGAGTGGGGCACCGGGGTAGCAAAGTCACTTTCACATTTACTCACCCCAGATGATTTGGGGTTCAGTTCAGCAAACACGGGGTTAATTCAGTTGCATTTGCCACTTCATGCTCAAGAAAATGCCCAAATGGTGGATTCTGAATTTGGGAGGGTTTGAATCCAGAGGCAGGGTGAGACAGTCCCCCCCACCAGCATTGCTACAAAGGGGTCACTGTATGACCCTGCAGCTGACTAGCTTCAGCACAGAAGGCATTAGCCCTGGTGCTGAGGCTTGTGGTGCAGACACATTTCTGGTCACGGTGCACTAGGAGGAGAGACATGGGGGACAAATCAGGTGAGCCTTGTGCCTCAGAGCTCCTAGCTCGAGGGGTGGGAGGGTGCAGAAGGAGGGATAAAATTCTGCATGCAGCAGTCAATCTGCACTAAAGAGGAGAAAGCATTTTGGGTTTCTGAGCCCAGATGTCTCCTCTGCCTCTACATGCTGGGTCCAGGAGCTGTTAAAGAGCATGTCCTTGAGCTCAGCTTCCTCTTTCATGTTATTGCTGCTTGTGAGGGAAGTGAAGGCTATGTTAACTGCTGAGAGGATGAGGATGGGGATCTTTGCCAGCTGGGGGTATGTGGAGACTTGGGAGGCTGGCAGTGCACCCCACATCAGGTGTCGGGATCGCTACCCTGGAGGCCGTGGCTGGAGCATGCTGAGAAATGAACCAGAAATGACTTTATTGTGTCATCTACTCCATTATTATAAAGCAGCAGCACATTCAGTACTGTATAGGACGCAACATGCAGAGAGTTGCTGTTACCCTGAAGGACCTCAGAAGTTGATGATCTATGGTCCATGCATCCTGGGGGCAATGCAGGCCTGTTCTAAGCAGTCTGTTCTTTAAGGCTTTTCTAGTCTTGTTTTAAATGCCCCAGGCGATGGTATTTGCCGTCAGCTATTGACATGGCAAAAGAAAGCCGTGGTCAAAAGACTAGCGATGCTTCACTCATGGCTATGTGTTCCGTGCTGTATCTCCCATGCCACTGGAATCCCTGGGAGATGTCCTGGTTACAAGGTACCTGGTATAACTTGTGAGGATGCTCAGACCAGTGGGTAAAACACTGCAGCAGTGAAGTGCCTGAGCCTTCTGGCAAGATGACCTGGAGGGACCCTGGCCAAGACAGGGGTGAAAGGCAGAATCATAGGAAATTAGGGTTGGAAGGACCTCAGGAGCTCACATCTACTCCAACCTCCTGCTCAAAGCAGGATCAGCCCCAACTAGATCATTCCAGACAGGGCTTTGTTAAGCCGCACTTAAAAACCTTCAAGGATGAAGAGTCCACAACCTCTCTGTGTAGCCTGTTGCAGTGTTTTACTACCCTCCCAGTGAGAAAGTTTTCCCTAATATTTAACCTAAACCTCCCTTGCTGCAACTTGAGCCCATTGCTCCTTGTTCTGTCATCTGCCACTGCTCAGAACAGTCCAGTTCCAGCCTCTTTGGAAATACCCACCAGGGAGTTGAAGCCTGCTATTAAATCCCCTCTTAGTCTTCTCTTCAGAGATAGGAGGAGGACAGGGAGGGTGAAGATCAGAAATATTCTTTAATGGGGTATCAACAGCAACGTATTTTCCAACTGAAGGGCAAGACAGAATGGAGACCCATACTTCCCCATACTAGTGTGAAGAATGTGATGGGTGGACCCTTTTTGCCACTAGCATCACCCAGCTCTCTCTATGATGTATTCTCCCAGAAGATCCAAAACACCACTTCCCTTTGCCTTTCCAGGAAGAAAAACCTTGGTCTTACCAGTGACCATATGCTTTCTTTCCCAGGATAGCTGATCTTATTAACCTTCAGACCCCAGAGCTGCAAGCAGATGGAGAGAGAACTGAACAGAACAGAACAGAAATCTCACTGAGTCACTGATGAGGCAGGGCCAGCTGACCAGTGATCTGTAATAGTTCTCGGCAGCAAAATGCAGGGCGGCCTTTAGCTGTGGGTCTGCATGCCTGGTTGATTAGACATGGCACTGTGAGTCAAAATCGGAGCCACGTGCTTTCAACAGAATAGACATGAAGTGCTTCTAACCTGGTGTTAGAATCAAAAAGGTCTCCCACAAACAGAAATATCCTCAGAACCATTTTCAACTGGACAGATGTTCCCTGAATGTCCGATTTGGGCGTATGCATAGCTTGGATTTTACAAGGGGTCGTGTGTGGATGGAATGAAACAGTTAAGAAACCTTGGAGCTCTGTTGCCTCAGCAGCAAATAAGGAGGAGGCCAGGGTTGAGCCCAGGACTAAGAACTAGGACAAGAAGAGTTCAAGTCCTCATGCTGACACTGATTGCCTCTGTGATCTTGGGAAAGTCACTTAAGCTCCCTGTCCTGGTTTTTTATCTGAAAGACGAATACCTACCTCACCATCGCCTCCTACATAACACCGGCCATAAAACCTCACCCAGCCATTCCTACCTCCAGTCCAGAGACTTGTGGTTGAACCTGAGCAGAACCTTTTAGAGTGATGCTTCATTTTTGCTCCGAGAGACGAAGAACTGTCTGGCTCTGTGGGAAGCTGTTCCCACGATTAGTTATGTTCCCTGTTAAAAATGTGCATCTTTCCAGTTTGAACTTTGCTGACCTACACTTCCAGCAATCGGATCCTGTTATGCTGTGGTCTGCAAGATTAAACAGCCCTCTAATACCAAATACCTTCTCTCTGGGTAGTTATTTACAGAATTGCAATTAAATTGCCTCAATCTTGGATAAGCTTGAGAGAGCGAACTCCTTCATGCATTCATTGTAAAGTGGTGTTACTCAGACCACAGCCCATTCTTAAAGCTCTTCTCTGGATCGCCTATACTTTGCCCATATCTTTTTAAAAGAGAATTAGACACCAGAATTGGACATCAAATGGCAGGAATGGTCTCACCAATGTGAACTAAGCTGGTGTTATCACCTCCCTGTTTCTGCTTGGTATTTCATTGTTGCTATATTCAGATACCATCTTAGCCCTTGTTGCCAGGGCATCACACTGGGACTGCATCTTCAGGGGGATAGTAAACCCAGTCAAGCTATTAGTGAAGATAGCAGTTTAGCAGGTTTAAACAGGCAGTTACTTACATGAATAATGATGGCATCCAGAGTTACGCTGGATAGAACTATTCTAAAAATATTGACTATATGGCTATCCGGGGCATAAACCACCCACCATCGGGCAGCATGCGAAGGAGAACGTCTTTTTGTGCAGGTCATTCCATCAGCGCACACTGAATGTTGAATACCGGCCACTTCTCCAGCAGCACAATACAGACAGGACTAGGTAATCCCTGGTCTGATCCAGTCTGGAAACTCCTGCATTTGTTTGAAAAAAAAAAAAAAAAAGACTCTCCTGCTTTTCAGTAGCTAATGGGTGAAGAATGGATTTTTTTTCTGGGTTTTTAAGTCTGGAGGGTTATTCTTTGCCAGTGTAACACCTCAGAAGACATCTGAAAGTCAACTATCCTGGTAACAATCTGCCCTCTAGCGACAAAAGATGTCGACCTTTTGGTAGCTTTTTTGGTAAGGAGAGAGGGAACTGAGGGGGGCAGCAGAGACAGATTTAACCTGCCTCATCCAGATGCTGCAGAAATAAAAGGCAGCCTGTCTGGTCAAAGCGAGCCTAATACACTGTGCTTGCATGGACCAAAGCAAAAGAAAAGAAAGGAAGGGCTTTCAGAAAGTGGTGCTTCAAGGAGAGCAGAGCATGCTGCATGTGATGCGCAAAGCTGGTTGCGGCACTAGGGCCTGGACAATAGCGCTCTGTTGGCGGGATCTGGCCTGCAGGGCACATCTTTGACATCCCCAGCCTAAAGCATGTATTCCATACAGGTATCTAGTCTTGATGTGTCTGGTTAAAATGTGCTCAGCGGATCTCAGGGAGGCTAAACACTATGCACTACAGAGAAAGGCTAAATACCCACGGGCCTTGCTAATTTGATCGAGGGACAAATTCCTTCCTGATCCCAAATCTGGCAGTTGATTTGACCCCGAATATCCACAACTATCTGCAAGGTTTCTAAGTACTGGAAGAAGTACCAGTGCAACCCAGCCATGTTTCCACACAGAGCTGCAGCCAGTGTCCACAGCTTCAGGGGAAGATGGGAGAAAATGCAGAAACCAAATGAAGCATTCGTAGCAGGGGGGAAAAAAACCTTGCTAGCCATGAAGCTTGGAACCACCAGAGATCTCCTGAATAGGATTGATTTTCCTTTAAACACGTTCCTGGGGATAGCAGGTACTCAAGTCCGGTCATCACATGCCCTGTTCACTACCCCAGGAACACCCTGACTCTGCCATGCTATCCCTTCTTGTGGGCAAAGCTGGAGTAACCTGCTCATCTGGAAAGTCTCTCCCTGTCCCCCATCTCGGGCCATGAAGCAGGAATTAGCTTTGCTTCTCACCGCACTATTGAAAGGATAGTTGTACCTATAACTGTAATTGTCTACTAATCTCCATAACACTGGCTATCTGCAGGCAAGACACGGGCAGCCCACCCATGACACACAGCTTCGCACAATCTTCCCAAGGGCTCCTTAGGCACTAGCAACTCTCAACAGCCTCTGGCACTCACATAGCACTTTTCATAGGTGGATCTCAAAGCTCTTTACAAACAAGGTCAGTAGCACCGTGCCCATTTTACAGATGTGGAAACTGAGGTATGGAGCAGTAAAATGACTTGCTCAAGGTCACCTGGCAGGCCAGTGACAGAGCTAGGACCAGAATCAAGGTTTCCCAAGTCCTAGGCCATTGTTCTGCCTTCTGTCCTCCTTTGACATCTGTTTTCAGGGTTTCCCTGCTCTCTGACCTCATGCCAGTGAAAACTACTGTGATCTAAAAAAATGTACAGGCCTCATTTCAGCAAGGCCTGTTTCCTGAATCCAGAACAGAATGCCAGCCTACAGCCAGAGAACAGAGCAACAGCCTTCACACCCCCTCGGTTGGTATCACCTGTGAAATGCCAAGTTCTTTGCCCAAGAGTTCCTCCTAGCGAAGAAACAAAGTATTGCAGCACGGGAAGTGAAGAGGCACAGCGAGGCAGGGGAACCCTTGCACTGGGGAGTGACACCTCCGCAACTGCCGCTTAAAGAGCGCAGCTTGCAGCAGCCCCCGCTGCATGGAAGAAGCACAAGAAAGGAGACTGTGTGCTTCAGGGTGCCTGGGAGAATTGTAGGTGCCTGTCTAGATGAGCGGATGCGTGTGCAAGATGGTTAGTATGGCAGAGCGGTGGTGCTAGTTCAAGCATATGCTCTTATGTAACCATGTGTGCAGGGACACACCAGCGGGTGCGTGTTTTGGCTTTATCAAAGTCCTTGCAGCTGGTGTCGGCAGCTAAAGAAGGAGGGTGGGGTTTGGAGACAGGCCCTGGAGTACTACCATGAGCTGATAACGTTGGCACAGGACCCTAGGTAAGCATCTGGTTATACTGCCCAGCCTCCTGCTCTCTCCCCCATTACTGGTCAGAATTTCAGGGCCACAACAGTTGGAAGGAGCTGCAAGCCCTGTTCTCCTGGCAGGCAAGAGAGGTCATCAAGGTAAAAAAAGGCCAGAAGTGTCAAGGAAAATACACAGGCAGCTCAGCTTCTGGGTTCTGCAAACGTTCGGTGGAGAGAAAGCTGACCTGCCAAAATCAAGTGTGAGCTGCCCATTAACTTACTCAGCATAGCATGGTCATTCAGCAAGAGTTGGCACAGTGCATCTAGGTCGAGGTTTGAGTCTGGAGAGCCAGATGGAGCACCAAGAAAAGCTGGGTGTTTTCCTAGACACGGCTCTTTGTAATGCTCCCCGTGATGCAGACCCACTCATATTGTGTGTTTTGGTAGGAATCCATTCTACACAGACCTGTGGTTATCACCGTAAGAGAGGCAGTATGTCTAGTGATGTGACTAAGGAGTGAGAGTCAGGACTCCTGGGTCCTAATGCAGACGGAGAGAGAGACTGTAGTTACGTCATGAAGTGCCAGGAATCCCAAATTCTCTTGGGCCTTGTTAACTATCGGCTCTTGTACTTGATGCTTGAAAAGTGTTCTGTGAGTCTCTGATGCACGGCTCGTTTGGCATGTGTATTAAGTGTCAGCTTCTGTTACTTTTAAGGCATTCTCTCAGGGCAGTAATGGAGTTGCCGCTTCATTTTTTTTTTTTTAATTACACAAGGGATTCTAGCTGAGTAGGATCCATGTAGAACAGGGCCAAGATAGTCTCCTTTTTTTTGCCTTTTGCCAAGCAAATGTCTCTGTACCAGTAACAGAAGCAGGGCAATGGTTTGGAACAGTTATTCATGACTGATTTCCCTTCTGAACTTTCCAAACCAGGACTCAGGACCAGATCCAGCAAAGGACTCAAGCACCTGCAAGTTCAGTGCCACAGAGCCCAAAACTGGAACCCATCTAGTCCTGTGTGAAGTGTCAAGGCTCCTGATACAGAGAGTTGGGGCAGCTGGGAATGGATCTAAATTAGTCTGCAGGCTTAGAAGGAGGAGGCTAGGGGGCCATATGAAACATCATCCTGCCCTGTCTGCAGCTGAGGTGCCTCTCTCAGGAACTGCAGGAATCTGCAGGGATCTGCTGCCTGAAATCATCCCCTGAGCCTTCTCAGGACTGTCTGTCTCTCTTACACCAAGTGGTCATTGGTAAAAAGCATGGGCTGTCTTGAGCACTGGAGCTGGGATCCAGGTCTCCCCGCTCCCAAATGAGTGTCCGAACCACCACAGTCCCTTTGTGCACTCTCTTCCTGGCCCAAGGAACCAGGAATTCTTGTTTGCACAATGACACGGCTGGAATAGAGGGGTGGGTGACATCCCCCCGCCCCGACTGTTACTATGCCTTAGCCTGGTGGTTAGGGCAGGCTTCTAGGTAACAGGATTGAGCGTACCCAGGCTGAGGAGGGAACCCTGCTATCCCTCTTCCTGGACGAGCTTCCAACCACTAAGATAATATTTAAAGGAGGGCAGCATCGCTGCTTCAGGAGACGGAGGTGGAGGAATGCCTGGCTTCTGGGTTACAATCAGCTTAGGAAGGAGCTGCTCAGACCTGGGCAGCGATGGCCTCTTCAATCACAAATGAAAGGTGCCAGTGGAGGGGATGAGGCAGCTGAGCAGGGTTGTCTGAAATGCAAGCTTGGACCTGGGCTCAACAACTCTGCCCAAGTCTTGCTTTAATCACCGAGGTGTTCAGCAGAATCTATTACTCAGCTCCGTCCCTATGCTTCTTCACAAGCACCGCAGCACGGCTTGGCTTTGAGTCACAGGTCTGCTCAAGCCCTACATTGGCTGGAACGACCCCTGAAATATTAGATATTGCAGACAGTTCAAAGCAAGGCATCAGACTAGAGGAAACTAGTGCTCTGGTCAGACATTGCGATTCCTATAGCCTCATCATATAAAACAAACAGCAATAGCAATAATAATGGCACGTACATCATGTCTTTCAGAAGAATGTAACTTATACCCATTGTGAGGTTAGATCATGCTTTCCAGTGCACAAAACAGGAAGCTGAGGCACAGGGAATATTGCCAGTAATTCACTCAGTGATGTCAGGTAGAACCAAAATGAGACCTAGTAGACTTGCACAGGGCTCCTTGCTTTAACCACAACACCACACTCCCATGCTGTGCTTCTACCTGCTTCTCCTTTGCAAGCACTCCCTATTGCCTGGGAAGTTTGAGGTTCTGGTCCTGAACCTCCAAGCTGGCTGGCTTTTGGGGGGGGATTTCTCCTAGATTGGGGGGCTGCTGATACATTACATCAACAAAATGCTACCCTTGTTCAGTACTCTGATCTCTTGCTGGGTGCTCACATGCCCACCCAGCCTTTACTGCTTCTGCTCGTCCGCAGTCATGTAGCCCATTCAGTCCTGCCCTGAGCCTCATAAGAGACAAACTCTAGGCTGATAAAAAATAAGACACATAGTGAGTTCATTTGTGGCACCCATGAGATGTGCCGTTCTTTCACTGGAGATTCACATGTGCCATATTACAAGTAGGTGCCAGCTATGTCAGGTGATAGGTGAATAATGAGTACACTAAGCTGCTGCCATGGGTTCTGACAGGCTGTGCTGATGCCTCATGTGACAGCGAAGTACCAAGGTGTGCGTATGAACTCAGGTATGCAGAGCTACTGGAAGGAAGGAAGGAAGAAGCCATGTTTCCTTGTGGTTTGAGATTCAGCTTCTGCTCTTACAGATGTTTTTGGTTAAACCTGACCCATTGCTTAGCTATGGGCAATAGCAGTGTGCTGGGGGGGTTTTGACGCAGACCAGCTAAAGCTCTCACTCCAATTTTCACTCAGTCGCACTGGGTCAGGGTCATGTACTCGTAAGGATGCAGGTTTTCAGACGTGTTGAGTTCCCATAGCTCCCGGAGGAAGCTGCCGCGGCTCTGAAAAATCAGACCCTGTGCCTTTGGCAAGACAACAGACATCTCATGTTAGCCAGCTAACAGACAGAAAACCTGTCACACCTTTGCTCCAGTGCTTTCCAGACATACACACCTGCCTTTGGTGGAGAAATTACTGCGTCACTGCTCTGCCTGTTCTGTCACTATTTGCACAAGGGAGTTCACACACACATCAAACTCAGCAGCAGTATCTATCTTTAACAAGCAACCACCTGATCGCAAGTAACCACTTCACAGTATCCCCAGGCTTTTCAGTATAATTATATTCAACCTGCCTTTCTTCAATCCCGTTTTGCTGGTTGCCTAAGCTGACATGAGATCTTTCTCTCTCTCGCTCTGTTTCAAAGTACGCTTTTACAGTGATAAAGCGACCACATTAGCTTCCTACCTTTCTTGATGGTCAACAAATTGACTTCTCCGGATGTTTTTCCTGTGAGCAATCCCAGCTTTCTCCTACTCCACCCCCTTCTTTTTCCGTATGTTACTACTTGCGGTGCCACTGCTGCCTTAGCCAGAGCCGGGTGGAGGCTGTGTTACGATCTGAAACAAGTGAGATCAGGACCTTCGATTTCCAGCGTGACAGCTGTTGTTTACATTCTTTGTTGTTTTTTTTTTTTAACACAGTTATTGGCCTCTGTGATGCTCTCGCTCTCCCACACATGTACTTAAACAGGAAATAAGGGGTGGGCGCTGCAGGAGAGGGGGGTTTCCTGTTCTTTAGCTTCTGAAGCATGTAACTGACTTTCTGATGTTTGCCAAAATTGAGATCAAGAGATGCGAACACCCGAGAGAAGCAAAATTAAACTCCACTAAAAGCACACTTCTTACTAAGAGACAAATCTGAGATGTTCCCCTTGTTAGATAAGCCCTGACAAGTGATTTAGACTCTTCATGTGAGATTAAGAGGCATCCTTTGTAGACGCAAGCTTTTTTCCTGTTGGGACACAAACTCAGCAGCACCGTTTTTTGGCTGAGACAGAGATCCCGACCAGCCACAGCTATCAGAGATCCCATGATGCTTCTTATTACAGCAAGGACATCATGTCCAAATCCTTACAGCCAGGACGTCATGCCTGAATCAACGCTACCAATGGGACGTCATGCCCGAACCAACACTACCAACTGTTGAAACTTAGCTGACTTGGGGAGGGGTTATGTGGCAACTGGTGATCAGCACGTAGTGCCCCTGCACCACATTTTAGGTAGTTCAGAAGACAGTATCTAGTTGAAACAGTGGAGGGGAATGTATGGTCTTATAGGCTAGAAGAGGGCCATTCCCCTGTCTTTGTCTGCACTGTGAAGGATCCAAAAGGTATTTGCAGATTGTATGAATGCCAGGCAGTTTGCTGTGGCAGTGATGGTGGTAAAGAGATAAAGTTGAACGTGTGGTCACAGTACAACAGAAGAGATGGAATCAGCAGGGCTCAGCAGCAGCATTGGTGCTACCCTGTCCTGCATAAAATAGACATGGGTGGATCTAGGATTTTGAAAAGGGAGACATCGATTGTGTTGCACACCATCACAGATAACACAACACATCGTTTTTTCTCCAGCTAAAGAGAAACTAGGAGCTTGATTAAGATACTAGGGTGCCAGCACAACATTATTCAGTTTAAGATCAAAGCAAAAACAAATAAAACCATTGGAACGTGCAGTGATTTGCTGGATTATGTACCAGTTTAAGCACCCCCCCCCATCAAATTAGGCAAAAATCATCCAAATAGTCAAAGACGATATTGATATTGTTGCTAGTGCCCTAGGCATTATAGTTAAATGTGTCTCAGTCAGATTCATAAAACAAAATTTAGCTGTCTTGAGCATCTAAACACCACCTCCAATACTTCACTGTCAGTTCCTTTTTACACCCAAGTTAATAGGACCACGCCTGAGTTAAGGTATTTACCTAGAGCTGAAAAGAGTCTGCAGGGGCTGTGAAATAGGAGGCTGACATGACCAGAAGCAGCAAACAGACAGCTCTACTGCAGAAAAAAAGATAGTTTGCATAGTGGAACATCAAGCCCATTAAAAATGATGGGGAGGGTCTTTAAACACCTGTGGAGAGATTAGCAGGAATCATAGAACATTCAGGTTGGAAGGGACCTCAGGAGGTCACATCTAGTCCAACCCCTGCTCAAAGCAGGACCAGCCCCAATTACATCATCTCAGCCAAAGCTTTGTCTAACTAGGTCTTGAAAACTTCTAAGGATGGAGAGTCCACCCCCACTGGGTAACCTGTTCCAGGGCTTTACTACCCTCCTAGTGAGAAAATTTTTCCTAACATCTAATCTAAACTTCCCTTGTTGCAACTTGAGCCCATCGCTCCTTGTTCTGTCATCTGCCACCACTGAGATCAGTCCATCTCCGTCCTCTTTGCAACCGCCCTGCAGGGAGCTGAAGGCTGCTATTAAACCCTGCCAGTCTTCTCTTCTGCAGACTAAATAAACCCAGTTCCCTCAGCCTCCCCTCATAAGCCATGTCCCCTGTAACAAGGGGGTTCCTCAGGGCCAGTCTACCAATGGCCCACCTACCTGTTTCTGGGCCAACTGCTCACCTCCTCGCCTGCCGTGCCTTGATGATATATAATTATGATATTAATTAGGTGGGAGGCTGCCCATTTCTTGCCCTGATGCCAGGGGGCACTATCTGCAGCTCCGTTCCTCCCCTACACTGCAGCCCAAGCCTCGCAGATGGCATCCACAGATGTTAACATCACTAGCCCTACACTGGGCCCCAGAATCCTCCAATCCAAACTCCAGCCAGATCCCTCCAATCAGGTGGATTACTCCGCCCTCATTCTGGGCTGCCTAGCTCCCTGAACACTTTCCCCTCTTGGGTGTGATCCCCCTGGGACCTTTGGCCACACAGGCCCTGACCTCACCTCCAAGGCCAGTCAGAAACCCCAGGACCTCAGCTCTGGGCAACCCTCGCGGTGGGTCCCTGGCCCCTTTTAGCCATTCTGGTCCTGGTCCCAGCACTGATCAGTCGGGGGTATTCTAAGTCAAGCTTCTGAGTCTATAGCCCACTCTCTAACCCGGGTCCGCCTTCTTGGTCCTACCACCCACCTGGGTGAGGGAGCTGGGGTTATTAAGGTGCCCCAACCCACCTTTCACCAGGGTGGTAAGTGGCCTGGCATTTCCTGGGGGCTTCCGCACCACTGAGAGCCCCACCAGGCCACCCACTCCTGGCAGGGTGCAGTTTTAGGTCACGCCCAGGACCAGGAGCCTCCAAAGCACCCCCTCAAGCTCCTGCCCTTCCCTCTAGGCTGCAGCCTTGCAGCCAAGTGATGCTTGTGCCTGGCCTGCCAGCAGTGAACTGCTCTGTTTATATAGGTGGCCAGAGATCTAAAATGGCCATCGCAATCAAGCACCTGCTGGCTGCTTGGTTCAGCCCTTAAAGTGGCAGACACCCACCAGGGGAAACACCTTGTTGGACCTGGTGCTGGCCACGGGCGACAACCTGGTGAGGGGGCTGCAGGTGCTTGACTACCTGGGTGACAGTGATCATCGCCTGCTGGGATTCACCATCCAGCGCAAGGTGGCAAAGGCCTGCAGCAAGGCAGCAGCCTTGGACTACAATCGGTGGACTTCAGTGAGGTAAGGAGAATAGTTAGGGAAGCACTGAGGTCCTGGAGGGGAGCTGGGTGTCCAAGAAGTGTGGTTGCTCCTTAAGGAGACGATTCTCCAAGCCCAAAGGGAGGTAAACCCAGCACAGATCAAAGGGGGCAAGAGAGCGCAAAAGCCCCCACGGCTCACCAAAAGCATCTGGGAATGTCTCCTAGCTAAAAGGGAGGCTCACCTGATGGCAGGGAGGGGCCATCCCCAGGGAGGACGACACTGCGGTTGCTCAGGGATGTAGGGGGGTAGTTAGGAAGGCCAAGGCAGAGATGGGACTGGGACTAGCTTCCCAGATCAAGGACAACAAGTCCTTTTTTAAATACGTAGGGGACAAAAAGAAGGTACTGGGTAATGTGGGGCCCCTGCAAGACATGCTAGGAAATCTAGTCGTCACACCAGATGACAAAGCTAACTTATAGATTCATAGATGCTAGGGTCGGAAGGGACCTCAGTAGATCATCGAGTCCGACCCCCTGCATAAGCAGGAAAGAGTGCTGGGCCTACATTACCCCAGCTAGATACACATCTAGCCTTCGCTTGA
>NW_017728935.1:2797624-2807203 GCF_001723895.1 Crocodylus porosus | reverse complement strand
CCTTGCTGGGGTCGTCTGACCCCAGTACTCTTTCCTGCCATGGCAGGGGGTCGGACTTAATAATCTGCTCAGGTCCCTTCCGACCCGACCAACTATGAAACTATCCCTCAGCCCCCTCACCATTTTCATTGCCCTCCACTGGACATCCTCCAATTTGCCCACATCCTTTCTGTAGTGGGGGCCCAATCATGGAGACAGATGAGAAGAATTCATGAAGTTAGGGGGTGCATCCCGACCAGATGGCTGGTGTGAAACTCTGGGTGCAGCACGGCTCAAAGCGGGGTGTCACAGCACCATGGTACCCCACGGATCCGTCCCTGGAACCAGACGGCTCTTAACGGGGCGTCTGAACCAGCCTCGTCCCTGCAGCTGAGCACTCGGATCCATGTGGCGCTTTGCCTCCTGCTGCAGCTGGCGGAGGGGTGCCGTCAGCTGCGTTCTGGTGCCTCCGGATCAGGGTCCAGAGTCCAAGGGCACCAGTCCTGGGTGCCTGTGAGGATGCCCAAGGGAGCAGCCTTCATGAGAAGCGCTACAGGCTCCTGGCTCGGGCTCCAAACACACTCAGGCAGCTCCTGCGCCCCCTAGACGATCTGCTCTCCGAGCCCAGGGCCGGAACTACAACTCCCAAGCTGCTCCGCGCGGCCGCGCGTGCGCACAGCTGCGCTGGAGCCCAAGATGGCGGATACGGCGTCCAGCGGCTCGAGCACGGTAACGGCGGGGGGGGGGCCCGCCAATAGCGGCCGAGCCCCGGGCCCAGGCTGTCGGGGAATCGAATAATTCTTCCCAGGGGATAGAGGCCGTCCGCTGCGGAGGCCTCGAGGCCTGCTGCTAAGAGCGGAAAACTCTGATTGGCTGAAGTGTTGGGGTGGGCGGGATTGTGACAGGGTTGTGGATTGGTCAAGGGTGCTTTGATGGGATTAGCCACCGCTCCTGCCAATCAGAGGGGTGGGCTGCGGGTCATGTGGCTTGGTTTTAAAGGCACAGTGCATGGTGCTGGTTCTCCAGGAGCGCCTGCCTGGCACGTGGGGCAGAGCAGGGTGGGGAGCTGCATGGATGGAACCAGGGGCAGGAGGGCCCAGCAGGTAAAGGCAAGGCAAGGGCAGGGTGCTTGGGTTCCCTTCCTGCTGGGGGTGCCTCTGTTTCCCTTCTGCCCCCTGGGGAAGTTGCATGCCCCCAGCTGCGGGGAAAGGCAGCATGGCCATCTGCAGCTCCCTGCTGCTGCCAGGACCTCTGACGCGCCAGCAGGAAGCCAAGCTGGAGCCGCTGATCCAGGGAGGCCGGCCACCTGCAGAGGCGAGACGAGAAGAACCTGTTCCGTGTCTTAAATCGGAGTGGGGAGCTCAGCTTCCTTGTCCCTGGCTGTAACCGCTGCACCGTGCCGCCTCTGCCGTGTTCCTTTTGCAGGCTGCCCCACCTGGGCGTGTCCTAGCCCCAGGTCTAGGGCTTGCTCAGTCCCATGGGGCGGACGGTACGGAAGAATCAGCATGATCTCCGACTTCCCCAAGCTTGTGTCCAAGCTGTTCTTCTGTTAGATTGGAACAGGAGAAGGGATCCGAGACCAAGCGGGCATTAATTATATTGGCAATGCTTGGGTGCTTTGGGAAGACTCCCTCCCTGCGAGGCTTGTCTGTCACCTAGTGCAGTTGTTTTTCATCTCTCTGGACTCCCAAGGGGCTTCTCTGCATTAACAGGCTCCTTTGGGGTGGGGAATCTGTTTCCACAGAGGTCCTGTGGCAAATACGCCACAACCCCCGCGGACAACTATTACTTGGCTCGGAGGAGGACCCTCCAGGTGGTGGTTAGCTCCTTGCTGACGGAAGCCGGGTTTGAGAGCGCTGAGAAGGCGGCGGTGGAAACGCTGACGGAAATGTTGCAGAGCTGTAAGTGTTTGGTGGCACGGATGAAACTGTTTGTCAATACAGAGGTGAAATTTAGAGGCATCGGTGGAGTTTTGGAGAGGCAGAAAAAAGGGGCCTTGTTGGAATACCTGGTATCTCGCTGGAAAAACAAATGGGTGGCTCAGATGTGGTGACATTAACATGCCTAAGAGATCACTGCTGAAGCTTTTCATTGGGTTGTCTTAATTACTTAGATGACACTTTGTGCTAGGCATCCAACTTGGTTGCTTTTGTTTTTTATGCACTTGTATTCATTGGTGTCAGTGGAGGAACTGGCAAGAAGGATGGTCCAGTGGCTACAGCAGTAGTTTGCTATTTGGAAGACCTACACCCCAGTCCTTGCTTCACCATAAGCTTCCTTTGTGATCTTGAGCAAGGTGTTGATCAGAGTCCCCCTCCCAGTGACTTTGGTGGGAGTTCATGAAAAAATCAATGGGAGTTGGGCAGCTAAATCTGTGACATCTGGGTTCATCTGTAAAATAGGAATAATTGCCCTGCAGTACTGTACAAAGATGCGAGGGTAAATATACAGTAGACTCTCAGGTGTTCAGGTATTTTGGTAATGGAGAATGCATATCCGGCTTTCTGACTAATGCGCTTGCCTCCTAGATCCACACATTGTTCTGTGTTGGCGTTTTAGTGGAAGCTGCCGGGTTATTAGATCTTTAGTGTGTCTGCAAGGCCATTGCTGGTCAGATTGCATTTTTAACCAGAGGCCTAAACAAGGAAGCAGTAATATTTCTGCATCCTTTCTGAAGTACTTGGAAGGGATCTCTGAAGATCATCTCCAGACTACATAACCAGAATTAGGCTGCTGTATATTGGTAGATGATTGTTTCATGTATCAGTTTTCTGGGCCATGTCTTTTCCCAGATGTTTCAGAAATTGGAAGGAGCGCCAAGTCCTACTGCGAACACACAGCAAGGACTCAGCCAACCCTCTCGGATATTGTTGTTACCTTGGTCGAGATGGGTGAGTGACGCACATACAGTGGTTCTCATGGAGCTGAAGTTGAGATGGGGAGAGAGTGTTTCTCCTGTCCTCAGTTTTTGTGGGATTAGAACGTGGCTTGTTGGACCTCAGCTGCCCGTCCTAGCTGCAGCATTGCTTTCCCTGTAGTTGATGGGGGTGTTGAAAAATGCCCCAATCCCTGGATTATGAGCACTGCAGCATAGCACTGGATGGCTGGGAGTTGTGGAGAGAGTGCTTTTTCATCGTTGACAGACCTTTTAGCATGAGGTTGAGATCTCAAATAGAATGGGCTTAGAAGGTATGTTTTCTGTCCGAGCAGGCACCCAGCATGCTTTCTTTACCCTTGAGTCCTTTTATCTGGCATGATGTGATTTCACTTTATCCTTCTGCCTTTCAGGGTTCAACGTGGACACTCTTCCCGCATATGCCAAGCGCTCCCAGAGGATGGTCATCACTGCACGTACGTGCGGGTATCCTTCCAGCAAGGAAGAAACCAATGGGTGCAGCCCCAAACTACTGTAGATAAGTAGATCAAAGCAATAAAAGTAGATTGAAATTGTAATGAGAGGGGCCATATGAGGTTAGATTTGGCTGAAAAAATGATATAGGAAACAATGGTCTGATTTACTGAGCAATCCATAAAACAGTCCCAAGGATTTTTTTAAATAAACGATTTTAACAAATAAAATCCTCTC
This sequence comes from Crocodylus porosus, assembly GCF_001723895.1. Lineage (NCBI taxonomy): Eukaryota > Metazoa > Chordata > Crocodylia > Crocodylidae > Crocodylus > Crocodylus porosus. The sequence goes on along the minus strand of NW_017728935.1, from coordinate 2,803,638 downwards.
TTCCAGTGTTTGCCCAGCATATTGCAGAGGTCAGTATCTGGGCTACAACCAAAAGGCAAAATGAACTGAAATTAACAGCAAACAGAACTGCAAAACTGATTGATGTTTTTAAGGACTCCAGCAAGGGAACCCAAGCATGCACAAGTAATTCAGTGACTGTAAAGCTGCTGATGTTCTTTCAGTGTTGAGGACCTGCAGGTCTTGGCTTTGGGAAACTTCCAAAACCTGTGCTTGAACGCTCACGTATTCCATGCTCTGTCAGCCCCTCCGTGTGCATCCAAAGAGCATCTGGTTTTCGAAGGTCTGTTGAGCCTAACACTTGGGAGAAATTAGATTTAGATTTTTCTGTAACCAGTGTAAAGGATTGGGGCATCATTTGCCAAACTATGTGCTGTTACCCTCATGTTCTCAGTGCCCATTGGACTTCTCAAGCTGGTTTTAATTATTGCTCACGTATTTCATACATGGGATGAATACAGGCCACTGACAGTTTAAACTAATGATTTTTCTTCTGTGTGATCTGTAATGCAATCTAAGGCTTTTGCTTTTCGGAAATGGTCTATTCCTGTTATACTCTAAAAGGTCTGCTGGGACAGGTATCGGATCAGTTTAGCATGGCATGTCTCTCGTTACGCCGAGTGTTTGGCTGAGCAAAGATGAGTGATCTTGTTTTATTTAACTGCAGCCCCTGTGACAAATCAGCCTGTGACTCCCAAAGCCCTGACAGCTGGACAGAACAAACCTCATCCATCGCACATCCCCAGCCATTTCCCTGAGTTCCCAGATCCTCACACCTACATCAAAACTCCAGTGAGTGAGAGAGGCTTTATGAAGTATGCCACTTGTCGCTTTGGAGCTATGGGAACAGGAATCTATCGCAAATAAGTACTTTATTATAAGTCTGGCCCTGTTCATCACAGGGCTTGTTTTAAATTCCCTGGGCCACCCTTACTTGCAGGTTCATGGATGTCAAACCTTCCAAGCTGAATGGTTTCTATTGCATTGCTTTGGTTTATGTGTATTGTTCACAGCCTAATGATATTGGCTGTGCCCGTTAAGCGTGTAACAGGGCTACTGCCTGCAATCCCAAATCTTCTTATTCTTGTTGTTCTCTCCCTCCCTTACCAACAGACATACCGGGAGCCTGTTTCGGATTACCAGGTCCTGCGGGAAAAGGCAGCATCTCAGAGGCGTGATGTAGAACGGGCTTTGACTCGCTTCATGGCAAAGACGGGAGAGACGCAGAGTCTCTTCAAGGATGATGTCAGCACGTTTCCATGTAAGAGCGACTTGAAGACGTACCATGCCAGACACTGTGTTAATGGTTAGCTACTCCTTGTAGGTATTTCTACAATTCCCATGACTACAGACTCCGTGATGGATTTTTTTCCCAGCATCCCTGAGGTAGGGAGATATTATCCCCATTTTACAGATGGAGAACTGAGGCTCAGATTTCTGAAGGTTTCTTGGGGGGATGGGGAGGTGGTCTCTGGCAGAGCGGGGAAGTGAACCTGGTTTTCCTGAGTCCCAGACTAACCAAAGGACTGTCAGTCCTGAGGGGTATTGTCTGGTCAGGGTGCCGTGTGCCAGGACTCTGGTTCTAATCTAGGCTAAGCCACTTTGTTGCTTTCAGCAAGTGGCATCTCTTCTTTGGGCCTGGCTTTTGCAAGCGCTGACGTGGAGCAGCTTACAAAGCCAGTAGGAGCTACGTGTGCTCGGTTCCTCTGATAATTGGGCACGTGGTGCCTCAGGAAACTTGGTCTTGTCATTTATTGCTTATTTCCTTCCTGCTACCCATTGTCTCAGACGTAACATGAATTTAATCAAGAAACATCTCCTGTGGGGCTGACTGCATTCTCTTTCCCCTAGTGATTGCTGCCAGACCGTTCACAATACCATACCTGACGGCTCTTCTCCCCTCGGAGCTGGAGATGCAGCAGATGGAAGAAACAGATTCGTCCGAGCAAGATGACCAGACAGACACGGAGAACCTCCCCCTCCATATGAGCACGGTATGCCCCACCTCAGAGCCTTGGAAATCTTCAGGGCCGCCTTGACTCTTCGGGTGGGACTCTCCTCTGCCTGGCTCCTTTGGGCATTGTTTCCACCTGGATCAAGGGGCTCCAAGATTTGGTAGATTTGGGGAGTATTTATACCCCTTTTGCACTGGTGTAAATGGCTGACAAATTGCCCTTGTTTTTTACCACGGTTTGGCTGATGGCACAGAGCCTCGTGGGCATTAAAGTTGCATCCCGAATATGATGATGCTCTTACTTCAGCGTTAGAGAGGGAGTGTTTCCCTGGGATCTTGTGCTGTTCTCCTAGTGACCTGCTTCTGTTAGAAATCAGGGCTTGTCCTCCTCTGTGCTGCTCGTGGTTATACCCTGTTTGTCATAGCTGGTGTGTTGTCTGCAAGCTCCACAGTTCATGTTTCCTTATAGAGCTTTGTCCTAACTTTGCCTGTTTATTGTCTTATCTGGTAGGATGATTCAGGCACTGAGAAGGAGAATGCATCGGTGCTGCAGCAAAATACATCCCTGTCTGGCAGCCGCAATGGAGAAGAGAACATGATTGATAATCCCTACCTCCGGCCCGTGAAGAAACCCAAGATCCGCCGGAAGAAGTGAGCTGAGGCAGGTTGACAGCATGGAGGAGGGAGACCAGTTCTCCTCTGACTGTTCCAGGGAGGTGTCCTCTACTACTGAGGGTTGAATGGCAAAGGGAAGATGATCATTTTGTACTGATCCAACTCCGTGCTTCTCTCTTCCTTCTTCCCTCTCCTTTGCTTCTCCCCGTTGGCTTGGCATGGCCAGCGCGGAAGGGGTAGCTATCATTGTAGACCACCAGCCTTCAGACCAGACGCAGCCCATCTGCTCCAGATGTGATGTTCCTCTTCTTTGTGGGCTGGATTTACTTTAGGAAGAGCAGCACAAAAGGATTTTCACTGGTTGCTGCTTCCTAACGGACTGTGCAGAACGCAGGGACTCCTGGGCTTCACGGTTCTCTTACAGACTCCGTGAAAGACAGTCTCTCCCAGCTGAGAGAGAGCATAAGCCGGGTTCAAATCTTGTTCAGTAGAACTTCTGTTTGAACCCGAAATTTGGCTGGAAGCAGAGTGCCAGATTTTAAAAACTTCCCAGAGTTTGGGCTGTCCAAAGACTGGGACATGAATTTGACATCTGGAGTCTGCCATTCCTGGATTGCATTTTGGTTTGGCTCTATTTCCTATTTGTCTGTTCAGGAGCATCAGGGCAGGCTTTGACAAGTGTCAGCACAGGAGGGAGCCTTGCAAGTGTCCTGCTTATACTGGTGTTTAACAGCAAATTACAGAGATCATTCATACTATTGCAGGTCAGTCAGGAATTTGATTTCCATCCTTTCTGACCCAGCAGGTCTGTGAAGTGGGTCCCTTTTTACTCCACAGATCTACTGCTTATGTGTCTTCCCATGTTATTTGTGCACTTATCTGACCAAAGCCCAAGGTGATCATCCTCACATCTTTCAGCTATGGTGCTGGATTTTGAACAACTTTACATAGCAGCAGCTGATTTTTACTTTTCAGGCCTTATTTTCTGAGGAGACCATACGATGAGAGGCAGAAAACCTTAGGTGGATTCTCAGTTCCTAAGCTATTAGCAATGTTGGCAGTTCAGAATAAACTCAAGAACGAAGGACTTTTGTATGGTAAACTGATTGCATACATCAGCTAAGGAGAGAAGAATAAATATAGCCCTCAAGGCCACCACTTCATGTTGGCTTCTCTGATTATAAGCTGCACTTTGAAGTGCGTAGTGTAGTGTTCATACCTCTCCACTTAGACTATTTTCTTGCAGTCAGAACAGCAGGATCTAGCAGCCACTTCAGGCTACCTTTCAGTTCTGTTGTTTTCAATGCAATACAGTTCCTTTTGAGATTCCACCAGCTGTTTGAAAGCTGCTGCATCTTGACATGTGAAATGAAAACCAGTCGACTGACAGTCCATGAGATCAATAGCGTGGCCTGTTTTCTCCTGCTGAAATACAGGGCTTCTGTTTTGCTAGAATCACCTCATTTTTCAGTGCTGATGCCTTTTATTTTTCAAGTGGAAAAATATTACTAGTTTCATCATGATCAGTGGCCAAGGAATGATAAGTCAGCAGTTAAGCCTGCCTGTAGAGGCCCTTACTTCATTATCACTTAGCAATTACACAAGCAAAATACTGATGGGCTTGCACAGTTTTGACTGATTAAAGAGAGCTCAGTATAGGTGGTCCACACTGCAATTAACTATATGCAGTCAACCAGAGAGCTGCCCCGTGCCAAAGAGCTTTCTTTTGATTTAAGTAGTTGTAAGTCACAAGGCAATTCCATGCATGGTTCCAGCAGCAGCAGAGATCACATCTCCTGTTCATAGATGAAAATGCTGCACTGAGGTCAAGACAGTTCACTTTAAATTGCCTGACCTCTCCAGGCTCCCTTATTAATCGATTGATTATTATTCTTGGAAGCATAGAAGGTTCTAACTCCCAATACAGGGATCACAGTTGCATGGATACATGAATTCATCACAAGTTTTGGCTGGGCTACACCAAAAAATGTCATTGCCCAAGACAGAAGAAAATCAGACAGCTGGTTGAGTATGTAAACATAAAAAAAAAAAATGGGGGGAGAACACAAGAACTTCAGTCAGTAGGAGCTGGAAGCAAAGCACAGACCTTTTGTCCCCAAGCAGTATAGGTAAGAAATGCAGTTTCTGGGGCAAAAAGTAGGAAAAATCTCAATCCCACTCAACTCAATTTTGGAAAATTCCATCTTTACACTGAAGTTAGAAGTATTCAGAACTTTCTCAGGCTCCCTAACACCCAGCCTGTTGAGCATTTGGGCAGGGAAGCAGAAGCCAGAGGGCAATGTGTCTATGCCCTTCCTTCTCTCCTTACAGGCTAGTATCTATGGTGTTACCCTTTCACCGTTGTCTTTCCTGTTACTTACGTGTACCCTCCCTTCCCTCAGTGCTGATAACCAGTATGTTGAGTCCTTGAACAGTTTGTGATATTGCCTTAGGAGACCTGGATCAGTCCCTGATACATACTGCAGACTGCAGCATTGGCCTCTGCTGCCCATGTATGGAAGAGGCTTTCTGTTCACCCAGCCAACAAAGGGGCAGCATTTATGGATACCAGGGCCTGCTGGTAACGTGAAGAAGGAACCACCCCAGCATCTTCACTCCCACCAAGTATCATCATAAGACTGCTTTTGGGAGGCCGACAAAGACTCTCTATGTGCTGTGGCCAAGATCCTGGGTAGAAAGTCTGTGCTGGGATTTGCACAGTCCTTTTAGAAACCTCATCCACTCAGAATACCTCCTTGGCCAAAAGCAGTTGGTGTTATAGCTAATAGTGATGTCACACCCCTACCTAACAGTCCCTGAATGAGAATTCACTGTGGCCCCCTGAATGAATTGGTTGCTGAAGGGAACTTCTGGTTTGCTCTTGACTTCAGGTGGACAAGGATTGGGACTGACGTACCACCTGCACTGCCAGGTAAAATCTTTTCTCTGGATCTGATCCACCAGCAGGAATCAAGGTCACCTTTCTTTTTCCCATCCCGTCTCTACTGAAAGAGCCCTGTCTGTGCCAGCCTCAGCCCTGTCGGGCATTGTTGTGTATAATGTATGTACATATAGACACTGTATATTTATAAAATTTCTATTTTTGGTTGGTTTTGGACTAGGCTTTTTTGGATGATAAAGATTCTTGTTTTTTTAAAAAAGTGGGGGGAAAAGTAGTTTCATAGATTTCATAGCCATCAGGGCTGGAAGGGACCTCGGGAGATCATCGAGTCCAGCCCCCTGCCCAAAGGGCAGGAAGTCAGCTGGGGTTATAGGATCCCAGCCAGATAAGCATCCAATTTGCTCTTGAAGGTGTTCAGTGTAGGCGCTTGAACCACCTCCGCTGGCAGGCTGTTCCAGACCTTGGGGGCTCGGACAGGAAAGAAATTCTTCCTTATGTCCAGCCTGAAACGGTCTCGCAGGAGTT
>NW_017728935.1:2796243-2797613 GCF_001723895.1 Crocodylus porosus | reverse complement strand
ACCACCTGAGCTCCCAGACCCCTAAGCCCCGCTCCCAAATCCCTGTAGCGCCTCATGACCTGGCTGGGGGTGCTCTGAGCTGTGTCATTGGTGCCCATGTGAATAAGGAGCATGGGATAGTGGTCTGTGGGCCGGAGGAGTTATTTTTAAGTTCATAATAAAATTTTATCTTCGACAGCAGTGTTGAGAGGTGAATTTGGAACGTGCTTTGGGACTGGAGGTATGTCCGGCTGTTGAGGACCTGTTTCCCTTGGTTATTTGCATTCAGCCTCTTCCTTAGTACCCACCATTTTTCCAATAATAAGGCCAGTGATGAGGACAGTCCTGGAGCGCTGCCACTTTCTGAGCTGGCAAGTAGTGCTTAACAGCAATTACCCCTCTCCCCTTCTTTATAGGAAAGCCAGGCCTTGCATGTAGGAGTGGTGTCTTCTCCATACTAACCTTGGCTGTCTCCCTGCAGATAGCATGGGCTGAGCCTGGGGTCTGCTTCACTGCTGCATTGTTCCAATTTTACGGTGGTGTTGTGCCCGTGGTTCCAGGTGAATGGAAGTAACGCAGCTGGGACTCAAGCCCGTTGGTATTTTCTGTCACTTAGCGTCTGACAATTGGCAAGAGCCTGTTGCTCTGCAAACCCTTCGGTTGATGTGCAAAAGAGTGAAAGGCTCTGGCACTTGGGTGAGCAGATCCCATGCGGGAGTCCAACTGAAGTTTAGTGTTAAGTGTCACCCTCTGAAATGATCCACAATCAGTCTTGCCAACTCTCATGATTTTTGGCAATGTTAAGGTCTATGCTTTGGAAATGTGACAACCTTAGCTCTTATATAAAAGAAAGAGCTATATTATATATATAAAAGGGCTAAGGTTGTCACATTCGTGTAGACTAAGAACAACACCAAAAATCATGAGAGCTGGCAATGGTGAGTGTGACCCCTGTGTGCAGCTGCTCCCCTCCCCACAACAACTCCGGGAGGCAAGGGGGACAAGGAGAACCAATTGGGACTTTTGGATTGAAACCTGGAATTGGAAAAGACTGGCAATTGGAAACAAAACTTTTGGTGAGAATATGCCAAGTTCGACAGCTTTTGTTGAGAGAATTTCTCAGGTCCCAGGTGGAAGACCCCACAGCACTGATATGGGCTTGTCAGCTGTAGATCATTACTATCATTATCCTCTTATTGTCTGTACACAAATGAAGAGCCGGGAGTTGAACCCAGGGTTTGTGATCCCCCCTCCTTGTGCTCTAAACATAAGACCAGACCTCCCACTTTGAGCAGCCACACCAGAAAGGTTACAGACCCAGCAACTTCATCCTTTTCAGAACCTCCTTTCTTTTGCACGTGGAGGGACAAAAAAGGATGTAGGGGCGGAGG
>NW_017728935.1:2793849-2796143 GCF_001723895.1 Crocodylus porosus | reverse complement strand
TCTCGTCTTACTTTATTATGCAGTTCAAAGAGAAGTAGCATAGATCAGTTCTTTTACCCCAGAATATGCATTCTGTGCATTCATTTGGAGATAGGAGCCAGGCTTGTGCCAATTAGTTGACAGCTAACCAACATCCGTTAGTGGGAAATGCCATGGGTTGTTGCTAACAATCCCCAATTCATAATCTTGCTCTTAACTGATGGAGATCTGCGAGGCCTCAGAGCCAAAGGGTTTATTAGTGTCATGGAAGAAACCCCCAGGATAACACAGGGTTGCAAAATTAGACTCTTTCTTCACACGAGCACTGCAACAGAAGCCTTTTGATCGGGTTCTGCCTTGTGTTACACTGGTGTAATCCCAGAGCAAATGTATCAAGCCAAAGCGAATCAAATTTCAGTGGCTCAAACCAGAGTTGATTTTGTCCCAGCTTCTACAAGTTAGGGCTACTTCTGGGAGGGTGAGTTTGAACCTCTGAACCTTACTTCATTGAGAACTAGAGGCTTAAATACATTTAAAGCCCTGGCTCTTCAGTGTTTGCTGTCAGATTCAAGAGAAAAAAGAAAAAGAACGCACAGGTCCAAGTGGCTGGACCTCAGCCCACCCTCCATCCCCAAGACCCCTTAAAAGTACTTGCATGCAATGGCATCCATTTCTTGGTTTGCCACTGAAGTTCCCCAGGATTTAAGAAACTTTGATTCTACTTCTGCACGTGGCCAGAACTGCCATCTTGGCAGGATGGAGCGGCACCCTGCCCATCGCATGGAAACCCAGGGCTCTGTACCCCTGGGTCAGTCATTCACCTGGGAGACGAGACCTGGCTCCAACCTCTGCCCCAAGGACTGCTTAAAGTAAAGCTCTATTTAAAATAGTAATTAGAGTGTGTAATAAAGTCTAACGAAGAGGCTGCAACTACCATTAGGCTGGAAAGGCACATCAGTGCCCTCAAAAGCTCTCCTCCATTCCCATTATTGAGTAGCTACCACAGCCAGTATTTTCTCTGCTCTTCCCACAAGCATCCCCTGTTTCTACCTGGAGAGACCTTCCCAGCCCTTTCCCACAGAAATTCTTCAGGAAATCCTTTTTACCACCTTCAGCTTACAGAGTTCATCAGGAAAGTTTCTCTCTTGAAGCCTTAGCTTTCTCATCTCCAGCCCAGAAGAAACCCACAAATAAACTCCCCCTGCTCCTAGATTTCTAGCTCTCCACCATGGAGAAGTTATCAAGCCAACCCTTCTCCAGCTCAGGGAAGACCCCAGGTAAACCCCTCCACTGTTGTTATTGCTTCTCCAGCTCTTCATTTCCTCTAGAAATCCCTACAGCTCTTTACAAGGGACCTGATCATCCTCTGTTTAGCTGCCCTGCTCCCTCTCCCTATTTGTTAGGCTCCTGCACTGCCCTACCCTTCAGCTCCAGATGGATCACACCTGGGAAGCCAGAGGTCCTTTCCTTAAAACTCAGCGGCCAACAGAGCAGCTGACCTGGATGATTCCAGCAGTGTTTCCTGGGGAAAAACCCTCTTGCTTTTTTTGACAAATGAGTTGGAGACTTTTCTGAAAGAGTTGAGCTAGTACAAAGGAGTGTCTAGGAAAAATGTTAGTGGCTGGGTAGGCTTATGAACATTGAGCAATGACTCGTGCACTTTTCACATCAGTCTCTGAAGAAAAGAATAGTCCCATGGTTAAATCACAGTTCTAGGACTAGTGAGAGCTGGGTTCAGTACCTAGGAGGTATATCTGTTTCTAAGCCAGAGGCTTAAATTTGTCCTAAACAGCAGAATACTGCACAAGCTGATTCGCAGCAATCACTTGTGCTGTTATTTGCTTTTCCAGGACTTGGGGCTTGCTTAGCAGTAACAGCCAAAGAGTTGAGACTTTTGGCTTCCACTCCTAGCATTGCCCTTGACTGAATCTGCCCAGCAACCTTCCCTGTCTCTTGGCTCACCACTTAGTTCTAAGGGGATAACCATACCTGCATGCCTCACAAGGAGATGTGAGGTTCAGTTAATATTTGGGAGATTCTTGGAGGGAATCCTTATTCAGAAGTCTTCTCGTTGCAACTAAAACAGGGCTGACTCCAGTCCATGGCTTGAACCTTCGTGTGAAGAGTACCCATACTGTACTGCCTGCTTCCATGTTGAGGGGAGAAACTCAAACGGATGTGTATGCTACAGCAGCAAAGTGGAAACCCGTGATGGAGTTGAGCACACCATGGCTTAGTGTCTCACTAATGTTACAAGTACCAGTTCCAGATGCTCCTATATTACAATGTTATTTCTTAACAACTCGTGCGCTTTC
>NW_017728935.1:2757841-2793299 GCF_001723895.1 Crocodylus porosus | reverse complement strand
CCTTGGGATTTTTGGTTGTACTTAACTTGCGTGGTCTTAGTATATTGAATACCTTTATGTTCTCACTATACTGTTCTCTGGCTCATTCTTCCCCAGAGAAATAAGAAAAGCAAAAAAGGGAACAAATTAGAAATATTCTTCACATTGCACTATAACACAGGCAGGGTGGGGTTACGGCGGAACAGCCTTGATTTACTTCAGTAAGTCTGTACGTAATAGGTCATTTGTCATCCTCTGAAGGTCACACGTGTTGGCATCTTACACCTGCGCTGTTGGGATCGATCAGGAGCCAGAACCAGCACTTGTATCTGCTCTATTGATCCTTCTTTCTCTTCTGTTGCCAAATCAGCCTGGGTGCCAAAGGGATTAAGGTATGTAAGGAGGGCCCAATCCTTTAAGCTACCATACTGGAGCTTTAGGATTATCGGCAGTTGCCATGAATTAGCCTGAGATCTAGTTATTAACCAAAGGCAAGGGAGGATGAGGACACCTTTGCTGAACCTTTCCTGGCATGTTCTGTGTGCTCTCTACCCCACCAGTGCATCCAGATGGGCGTGATTTTTTTTTTCCCCATTCATTTTTCTTAATTTTGTTCAATCAAAGTGTGCCCGGGCATTCTCCTGGCCTCTGTGCAGTGTGCCTGTGACTGGTGCTCACTGCATGCTTTCAAGGGCCCCTTCTATTTCCTGGGATGAGCCCAAGGGGAAGGGCCTGTGGTTCCCTGCCCCCCCCAGCCCTGAGAGACTTTATCTCACTGGTGGCATTTGGGGTGTCACCACCCTTGAAAAATGGGCTCTGCTATTTGTATATTTAATTTTGCTTGTGTGTGTAGCTTGACAGCTGACGTGTTGTTTTTATTGCAGGTGTGTGGGTTCCATGCTGATAAGGGGACTTTCCTCTGTCATATAAACCAGCATGGCACCCCAGGTGGGCATCTTATCGGAAGGAAAGATGAGAAACACACTGCTGTGGACTGGTGAGTAACTCTTGGGCTTTTTGTCTCGAGCAGACTTCCCTAGAAGGCTGGTCTCACGGGGCTTGGAACAGGACGTGTCCCAGGTGTTTTGGGGTCACGTTCCATGTGGAAGTAGAATTACTTACTCTGCGACTGGAGTAAGGTTTGTCAATGCTGAATCAGTTTATTTCTAATGCGTGCTCCTTTCTTTCGCAGGCTTGGCCGTTTTGCTGCAGTTGCAGCTGGGTAAGAATATCTCATCTTTTTCTCTTTGTGGAGCTGATGAATATTCAGGACAATAAGCCTTTGTTAAATGAGAGAATGGGAGAGTTAAGCCTGGGGGAAATTAAGCGAACTGGCGGAATCGTTGGATCTCAACTTCAGCTAGTGGAAATCAGTTTAGCAATGTCAGCTCCAGTGAGCCATGTCCGTTCACAGTAGCTGAAGATCTGACCCAATTGTTCTCCTTTTTATACTTTACTCCTCCCTTTCTTTCTTCCCTCCTTTTCATTTTGCAATGAATGATCTGTGAGTTGAAGAATGGGCAAGTTGTTTTTTTTGGGTTTTTTTTTGGGCGAGGGGAGGGAGAGCTCTGCATTAAGAAGGAATAGGGAGGAACAGAACTAGTAATGCTTGGCCCTCTCTACTAATTATGCTGAGACTTAGTCTCCAAATAAGCAAGATTATCCTTTGTGCAAAACCGGAACGCCTTGGTCTACAGCAAATACGTAATTTCAAGCTGTTCTCTGTGGAAAGGGAACAGTCTGGCCTTGGGTAATACCTAGGAAAAAACAGTGTCCTGAAATATTTGTCAGGAGGGTGGGATGGTGCTTAAATGGAACAGGTGACTGACTTAGTATTTTTTCACTGACACAACCATCTCTGTTTAGGGTGCAACATTGAATAAACAGAATTCCTAGGTTCAATTAAGCTGTCGTTCATAGTGGGAAGTGGTGCATCTATGCACATAGTCAGGAAGTGTGAGGGAAGAGGTTGAATTTTCTTCCTCTTAAGCCAATGGAGCTGCAACAGTGTAAGAAGAATTACCCCCGACCGGTATGAACACTGGTGAGAGCAGAATAAGTCTTCTGATTGCTCCCTCAATGATTTCTCAAGATCACCATGCAGAAAGAGACAGGCATTGCTTTCTCAGACTGCTCCGATTCACTTGTCTCCTAGGCTCTGCCTACAAACTTGTGTGCTACTTCACTAACTGGGCCCAGTACAGGCCAGAACCTGCCAAGTACTTCCCAAACAATGTGGACCCCCACTTATGCACCCACTTGATGTACGCCTTTGCAACGATGAATGAAAATAAGATTGCACCCTATGAATGGAACGATGAGGACAGACTCTTTCCAGCATTTCAATCACTAAAGAAAAGGTCAGTCCTTTCCAAAGTACGAGACCTAAAACAAACAGTAGTGGTGTCAGATGAGATTGAGGTAGGAGTCTTTCCTATCAGTTATGATGTAAGAATGGAAGAGGTGTAATAAAGAATTTCCTTGTTGTAGAATAGAAATTATATAAAAGATGGACTGTAGCAGTGCTTTTGTTAAGGGCCCCGTTTTGCAATCTTGATGAGACTTCGCTTGCAAAAGTAATTTTGTTGACTTCAGCAGGCTACCAATACTTGTGCATCCACATTAGTCAAATCTGCAGGTCTGTCATACCTTGCATTTAAACCCCTCTGTCACGTTATAGTAGCTTGGATGATTTATGTTCCCTGTGGCTGGAATGTGACACTCTGGATTCAAGTTCGGGTTTAAAGATTTTTATTAATGCATAAAGCAGTTGTGGAATCAAGGAGGAGGGGAGCGTGTGCTGTTGAACTTGAACCCAAGGGACATGGATTTAAAGCCTGGTTTTGCCATGGACTCTTTTGACCTTTGAGAAGTTTCATAGATTTCATAGACGTTAGGGCTGGAGGGGACCTCAAAGATCATCGAGTCCAGCCCCCTGCCCCAGGGACAGGAAGTCAGCTGGGGTCAAAGGACCCCAGCAAGATCAGCATCCAAGTGTTTCTTGAATAAGTCCAGAGTAGGTGCCTGCACCACATCTGGAGGGAGTCTGTTCCAGGTCTTGGGGGCTCGGGGGCAAAAGTTGTTTGTTCTTTCTCTGCTTCCTATTTCCATGCGTGAACTGAATATTCCCCCATATTCCATCTTTTATCCATCCTACCTGTTTGGGCCATAAACTCTTTAAGGAGAAGGCTGTTTCTTGCTCTATGTTAGTACTATGTTTGGCACGGCAGGGTTCTGGGGCACTAGTGTGATGGATAAGCCAGAAAGAGGTGAATGGATTTGTCTCAAACTGAAAAATGTTCATCACAAAGTGACCACTCCTGCTGACCATTCAGTTTCTTTTCTTTTCTTGTCCCAGTAATGACAAGCTGGTCACCCTGCTGGCCATCGGAGGGTGGAACTTTGGCACTCAAAAGTAAGAGCTTTTCTTTTCGCTGCAGCAAAATAACAAGGATGATAGGGATGCCAGGGGTCCGACAATACACAGCCGCCTCCAGCTCTTCTGGAGTCAGTGGGAGTCTTGCTGTTAACATCAGCAGGCATGAAATTGGGTGGCCAATGACCGTTGTAAGGGTAGCGAAGGATACTGGATACAAGTGGTTGTAGCTGATTAAAAACTGGTGATAGCTCTGAGGCTAGTGCGAATACAGGGGAAAAGTGGGTACGGTGCTTAACTAGGAAATAAGTGGCATGATGAAGTGTTATCCATGATACAAAAGGAAGGTGATTGGTGAGGATGGGAATACAGGAGATTTATTGAAATGATAAAGCTGATGTTGCTGAAGTTGGGAATTTTTTTCATTTGAAGCCCTTTCTGTAAAAAGTGCAGGTTTTGTTAGTGAAATGTATTTAAATGTCACTGAACCGATCATTTAAAAACAAAAAAAGGTCCCAATTCATTTCCATTCAAAATGTTTTGATTTTTTTTTTTTCCAATTGGGAATGATTTTTTGATTACATTTACCTTTGATTATCATTTTTTCAAGTTTAACAAATGCTCAAAATCAGAATTAAATGTTTTGCTTCAGATTAATTTTTTGTTTTGATTTTTTTTTCCCCTGGAAAATGCTGTAAACCAAAAAAACCCATATTATTTTATTTTATTTTATTTTTTGCACAGCTGTAGAAACTGCAATAGTTGGGAATTTGAATGGGACTGTGGTGGCATTAAATGGAAAATAGTGACACAGCAGTGTGATAATTCAGATAAGGCCATCTGCAATGTCTGTTAATGTCAGTACGAGTCCTCCATTGACTTTATTGGTTATTGGGTCATGGCAATAGATTTCAATTAGAGTGGTATGGGATAAGACCGTCATATTTATAAAACAAATCATGAATCTGCAATGGTATGCATTGACAGGAAATTTGTCTACCGTTGCCTGAGAATTGTCTTTTCCCCAGGTTCACTCAAATGGTGGCATCGCAAGCAAATCGTAAGACCTTCATTGACTCCGTGATTGCGTACCTTCGCAAATTTGGGTTTGATGGGATCGACTTGGATTTTGAATACCCAGGTTCCCGAGGCAGCCCCCCTGAAGACAAGCATCGCTTCACCATCTTGATTGAAGTGAGGAACGAATGGGCTCTCTCAGTTACTTTTTTTAATGGAATATAGGCAGATAATCACGGAGCTGTACATCAGCTGTTCTTGCTGCAGTGCTGCATGATCATGCTGCTTGTCTATCTTTAGTGCCAGGAGACCAGCAATTGTAGAAATAAAATATCAGGATTTGTTTAAGACATCTGGTTTAAGGGCTTTGGGCTACCCAGCCATGGAAGCAAAAATCAGGAGATTACTGAGCTTGTGAAAAAGAGGTGGCAGATGAAATGTTTCCACATAGCTACTTACAGCTGGACAGGAACAGCTTTATAACTGGAGTGACTAATACCATGCTCTCTTATCAGGAAATGCTGGAAGCCTTCACAGCTGAAGCTGCAAGTGCCAACAAGCCACGTCTGTTGATTACAGCAGCAGTATCTGCTGGGAAAGCAACTATAGACGCTGGCTATGAGATTGCTGAGATAGGGGGGTAAGTAGCCTGGTTACCACATTGTGTATGGTACGTTATTGGCTGGGTGCTCTGCCGCCTTGACCCTTGTGCCATGAATTACACCTGGGGAGCATGGGTGTGTGCCTAAACCTCCGTCTATAGTACTCGCACTCTCATTGCACAGATAACTGCATGAGGCACAAAACAGTAGGGATTCAGAATCGTTATCTAAGGGCATTGTTGGATGATTCGTTGTGTGTTGACTGTCCAGATGGCAGTGCCTTTCCTCATCACCGCTTTTGCTCAAATTATACCAGGCTCCTGGATTTCATCAGTGTGATGACCTATGATTTCCATGGAGGCTGGGATCCAGTCACAGGACACAACAGCCCCTTGTATCAAGGCTTTAGGGACCAGGGTGACTTCAAGTTTTTCAACTGCGTAAGGAAATTAACAGTAAACTCCACTATCTTCCCCAAGAAGATCGTGAGATGATGAGCAATGAGGGTAAGTGTCTTTCCTTTTGTCTCTGCAGAAATATGCTATGGAGTACTGGAAGAACAATGGCGCCCCAGCTGAGAAGCTCATCATGGGTTTCCCCACCTATGGGCGCACCTTCAGGATCAGTGGCCAAGACCATTGTGTTGGAGCTCCAGCATCTGGGGCAGGCTCTTCCGGGCCCTATACCCGGGAAGCCGGCTTTTGGGCATATTATGAGGTAGGAAACGTGGAGAAATTGGATTTTTGTGGACCAGGTCTTGAAGTGGTGTAAACTTGGGCTGCAAAAGCTGGGTAGATAGGTTGACTCCCGGCTGCTACGGTGACTCTAATAACAGGATTTTAGGATAGTTAGTTTAAAAGGAGCCCAAGCATGCCTATACAAGCTTCAGCCTATTGTTTAGATGCACGCTCTGATCCCTTTACTTTGTATATGAAAGTCAGGCCTGTTGACTCTGATAGAACTGTCCAGCTTAAACCTTACCTCCTTAGCAGTTGCCTTAATAATTCACTTGTGACTGATCTCTTTTTCATTTAGCATGTTGGTTGCTGGGTATCTATCTCTTGCCTACGATTTTGTTTCATCTATAATGTGAGAGAGACGTCTTCCCACTCATGCTAGTGGTATGCTGTTATAGTGCTACTGGGTTATATCTTCACAACTGGAGGAGTTGCATTCAGCTCCTGTCTTGAAGGGAAAGTAAGGCAAAGATGACTATACAGCAGTACTTTATGCCTCTTTTTTTTCCGAATGACTGAGTCTAAAGCAGTTTCTGATGCAAATTAGTGCAGGTCTGCTCTTCTTTGCTTCTGTGGAGATCAGTGAGCAGTTCTCCAAGGCAGGGGACTGATAAGAGTATAGCAGTGACCTGGCCATATCCCGTCCTGTTGGCAGTACACCTGACTGCTGGGTTTATGAGGTGGGTGGGTCTCGAAGTCCATTACTAGTGTCAGGGTTAATTATGCTGCCAGATTGGCACAATGAAGGTTAAATAGGACAGGAGACCTGTTCCTTTGACTTGGCATTCTGGCTCCTGAATGAAGGCCAGTGCATCTAACGCAATGCTGTTTTGTCAGATTTGCACCTTCCTGAAGACTGCTCAAGTACGTTGGATGTGTGACCAGAAAGTCCCATATGCCTATAAAGATAACGAGTGGGTTGGATTTGACAATCTCTGCAGCTACCGACACAAAGTAAGGCTTTAATATTCTAAAGTGACCTGTGTGTTTACTGCTTCTGCAACTGCAAAACGCTTGGCTTATATCCCATGCATCTTAGTTCCTCTTGTTAAAATGTGGGCACATACCGTATTTATTTGCATACCACATGCCCCCAAATAAGGTTTTACACCTTGTTTGTTCTCTAAAGAGCTAATGATTTCAGTGCTTGCGTTGAAATTCTTGGAGAACACAGTTGAGAGCTGTCTTGAGTAGTTTTATGATGTTTGTGGTAGGTCCAATACTTGAAGGATAACAATTTTGGAGGAGCCATGGTCTGGGCAATTGACTTGGATGATTTCCTGGGCACTTTCTGCAGTGAAGGAAAATATCCTCTGATAAGCGAGCTGAAGAGACTCCTTGAAATGAATGGTAAGAAGACAGCAATAAGGATTTCTGGGCAATCTAGTTACACAATTCTACGTGGCTAAAACCCAGGACTGGGTGTGGGAGACGAGAGGAAAATGAAGAGAGCCTTGACATGTTTTAGTCCCAGTAGGTGAATAGTGAAGACACTCACTTAGGTCTTAAGCCTCCTGTCACCTAGGGTGGGTTTGGACCTGCATAATCTTTGACTTCCTGAACCACCCCACCAGGTCACAGGTTAGGTATGATCTACTACCATTTCCAACCATTCTTTTGACCCTGGCCCTTGGGCAGCCAAGACGGGGAGATGCATGTATCCAGGTGGAAGAGAGCATTTTAAAGGAGGTGTAGCTCAGGGAAATGGATGGATGCTGCTCTGGAAGAGAAGGAGTCCTGGGCTTTAGCATGGACCCAGTGGGATAGAATCTTCCCTGCTGCTTTTTCATTCAGTTTATTCAGTGACTGTGAAATGCAAGGCACAGCAGTTCAGCCCGAAGAGGAGGGCTTCTCCTTGTTTTTCCAGGACTTATGGTCAAGTTCACATAACTGTACCTACCCAGACTCTGCCTAGTCTACTGCACAGGCTCAGTAGCCATGTAGACAGTTAGACATCCACTTTGCACAGGTAATAGAATCACAAGCTGCCCCTATGTACCAAAAATGCTACTTACATAGCTTGAAAACTGTCATTTGGGGCATCAAGTGAAACAGGAGTCTGCCCTTAGACAGCCACAGCAGAATATGAACGTGGGTAAGATATGTCTGAGCATGTGATTCTTAAAGCACCGATAATTATTCATTTTAGAGCCAATTGATCTGAACTGCCATAAAGACATCCCTGATGATGACTGCGGTTCATGTGGCACTGCTCCACCTGACCCAACTGACCCAACTGATCCTCCTTCACCTGCAACAAAACCTCCACCGCCTACACCTGAGACGCCACCAGTCGATTCTGGTGATAAGACATTTTGCAGTGATAAACAAGATGGCATGTATGCTGACCCTGAAGATCGGGCATCCTTCTACCAGTGTGCTGCCGGCACTGCTTACCACTTCACCTGTGCAGCTAGCCTGGTCTATGACGAGAGCTGCAAGTGCTGCAACTATCCCTAATATTAACGCCAGCCCCCAGGTTGCAACGTTGGTAACTTCACGAGTCCCTCTGGAATCCCCCTGTCTTTATAAATAAAGCCAGCAGGCAGGGATAGAGCATTATATGTGCGTTGTCTTTCTTCTGTGCAATGTTTGATTAGTGACCCAGTTGTAATAGCAACAGAAACAGTCTGTTTTCCGTAGTGTCTTCTCTGCTGTTGCATCACAACAAGTATACACCACACTCTCAACCTAGGCAAAATCTGGCATCGTTGGGCACTTTCCAAACTTCATCTAGGGTATGTGTTTGATTCATGTCATACTGGTATTTACACAGCTCTATGGAAGCTCTCACAGTTGTTGATTCTGGTATAAGTATTTCTCATTAGCTACTGTAATTTTGTAGGCCTCATCCTTAGGGTTGGATTTCTTTCCATTTCTAACTGGTGTGAGGCCACACTGGGGAGGTGTAGTCCATAGCTCTAACTTTCTTCCAAGAACAAATCACTGCAGCTAGATTCAGTGAATTAGAGCACATTTCATGATGGGTGAATTTAACTTTCTCAAAGACACCTGAAACCTCCCAGACTTAAAAGACACAGCTGGGCTTTGGTTCTCATTTACAAAGATTTGAATTGTACATAACTTCACTGGGAAAGTATCAGTGAGGAGAACAGTAGTAGGAATGACACGGGTAAACAGCTATACAGCTGTGGGAGATCAGTCACGTCTACCAGGGTTCTTTAAACATCTCTCAGCAAAAAAGTGATACTTGCTTTCTAATGATATAGATTTTGGGGTAAGGCATTTTTTAATCATTAAAAAAAAAAAAATTACAAAATGACATTTTTGTACCAGCCACCTCTATTTTTCAAACATGATCACTAGATATAATGATCGGATTACTCTATGCAGCTGCTCAGAGGTGTGAATCTTCAATGCCAGTCTTTTAAAAAAGGAACACCTCTTCAACCTAGTTTCCTGTTGATGAAACATGGGGAAATATAAGCTTGACAGGTTAGTATGGGCTTGGTCGGTCCAGCACAAAGCCTATGCACATCTTAAATCTAGCATACATAGCATTGAACACCCTCTTTCCAGTTCTGACACATTACTTTCTGACAAGTGTGTAGGTTTACACACTATTTTAGCTGCTGGGACTTAAATTGAGTGATGCATAGCATCTGTTGTGGCTCTCTGTTTAGCAGCAAGTTTTCTCCAAAGGTTTATATGCTTGTATATCAGATGCCATCGAATACCTGCAGGGGCATGGATGGAAAGAAAAATTAGGTGAATACAGAGGCATGCGCACATCTTGCAGGTTCAGTGTAGAGCATAGTTCTGGCAAGATGTCCCCTTTTAGCACTGCAAGAAAACATAACTATTTAAAATGTGATTTTTTTTTTAAAACACTTGTTGAGCACATACAGGGGGCTGATATATAAAACATGCTTAGCTACACCCTTTGCCTCTCCTGTAGCAGGGCCTACTCACAGACTGAATTTAATGCACATTAGCAAAAGCGCATTTATGAATGTGTAGATGCGCCCACCGCGTATTAAGCAGTTATTAACTTGGTCTGAGGTTGATTAAGCATAAACGGTCTCTATTTCAGTTAATTCCTAATGCAGTCTCTTTTCCTTTGCTGGCTTGGCAATTTTGCTGCAGTTGCGGCTGGTTAAGACTATCTCATCTCTTTGTTCATTCACATATAGCTGATCAATCTTCAGGACAGTAAACCTTTGTTACATGACAGAAAAGGAGAGGAAAGCCTAAAGGAAATAAAGAATGCATAGAAGAAATTGCTGGATCCAAACTTCAGCTGGTGAAAACCAGTTTAGCTCTGTTAATCTCAGTAAGCAGGTTTCATGCCAGCTGAAGGTTTAATCCAGTTATTCCTCTTTGTTCTTTGCTTCTTCCTTTCTGTCTTCCCTGCCTTTCACTCACTGCAACAAATGATAGGTGAGTTGAAGAATGGACTAATATCTTTCTGGAGATTCTGTATTGGAGAGGAGTAGGGAGCTGTAGAACTGGTATCTTCTTCTTCAGGGCTGACCCATGGCTGTATCTATTGCTTGTGCTGAGACTGTCTCTAAAAGTGGTAAGCAAGATTATCCTTTGTGCAAACCCTAATTGTCCTGGTCTAGAGCAAATATTTCATTTCAAGCTGTTCTTTGTGGGAAGGGAATGCCCTGACCTTAGGAAATACCTAGAAAAAACAGTGTCCTGCATTGTTTGTCACGGGGAAGATTGGGGGTGGGAAGGTGCTTGAATGGGACAGGTGACTGACTTGCAGGTATTAGTGCCACCAGAGTGAATACTAGTACCAGTGCAGCATTGCATAAGCAGAATTCATGAGTAAACCTCCATTTGTGCTGAGAACTGGTGCATCTGTATGTGTGAAAGAAGTTGGATTTTCCTCCTTTATACTTTTGAAGCTTGGTTCCAGTGAAATTACTGCTACCAACACTGGTGAGAGAAGAATCAGTTTTCTGATTGCACTCTCATCAATGACCCTTGAGACAGCCGCTCGGAACGAGGCAGGCATTTTCTTTCCTAACTGGCTCTGATTTGCTTGTCTCCTTCCAGAACCTGGCTACAAACGTGTGTGCTGCTTCAGTAACGGGGCCCAGCACAGGCCAGAACCTGCTGAATTCTTCCCAAACAATGTGGACCCCAATCTGTGCACCCACTTGACGTATGCCTTGCAACAATGAATGAAAATCACGTTGGAGCCTATGAATGAAATGGTGAACGCAGACACTATCCAGAAATTCAAGCATTGAAAAAAAGGTCAGTTCCTCCCAATGGACAAAATCTAAAACAAATACTCATTATGTCAGAAGAAACGGAAGTAGCATTCTTTTCTATCAAGTATGATGCAAGGATGGGAGGCATATAATAAAGCATTCCTTTGCTACAGGATAAGAATTGCATAGAATATGTTATATAGTCATACTCGCATTAAAGGGCTCCATTTTTCAACCTGATGAGATTTCACTCATAAGAGTAATCGTGTTTTATTTAGTGGGGTACTCATGTAAGTATGCATCAGTGTCAGTCAAACCTACAGGTCTATCATACACTGCATTTAACCCCCTTTTTTACATTATAATAGTTTGGCTATTTTACATTCCTTGAAGCGGGACATAGGCAGACAAGGTTCTTTGGGTAAATCTGATATCTTTTATTAGACCAACTCAGATAGTTGGAAAAATTCGTCTTAGCAAGCTTTCAGGTTTAAATCCCCTTTGTCAGGCCGAGGAAGCATCTGCAGCTGGTGTGTGCACTTTCGATGTTGGATGATCCATTGTGTGTTGACTGACTAGTCCAGATCGCAGTCCTATTTATCATCATTATTTTTCCTGAATTTAAACCAACCAATCCACTGCTCTTCATCTCTCAACTAAGTGCTTCATTCAAAGGAAGGGGATTACAGCACCTTCTTGCCTCCCACAGAGTTGTGAGGTCTAATGAATATTTTGACACCCTTGAGATTCCTGCAATGAATGCTACTCAGATTCTTTTTGTTATTCTTCAAACAGGGCTCACTGCAGGCCATGGCTCTGTTCTTCTTTTGGGGTGGCATCCACGCAGTGCATCCTATCTCTATATGTCGGGGAGAGACTTGCACTGAAAGATATGGAACAGGAACCCAATGGGAAAAACCTGTTAGAGTTAAGTTCAATAGTCCAAGAAAAGCTTCACAAGTATGCCAAGTGCTGGTTATAGATGCGTCTAGTTGGTAAGAGATGATTCCTTAAAGGATTGTATGCACTTTCTCTTGCTGTTTTAACGCTGTTTAAGACTTTCCTTAAGTGTTGACAAGTCTGGTCTCTGGTCTGGTTTGTGGCAGTGAGGCGAGCAGAGGTAAAGGAAAGCAGGGTGTATTATAGCACCTTACATGCTCTTGAGAGTTATGAAGGCCAGGTGGGATCACTGCTGAACAGCCTTGACTTACTTTAGTGATAGTCTATGCGTAATCTCCTGGTCATTTGTCACCTTCTGAAGGCCATGTGTGTTGGTGTTTGATACCCTGCCTGGCTAGGACCTATCAGGAGCCAGAACTGGGACAACACCTGTTGATATCAGTCCTATTGACTGTATTTCTTTCCAGTTGCCAAGATGATCTGCGAGCCAAGGGGATTGAGGCTTCTGAAGCAGGATCAGCCATCAAAGTTATGTAACCTTGCCATATCCAGGCGGCTAGTCTAGGAAACCAAGGAGCAAAGTGAAGACCAGGTGTTTGGACCGGTGTGGCAGCAGGATTGAAGACAAATTTTTGCTGTTGACTTTGACATGTCTAGGATTTGCCTGGGGTGTTTGGTGTCTGAGTGAGTGTTAATGGGAAAGCATTTTACACAAAAATGGGAGGGTGTGGTGGAGCACAGTTGGGGTGCTCACCACCTGATGTGGACTGCAGCTGGCTAGGGAAGAGCTAGCAGTGAAGGCAGCTCGGAAATACCCCGAGGGTCATTTTTTTTAAGGGGGAAGGTGTGTGGCAGAGCACCGGGGTGCACTGCGGGGCTATTACAAGCTCCATGGGAGCTTGTTTGCAGAGCAGCTGGGAACCCCCCCCACCTTGGAACCAGTTTAAAGGGGAAGGGGGGGGGTGGCAGAACACAACTGGTTGGTGCCTGACACTTGAAGAGATGGCAGCAGGTATTGCCCCAGCCCTGATGAGTGGTCATTTTAGATCCAGGCCAGCAGAGCCAGAGGCAGCAGTTTGCTGCCTGACGCCGTCGAAGTAACATCTCCTGGTGGAGCTGCTGCTCTTCATCTTCAATTTGAAGTGAGCACCCAGTCTCACAAGTCATTTTGTTGGTGTTAACAGGATACCCATGTGCGAGGTCTAAGTGTGAGTCACTCCAGAAGTCTGATGTGCATGGCTTTTCTACTGGTCTTTGAGACTTTTATAGCATCTAGCTGGAACTTTACTGTCAAATTCCAGTGCAAGTGCAAAATGGCTTATTTATATGGGGGTGGGGAGGAAGAGGAGGCAGGCTGTGATTACACCTTTAACACTGAAACCCAAAGGATATGGGTTCAAAAATTTAGCCACAACAGGCTAAATGGCATTTTTGTCATTTTAACAAGTTCACAATTGGACACAGAAAAATAACAATTTCCACTGACCTACCTTTCCTTTTTCTTCTCTTGTATCATAGCAATGACAAGCTGGGCGCCCTGCTGGCCATTGGAGGGTGAACCTTTAGCACTCAAAAGTAAGAACTTTTTCCTTCACTTACAGAAGACACACAAGTCTACGTAACAAACTGCCCACTTCGGCCGCTAGTGAAGTCAACCACCGCTTTCCTACTGATTTTGGCAAACGTAGAATTAGGTCCCTGATGACTGGTATAAAGATGGTGTATCTGCCTGGATGTAGATGATAGTGCCAACTAAATGGCAGGCTGAATGAGATGATGCTCTCAGTGCAGTTGTTAACACGGGTTTGGTAAGAAAATAAGGACAAGGCAAGATACAGCGATCGTTTATAAAAATGTAGAGAAGGGATAGGCAACTGAGGCATCAGTGGTAAGAAAAGAAAGGGTTTGGTGAGGAAGGGAATTACTATAAAAAACACCCCCAAGGTGGATGTTGCTAGAGCTCAGCAAATTATTTAATTTTTTTTTTTCCAGGAAGCCTAGGTTGAGGAGCATACTCATATATAGGTTTGCAGAATTGCTCCTTTGAGCAAACTTAGGATTTTTTTTCTGTTCTTGTTTTAATGTGATATGTTCTGTTTTACAATTTAAGATGGCTTTGGGTTTTTCAAGTACCCTTGGAATGATTATTTTTTTAAACTTTTAAAAAAATTCTAAAAATCAAAATGAAATGAATAATTTCAGATGGGAGGACTTGGCTTCTTTCTGTAATTTTTTCTGATGCACATCTGTCACAGCTATCAGCATTGTCCAGGAGAGAACTTCCAAAGGGGTGAAACTTGTATTACACAAAATGGTGACATGATGAAGATGCAGGAATGGGAGTGGGACTACTTCCACTGCTTTCATTAGATGTTGAATCAAACTAACAGTGAAGATAATGACCTGGTTAAGGTATTGATTGACTAAATTGATCAAAACAGGAATCTGACAGTGGTATCCGTGCACACAAGATAATGGCAAGGAACAGCATGGGAGGAAGTTTGGTGAAGACAGTTGGTGCTGAAGGAGGAATGTGAGGAAGAGGACGGACTGGTGCTCATACTCCCAAAGTCTGTGATAACAGCACTTGTGGAAAACACTTATTGTATAGTCACTTATAATATGAACAGAAATGGGGGTTTAAATTATATGGATCAAGGCCATTTTGAAATGAACATAATGAGCCTTCAGTTGTATGTGTTGATGGGAAGAGGATGAGCACTAGTGCGAGATTAGTCCTCTTCTTCTCAGGTTCACTCAAATGGTTGCCTCACGAGGGACTCAGCAAACCTTCATTGACTCCGTAATTGTGCATCTCCGCAAAGTTGCGTTTGATGGGATTTACCTGGATTTCGAATACCTGGGATCCCGAGGAAGGCCTGCTGAGGACAAGCATCACTTCACCGTCTTGGTTCAGGTGAGGAATCGCTGGACTTCGGCAGTCATGCCGTATGTGAGCTGAAATCGGACAGTCTGGAAGCATGGAACTGTGCATCAGCTGGTCTTGTATTGATGCAGCATGAAAATCATTCACTTTTTGGCTCCAGGAATATGACAACTGTAGAAATCGGGTATCTGGACTGCTTAGGGCATTCTCTTTAACGTCTCTGAGGATAATTTGGTGGGGAAGGGTTGTTCAGAAGATAACTGAGCTACTAGAAAAAAGGAGGAAGCTGGCATGTTTGCACATAGATGCAACAGAACAGGGATAACATTTTGACCAGGGTGACTAACAACTAAATTCTCTTTTTAGGAAATATTGGAGGCCTTTACAGCTGAAGCTGCAAGTTCTGGAAAGCTCCGGCTGTTGATTACAGCTCCAGTATTTGCTGGCAAAGCCACTATTGATGCTGGCTATGAGATTGCTGAGATAGGGAAGTAAGTAGTTTGGTTTGCATGTTGTGCATTGAACGCTACTGGCTGGGCTGTCCGCTGCCCTAAACTTTGTGCTGTCATTTACACCTGGAGAATACAAAGTGCCATTGATTTTCAGATTTTTGTACTTGCACTCCCATTGATATGAACAGCTGTGGATATAATTTGCTATGCCAGGCATAAGGGGGTGGAAATTCAGACTCATTGCCAAAGATTAATATTGGATGATCTGTTAAGCGTTGACTGAGCCTATCCTGTCCTCCCATTCCTCACGGTTCGTTTTGCTGCTTTGGCTAAATTTAAGCCAGGCTCCTAGATTTCATCAGTGTGATGACCTACGACTTCCATGGAGGCTGGGATACATTCACAGGACACAACAGCCCCCTACATCAAGGCTCTGCTGACCAAGGTGACTTCATATTTTTCAATTATGTAAGGAAACAGGCAGCAAATTCCCTCTGGCTTTGCCCCAAGAGGATCTCTTGAGAGTGACAGGTACTGACTGTGAACATTTCCCATGTGTCTCTGCAGAAATATGCCATGGAGTACTGGCGTGATAATGGTGTCCCAGCTGAGAAGCTCCTCATGGGTTTTCCCACCTATGGGCACACCTTCAGGCTCACAAGCAGTGACGCATCTGTGGGAGCCCCAGCATCTGGGGCTGGCTCTTCTGGGCCCTATACCCGTGAGGCTGGATTTTGGGCTTTCTATGGGGTAAGATGCTTTTACAAGTTAGGATTTGCAGGGAAGATGGTATAAGCACCAGGGCAAGTGGAATTATTTAAATCTAAGATTCCTGTTTTGGACCTGGAAGTACAAGCAGACCGTATTCCCAATCTAAAGTTTTATGTCTGGGCTTGCAGACACAGCATAGCTACTGCTGCAGAGAGCTCTGTGTGAATTGCAAAACTCACCACAGGAGTTGGGTAGATACCTGGTCCTCTAGTCTGTGCTGAGCTCATGCCTGCTGCAGCTGTTTTGCTTTCATGACACAAGTGGGTTGATCTCAATCTGCTGGGGCATGTCTGCAGAAGCTGTTGTCTATGTCCTAGAGCATGTATACAGCAGATCATCTCATTTATTTCCGAGCAGCTGCAGGAGAACAAGATGAACAGGAACAGCTAATGTGGATTTGCCAAGGCCTAGTGCCCCTGCATATTGCCAGGTGGAGGAAAAGGGATCATGTTATAAGAATTAGGCCCATTGACTTCAGTGGAGACACCCAAGGCTGTCTAATGATCTGGAATTAGAGGTCCTAGGAAATATAATTTTATGAATTACAAATGGCAGATTCTCCTTTTGTTTGGGAGTCCCTGGTGCAAATTAGAGTAAGGCTGCTCTAGATCTAGATTTGGCTTCAGTGGAAACCTTAGGGCCATTCCAGCAGGCAAGGGATTGATGGAGTATGGCAGTGTCCTGGCCACATCCCCCAGCTGTCAGGAGAGGAGGAAGCTGGCTGCCATCACCAAAGGATACCGCAGCATCAACCAAGTCATAAGTGACCGCTTACACTGTCAGATTGGCACAGAGCAAGTTAAAGGGAGAACAGGATCAGATCCACTGACTTTACCTTCTGACTTTTGAATGAGGACTCTTGCTTTTTAACACCACTCTCTTCTGCAGATTTGCACGTTCCTACAGAGTGCTGAGGTGAATTGGATTGATGACCAGAAAGTCCCATATGCCTACAGAGGGAATAAATGGGTTGGGTTTGACAATATTTGCAACTACAAGCACAGAGTAAGGCCTTTAATGCTTTAAAGTGATCTTTACTTTAACTTATTTCCTGCTGTTGGCTTATATTCCATGCTTTTTAAGTAATATTTTAGCAGGCACATGTCGTCTCAAGCTATTGTGATTATGATAGGAGTATATCACAGAGCAACAATTTTTGAGCTGGGACACTACTGTCTGGCCGTGCTGTGATGCATCACTGTCCAACAAGTTAATGATGCACATGTTTGCATTGTGTCTCCTGGAGAAAAGGGCTGTGGGAACTGAATGGAGTCATTTGATGTTTGTGACAGGTTAAGTACCTGAAGGATAACAATTTTGGAGGATCCATAGTTTGGGCAATTGACCTAGATGACTTCCTGGGCACTTTCTGTAATGAAGGAAAATATCCTCTAATAAGTGAGCTGAAGAGACTGCTTGAAATGAATGGTAAGAGGATGGGAATAAGGATTTGGCGCAGTAGAATTAGGAGGCCTGGGAAATGAGTCATCTTGCAGTGAAAGACATGCATGTGGAAAGAGCCATAAGAAGGCTTATGAATTATTAAAGCCTTCTGCAGTCTTTCGAATAGATATGAAGGACGTGTGCTACCCAGGCTTTCTGCTTGTTCTCTGTATGGAAGTGAATATCACTCTGATTGATAGGTCATATTTAAAAAGAACAACAGGTTTTTCATTTGTTCCCAAATGAAAATGCAGGGATTGCCTACATGAATCACATGATTTGTCTGATTTCTTTATAAGCTTTGATGTAACCAAGATCACCAAGTTGGTTTCTTGATAATGATAAGCCCCTGACATTTTGAAAGAGCCTTCTCAGTTCATTAGCACACAGAATGTAAGTTAAATAGAGAAATATTGCTTGCTTTATTTATATAAATGGTGGTATGGAGCCACACTAAATACAATCACTGCACTGTCTGCCATGTTCAGACTTATGGCCCCTTTGCAATGCCAGAGGAACTAAAGAGGTCGATGTGTAAAGGAAGATCACACCAATTTGACTTCAGGGGAGGTATACCAGCTGGCAACACCTACATTATTCCCATATTTAGATGTTTTGAGGCATATACTCCCAGGGATTATAGGTAGTAGATTTAGCATGTTTGGAGCTGGGTTTTTCTCTCTCGTGTAAAATGGTCTCCTGTTCTATTCTGCAGGCCCGGTTCCCTTCTAAGTAGAAGGTAGAAATACTCTCAAATGCACCACATGACTGCATGGGCTACTCCCTAAACAGTCTGCTGGATTTGGGGGGTGGGGGGGGGTGGTATTCATGCAACCTATTGATAGCCTAACTGCCTCCATCATTTGACAACCCTCCCCAAGTAACAAAAATGACCAAACTGTTTCAGATCCAGGAGGCAGCCAGTAGAGCAGTGTGCAGTATCTTTAGGACATTGTTACCTGGCACAGCAGATTTCCCAACCAGATGTCGCCTCACTTCCACCACTGTCGTACCGCTGTAGCGCTGTCGGGTTTGGTCTCTGGTAGAGGTCCATTCGGCTTGCGTCCCAAAGAGGAAGCGAGTCAATGGAAACTGCACAACAGTCTTCATGGCTATTTCTCCTTCCATGTTTCCTGGCACAAAGCAGTGTTTGACACACACCGGAGTAAGGATACTCTAAAATGGATGTTGCTTCAGTAGAAAATGAAAGTGCCATTTTAATAGGGAGGGGAATGATGGAACAAAGCAGGGACCTGTTCACAGCTTCTCCGCGCAACCATGCATCCTACCACTAAGGCTGCCAGATGTGGGTAGGGCTGGTTCTCCATCATTATTGACTTCCCTAGTGGCAAATTTTAACATTTTAGCTGGTCTCTTGTGCAGCTGGGTTGGCATAAAGCAAAATAAGGAAGGGACAGGATCTGTCCCGTTGTCTTTGCTTTCTGGCTTCTGGGCCATCACATTCTAACACCCGTCTTTTCTGCAGATTTGCACATTCCTACAGAGTGCTACAGTATCCTGGATCGATGACCAGAAAGTCCCATATGCCTACAAAGATAACGAAAGAGTTGGATTGGACAATGTTTGCAGGTACAAGCACAAAGTAAAGTCTTTAACACTTGAAAGTGATCTTTACTTTTACTCTGCTCCTGCTGCTAGAATGCATTTGGCTTAAATTCCATGCGTTTTAGAGCTTTATTTGTTAAATGAATATATTGGGTGACATGTGCATGTTGTAATAAACCATTGTGAATATGAGGTGACTATTTCGCAGGACATTTGTTTCTGAGACGGGACACTCCTGCGTGCAAGTGCTGTGATGTATCGCTATCCGATAAGGTGTGATTTCAGTGTTTGTGTTGTAACTCTTGGAGAAAAATATTGAGGAGACTCTACTGAGTCATTTGATGTTTGTGGCAGGTCAAGTACCTGAAGGAGAAGAAGTTTGGAGGAGCCATGGTCTGGACAATTGACCTGGATGACTTCCTGGACACTTTCTGCAATGAAGGAAAATATCCTCTGATAACTGAGCTGAAGAGACTGCTTGAAACAAATGGTATGATGATGTTGATGCTGATTTCTGGCCCTTATAATTAGGAGGTTCAGTAATCCTTTTGTAGGTTGCTAGGATGAAAGTCACTCATGTGCAAATGGCCATAACAGGGCCTTGGCATGGCTATATTCTGAATTCAGTCCTCCTATATAGGTATTAAGAATTTAGGCACTATAATGTCTTTGTGTTAGTTCTTTATACAGAGAGACATTTCAGCCCAGATGCTAATATTGGAGTCCCAAATTGTGGTTTCTACTGAAAAGCTTTCAAGTTTCTGGCTACTAGGAGTAACAGCTAGGGCACAGGAGGTCTTACGAATCGATAGTTAGAACAAGCATCCAAACAAAAGGCCCAAACCTAGAATGACCGAGGTAGGGATGAAGCCTGAGGCCAGGATCCAAGTCTTGTAGTCAAGACTGTGCCAGTGATTAGCAATAGAGAATCCAAGATATTGAGAGCAGTTGCGGAGGAATAGATCAGGGGCCAGAAACAAGGCTGCGGGAGAAACTGGAGGCTAAGCTGTAGCAGGAGCTGGGAAGCAAGGCTTGAAGGTGACAGGATAAGGCATAGCTAGAGGCTGGTGAAGCACTGACAGCCAACATCGTTTGTCTTCCTGGTTCCTTTGCCAGGCTCAGGAGAACCAGAGAAATGACCAAGTTACAAAATGAAGTCAATTTATACAGCTCTGGCTGAGGCCTAGGCCCTCTAAACCAGGGCCATGGATGGTCTACTAAACTACTTTTTCAGCGCATTGCTCAGTGTGTGCTATTCACCCCTACACGGTGCCAGATCTGCAGAGGGCAGGAGTCTGCTGCAGCACCGGTATTTATTGGTGCTTCATTGCTTTCCTGAAGCTCTGCAGACTCTCACTCTTACCTCTGCAGCCAGGTTCAATCCCAGGTGATCAGAACCGGGACAGTCTTTTACACATCAAGAAGCAGAGGCCTAGAAATGTAGTTGGCCTCTCAAGAACATGTGTGTCTTTGGAGCCTGTCTGCATATGCAATGTTAATACACTGGAAACTGTTGATCGTAGAGCCAATTGTTGTGGGTTGTCCTGAAGACCAATCTTGCATTCCACATGAGACTACGACTGAGGCTTCGGTGGCTACCACGCCTTCTACAGATGGCAGATCAACTACCCCAGCTCCCTCATCTAACAGAGTTTTGTTCTGGAAACCAGATGGTACGTATGTACACCCTGACAGCCACACGCAATTTCACATGTGTTCTCATGGCAGAAGATTCACCTTCACCTGTTCAGCTGGCTTGGTCTTTGATGAGAGCTGCATGTGTTGCAACTGTCCCAAATGTTAACACCACCTCTGGCTCAGAACAAATATCACGTAGCCCTCAGAACCCGCTATGGCATCCCCCTCTCTTATAAATAAAACCAGCAGGTAGGGATAGAGTATAATAGCTGTGTTGTCCTTCCTCTATTTTAATGGAAATAAATAATATTTTCAGTGATGTAATATCTTCCCTGCCATTGCATCACAAACAGCATACACCTCCTATTCAGCCAAGGCCAAATATAGCAGGCAGGCACTTCTCAAGATAATTTCCTATAGCTCGGATCGGTTTCCTTCGTGATCACTGTTCTTATAATATCTTATAGTAAGTATGTATCTCTTAGAGGGATGCTTTTTATGCATGTCTCAAAAGGAAAGTGATTATCCTTATACCCGTTTTACAGGTGGGTTTGGGCACAGAGTAAAAGTGAGTTCCTTAAGTTGTCACAGAAGATTAGTGCCAGACCTGGAGACAACCTAGCTCTCCTGACTCCTTGTCTAGTGCCCCGACCACTGCATCACATTGACTTGCAAGGTCTGATATGACTATGCCTGGAGTGTTTGATAGTGCAGATGTGGGAAAGAGTTTGATCCATGTCCCAGCAGCTGGCCTGTGTCCAGCGCCATGGAGGTGATGGTGGCTCTGATACTTGGGGTGCTTATCAACACCCATTATTCTGTGGGTAATCCTGTGGGCCAAGTTCTGTGGACCCGTTTGGTGTGGCATCTCTACAGCACATCCTTTCCCCATGTCAGCCATTCTGCATCTGCATCTTTATTTAAAACACCCAGCTATTTGCCTCCTGCTTGCATCTGTTCCGGAGTAAATTTGGACCATGGTGGTACGAACCTCTGTAGCTTGTAAGGTTCTGGCTTCTCCTCCATTTTGCACAATGCCACTCCTTATGAAGGTTGTGCGTACTACAGGGTCCATTGCACTCCTTATGGGTTTGTGGTGAAGAGTGGTTGGCCGATTTCCCCATTTCCTGTCGTCATTATCGTACCACTGCTGTCTCGATCCTGCCTAGTATCTACCAACACAGTCCCTTCTGCATCTCTGCACCCCTCCTTCCAACTTTCCATATCCACATTCTTTTGCTCTGCTTCCATTTCTAACCTGGACACCCTGATAGTTGGCTGACAGCATAGCATCCTTCAAAGATGAACCCCTTGGGCTTGGTTTTCTGTGGGTAGTTTCAGATTCCCATCTTTCAACTTCCCATTTCCTCCTGCAACACTTGGATTCTTTCTGAAGCCGTGACCAGGGCAACAGATACCTTACTTGCTGCTATAGGCAAATCCCTGCCAGACTAGGATACTTTTCCTTCTTTTCAGCAAGCTTTGTACCTGTTACCCATTTATCTCACTAAACGCATAACTAGCCATAGGGATTTGGAGCCTTAAACAACTTTGCCCAGACCAGAGGCACTCATTTTTGCAACAACTGCCCAATAATGGAAGGCAGAGGAAATTTCTGTGGCTGGACAGCGAACACTGGTGGAGAAAATTTATGTCTCTCACTCCTCTCAGATGCCCTCTCCACTTCTCTTATACACAGCTCTCCATTTCACTGACTTGCCCGCTCAGGAATACTGGAACTGTTACCCAAAGAGTTGTGCTTACGGTTAATCAGGGTTGAGACGTGAGACACAGGAGTTTGACCCTATAAAGCACATTTATTAAGAGGTAAACACAATGCTTTAATAGGCAGTGAGTTAGTTATCTTGCTAAGCAGACATCTTCTTCTAAGAGTATTGGTCAGACAGCCCTTAGGCTCCATGAGACAGCACTTCAGCAGTCTTGAAGGTTGGTTCAACTACACTCTTCACCCTTGCCTTTTAATTAGCTTTATTTAATCTATTGTG
Source organism: Crocodylus porosus (assembly GCF_001723895.1). Lineage (NCBI taxonomy): Eukaryota > Metazoa > Chordata > Crocodylia > Crocodylidae > Crocodylus > Crocodylus porosus. The sequence continues at coordinate 2,770,736 of NW_017728935.1, read as the reverse complement.
CGAGTATGCCTTTTAATAAATCCCTGTGTCTATTGGCCTATACCCTATCATTGCTCAATCCTACACAGACTTCACTCATGTCCATACAGAGTAATACTCTGGTAATCTTTTCCTGACAACAGAATTAAAAAAATCAGCTAAGCCTTAGTTGTTGCAAAGTTTGCTAACTTTGCCTCATGGCTGTTTGTGCAATCTGTTGCTAAGCTCAGGTCTTGCTGCTATGGTTAAGGAATGAGGAAATGTGGCTGACGGCTTAACGGTTCTGATAATGAAAGACCTGTTGGCCTACAATACGAACAGGTGTCATCTCAGTTCTTGCATCTGAGAGGTCCTAACTAGGTAGGGGATTGTCATGAGCCTCGCAATATTTTGAGCTGTTTAGGGCATGCCACGCATGCGTCCCTGAATTAGATGTGCAGATATGGAGTTGTAAGTGGATTGAGCCTGCTGCTTCTTTCAGGTGGGCTTTGGCCCCTGGTGGCGTCTTCAGCTTGTCTTTCAAAGAACGCATGCCTTAAGCTACACCCCAGCAAACAATACACCAAATCAAACCCTTCCACTTTGTCTCAGGCACTCTAGGAGGGACTCTTTGGCTCTGGTTCCCAGGTGAGCAGCTTGGCTGCTTCTGGCAGCAAGCAGGGAAAAGTAATTGCAAGCCTGGTGGCAACTGGCCAGTTTCCCTTATGACCAACCCTCTGGCAGGGTTATAGCATACGTGCTTACTAGCACTGAAGCCAGATCCTTACGTATTTACCCCGTTGCACCATTAATTAAAAAATGAAACTCTTGCATCCAGTAGACTGCTGACACAGACTCAGAAAATGGAAATAAATGAGTGGAAATAGGGTCAATTTGGACTCATGCATATACAAAGGGGCCTTGGCTTTATGTGTGAAGCTGAAGTCCTCTACCCAGAAAACAACCGAAGGACAGTGCTGTTTTGAAATTAACCCTTATGTGCTATAATAGTGGATGCGGGACAGGGTCTGTATGTCTGTACATGATGTGCTGGGTTGTCATTGGTAATGACGTGCTTAACCAAAGTGTGTTTAAGGATTTAAAAATATGTGTATATAACGGTGCTTCTAGCAAGGGATGTGTTTTTAATTTTACAGCACTCATTTTTACTCATCAGCTGTTTCTCAGAGTTATACAACATACAAAAAAAAGTCATGCCTACCCCTATAGGCATGAGTTTAACCTAGGTTAAAGAAATGTTATTGCATAACAAATTGCAGGTCTTGTTAGGATGCAAGGTAAAAAGATACTAGTCACGGTGCATCGCCATGAAAGTACTGTGCAGAGAGTTTTAGAAAGAATAAAAAAGGCTGGAGAAAATCATTGGAGGAAGGTGTTCTTTGGATGGTTCCCCTAGTAATGACATGGGTTCATCAGTCAGTGATGGTGGATATTGCGGCTGTTCTACTGATTGGTGGTGCGTTTTGCCTTGTGGTTGTAGAGACCAATGTGAGACTTGCAGGTCCTGTCACGGGTGGTACGTGGTGTTAGAGGCTGCTGTACTGACAGGCTGTTTCCTTTGGTCGCATTTCTGTTGGCATTTAAGTAACCATTTCTCGTTGTGATGTTGGATCCATGATTGAGAAGGGAGCACCGCTTTGTCCTGTCTCCTGCTAAGGCTTCCAAAGGTTTGGGTCGATTCCAAAAGCCTTCATGTTCTGCTTGCAGACGTCTTCGAAGCATAATTTCGGGCAGCCTGTTCTTCTCTCCTCACCTGCAATTTGCCTATACAAGATGTCCTTCAGGATGTACCCATCTTCCATCCTGCGGAGATGGCCAAGCCAGCGTAGGCACTGCTGTTTGAGTAGTGCAACGACGGTTGCTAGATTAGTTTTGGTTTTGGTCCCCCACAGCCACAGGTATCTTGAATGTAGTGTTGCACCCAGTAGTTTAATTAGTAGGCGGAAAAGTATGTTTGATAGCACGCTTGTGTGGAATGTGTTGTTGGATGAAACAAATGCAAAGAAGAGTGTGGCTGCTAATGGAAGAGCAGCAGTTGCTGCAATAAGTTTTGCAGGGACTCTTAGTGGCAAGCTAACAAATACCTTGCCAGTTGATACGAAGAACTTATGTCCCAACTACTAGGGAATGCGATCTAGTAGGTGGTGTCAGACAGGAATTGGGGTAGTGGGAGACCAGGCACTGAGGGGGATGGTGATTACTCTATAGAAAGTTCACCAAGGAGGAAACTATAGGCCAAAAGGTCTTTTATTATGAGGACTATGAAACCTTCAGACATATTTCCTCGTTCCTTAACCACAAGAGCAAAAACTGAGTTGAGCAACACGTTGCACGAGCAACCATGGTGCAGAATTAGCCAACTTGGTAATAGCTAACGCTAAGCTGAAGTTTTTATCCCTGTTGTCAGCTGGAAAAGATGTAACAGAATATCACCTTGTATGGGCATGAGTGACAGGTGAGTTAGAGTGCACAAGGGTTGAGTGAAAGCCAATAGGGATACGGAAATCATCATAAAGCATGCTTATGCATTAGATTCATTAAGTAAAGTGAATAAAGGGCAAGTTTGTAAGGAGTGCAGTCAGACACGCCTTCAAGACTGCTGTCCTGCGGACTGTAAGGGCTATCTGATGAATCCGCTTAGGAGAGGACCTTTTGCTTAGCAAGGTAACTAACTCGCTGTTTGTTAATGCACTGCATTATTTCCTAATAAACACGCTTCATAGAGTGGAATTCTTGCCTCTCCTTGCATGTCTCAACCCTGACTATGCCCTAAATATAACTTTTTGGGTAACAATATCTGTTCCTATCGATTGTATTTTTTTCCCAGCGGCCAAGGACAGCAAGGTTTTTGAGGCAGGATCAGCCGCAAAGGTTATGTAACCGTGCTGTATCCCAGAGGGATAGTCTAAGAAACCAGGGAGCAAAGCCAGGACTGGGTACTTGGAGTGATGTGGCAGTAGTGTTGAAGGCAAAGAGTTTTGCTGTTGACGTCAGCATGTCTAAGGTTTACCATGGGTGTCAAAACGGATTACGTGGCAACAGGGGTTGGGGAGGAGTAGGGAGGAAGATGCCCTTAGTAACATCTCATGTCCCCCTCCATATGTTGTCTCTTATTTCAGTGGATCAAACACACTGAAGTCTGTGTTTTTCCTGCACTGTGGCTAATTTGCCCCAAAATCCAACATAGCTGTCCACAGCTATATCATTCCAGTGTTGGGGGGGGGCCCTTTCTCCAGCTCTTTTCCCAAACTTGGTTCTTGTGTCCAGAATAAAGGATGTGACTGGAACAAAGTGGCCTGGCCACTGGTTCTGACTGCCTGGCAAGCCCTAGCTGCCATGTTGGACCCTTCTACCTTTGGTATGTGTCTTAAGAAAGGGCAGCCCAGGGCCTGGTAATTGGAGAAATTAAAACAAGATAACAGCACCATTGCTGAGCCCCTTGGGGAGGTTTACATTCTGTCTGCCAACAGCTGGGCATCTAGACAACATGTGTTTTGGGCTTGTTGTCAGGTTTAGTTCCTTTGAGAAACAACCATTCCTACTTTTGCTCCCAGGCTTCCCCTTCCAATTCCTGGGATGAGCATGAGAGGAAGGGGCCGTGGTTCCATACTCTGCAGCCCTGGGAGAACTTATCCCACTGGTGGCATTTGAGATGTCATTGTTCTTGAACAAATGAGTCCTTCTGTTTGTGTATTTAATTTTGCATATATTTATGTAGCTTCACAGCCATTTTGTAGTCTTTATGCAGGTGTGTGGCCTTCCATTGAAAGGAAAGATGAGAAAGGTGCTGCTGTGGATGGGTGAGTAACTCTTGGTCTCTTTCTTTTTAGGACTCGGATATGAAGAAACTTTGCTGGAGGGTTGGTCTCACAGACGAAGAAGGGACTTGCAATATAACATGTATAGTGGGGTCACACTGTGTGTTAGATTGGCATTACTCACTAAGCATTGAAATACTCCATTCCAGTTTATTTCTAATGCATGATCCTTTTTGGGTTTTTTTTTTTTGCAGGCTTGGCCATTTTGCTGCAGTTGCAGCTGGGTAAGAATATCTCCACTTTTGTATTTGTAGACAGGCAACCATGAGACTATATCAGGAATTTGTTACATGGTTAGAAAAAAGATTGGGGAGAGTTAAAGAATGGATTAAGGAACCATTGGGTTCATATGCTTGACAGTGTAAATCAGTCTATCTATGAAAACATCCATGAGTAATGTTGATGCACATTAGTTGTGGGTCTGATCCAATTATTGCTTTGATTTGTTCCTTAGTGTTCCCTCTCTCCCTCTCCCCTCCTTTTTCTAAGTAGTAGAAATGAATTCAAGATTAGACAACTGTCTTTCCCAAGACTCAAAATTAAAGAGGAAGAGGCAGCAGTAGAACCAGTAGTCGCTCTTGCGGTGTTGATGCATGGCTGATCTATATATTCTGTTGAGATTTAGTCCCTAAGTAAGCAAGATTATCCTTTGTGCATATCCTAATTGTCCGGATTTAGAGCAACTATTCCATACTGAGCTATTGCTGGGTGGGAGGGAACGTCTTGATTTTGCCCAATACCTAGACAGTAGTTTATTAATTTGTCACATGGAAGGTGTGGTTGGAAGGTATTTGAATAGCACCTGTGACAGAATCAAAGCTGTGAAAGCAGGTAGGAAATTGTTGCTTAAGCACAACAGTTGAATGACAGTTATGTAAAATTTCCATCCACATACAGAACTGGTAATGCATAGCCAAATGGGTCTATGAAGGGTTAGTTTTGCATCCTCTTCCCCACCTCCACTGGTTTCACTGGAATTACACCTGATTGTACTTGGAAAATTGATTCCCTTCTCACCAGTGCTGGTAACAGTCTCAGCAACCCCTGAGACCACCACCTGGAAAGAGATAGGCATTCCCTTCTCTAACAACTCTGATTTGCTTGTCTTCTCCCAGGCTCTGCCTATAAACTTGTGTGTTACTTCACTAACTGGGCTCAGTACAGACCAGATCCTGCCAAGTATTCCCCAAGCAATATAGACCCCTATCTATGCACCCACTTGATCTATGCTTTTGCAACAATGAAAGAAAATAAGATCACCCCATTTGAATGGAACGATGAAAGCAGATTCGTCCCAGAATTTCAAGCACTGAAGAAAAGGTCAGTTGCTTCCAATGTACAAGGTTTAAAACAAATATTGTTAATGCCAGAGGACAGAATTTTATTTTTTTATAGGTTAGGTGGAAGGATGGGAGGGCTCTCATCATGGGGTCCATCTTATCAGTCTGACAAGTCCTTACTTACTTCCGTAAGTCATAGACCAGGCATGGGCAATTATTTTGGGCAGATGGCCACTTACTGAGTTTTGGCAAGCCATTGAGGGCTGCATGACAGGGTAGCCAGGGGCAGATAAATATTAATTTTCTAAATTTTTTAGAGGCCCCGTGGGCCGGGTAGAAGGGCCTGGTGGGCCACTTCTGTCCCATGGGCCGCATTTTGCCCACCCCGTCATAGACTGTTACATGGAAACCTGGAGAGAACCTCTGGCGCCAGTTACTTCAACCCCTGCTCAGGACAGGATCGTTGCTGTCTAACCCATCCCAGACAATGGTTTGTCTTACCTATTCTTAAAAGCGTCAGCTACTCCATCCATCTAATGTAACCAGACAGAAGACAGTCACTAAAGATCAGCAGTCATCGTGCAATCCACCTATCAGCAGGCAGGAGGACAGGGAGGAGTAAAAGTGGGGCTCTATACTTAGAGCTTTTCCAGATCTAGGAATTGCTTCAAGAATGAAACCCTATCAGGCCACAAAGTTCAGGTATTTGGGCTGTCTTTCCATTAGGGAATGAGATGTTCTGGGCAGCTTCTCAGCTCAAGACTTCTGCTGGAGGAGCTAATTTATCCAGCACTGGTTGGCTTCCCACCTAGCTGGAGAGATGAAATGCTTGCAATATCAATGTCAAAGGCCATTAGCCAGAAAGAGCCAAACTTAAGGATTCGTGGTGGTGCTTGATTTTGGAAGAGACCCAGTGACTGCTCCTGCTGAACGTGCTTTCTGTTCTCTCGTCTCACAGGAACAGCAAGCTGGTCACCCTGCTGGCTATTGGAGGGTGGAACTTTGACATGAAGATGTAAGAGCTTTTCCTTTTGTCTCAGTATCACTACACTAATGGGGATGCCAACATCTTGGCTTTTGAGTGCTGCATTGGAGTCGGTGCTGGTCTGGGTGTTGACTTCAGTGGATGCGGGACTGTGCTCCTGATGGTCTAATGACAGTGCAGATGACTCGATGCAAATGTTGGTAGGGACCAAGGAACAGGCTGCATATTGACAGTACTGGGGGCACAGGTGATACTAGAAATCTAGTAAGGAAAGAAGTTGGATGTGAAGGTTTGTTATGCAGATATAAAAGCAGTGACATGATGAGGATGGCAGGAGGGTTGGTGAGAGCAAGTGTGCACTGCATGGTGATAACAAAAATAAGGTAGCTGTTTTTCCAAGTTCATTTAGTTGTGCAGAATCCTTCATTTTTAAAATGATAAGCCAAAGGCAGAGTAGGGTGGCACCTTGGAGACAAACTGGTTAGAAAAATAAGCTTTGCGTTGCGTATGGTCTTCAGAGACTATGGATTCTTATTCTGTTCCTTCAACTAGCTTTTATAACCCCTATATCCTTCAGTGGGATTATTCCCTTCTTTATGTCTATTGATTTATCCAGCCTACCTCCCCCTTTCTCAGTAAAGCCCCCATACCCATCTTTTGAATTTAATTTTTTTCCTACATAGCATCCCTCCCTTATGTAAGTCTATTCATAACATCTCATAAGGTGAGCCGTAGCTTACAAAAGTGTATGCCTCTCTGAGCCAGTTATTTTATAAAGTACCACCCTGTCACCCTTCTGCCTGATGTCAGAAAAAATGCCTCAATATTTTTTGATTTGTAAATCTTGATTTTTTTTTTTTTCATTCACAATCATTTTGGTGTTGAAACTTTGCACAAATTCAATTTCAGAAGAATATAAGCACATAAAACAATTCTTCTAGGCAAATGGAATATTTTATTTGAAGTTCAACAACCCACGTTTTTCTTTTTAGCTTGTGTGTTTTGGAGCTGCCTGTGAACTGAAATTCAGTATTTCACATGGCTCCACATACTGCACCAGTGGAAATTCCTAAAGGGATTATGGTTACATCAGACATAAACTGGTTCTATGATGATGATATGATAGCGGAGAGAAAAAGCCCGTTGTTCATTAACTCAAGTCTATTAACGTAAATGGAAGTATTTCCACTGATTTTAAGTTTTTAGATCAAGTAAATAGTAAAAATAATGCCCTGCTAGGGTATTAATGGTGCTCTGACTCAACTGGAAAGATGAAAACAATGATGGTTGAACCACTGCCTGCACATTAACGGTAGAGATTTGGCTGGGAAAAACGTTAATGAAAATAGCATCGTGCTCTTTATACTCTGGAGATCAGTGGTAACTGTACCGTTTCTGCATGGAAAAGAGAATTAGGCGATATTATTGAATAGTGACTGTTAATGACCAAAAGAATGATGTTAATTATCATGGGCTTGGGGCTTTAAAATGATATGGAGCAAAAAAGTCACTTTGTGAAAGAACACAATAACTCTGCGGTCCTATGTGTTGATGGGAAGAGGATGAGAACTAATGCCAGATAATTCTCTTCTCCCCAGGTTCACTCATATGGTTGCCTCCCAAGCAAATCGTAAAACCTTCATTTCCTCTGTGGTTGCATACCTCCGCAAATTTGAGTTTGATGGGATTGACCTGGATTTTGAATACCCAGGTTCCCGAGGCAGCCCCCCTGAAGACAAGCACCGCTTCACCATCTTGATTCGGGTGAGGAAACACTAGCTGTCCTTTATTTGAGATGTAGCCAAACAGTCTAGGAGCATGGAGCTGTGCATCACTGGTTTTGCCCTGGGGCTGCATCTAGCCTTTTAATGATTAGCATGAGGGAACAAGAACAATTATAGAAATATGGCGAGGGGATCTGCTTAGGACATTCTGTTTAAGGGCTTTTAGGGCAACTAGGCCTGGAAGGAACATTCAGAAGATTATTGAGCTTGTTAGAAAAGAGGAGGCAGCTGAAATATTTCCACGTAGATATGACTGGGCACGAATGTTTTTGAACTGGAGTCACTAACAACTAAACTGTCTTTTCAGGAAATGCTGGAAGCCTTCAAGGCGGAAGCCACAAGCACTGGAAAGCCACAGTTGTTGATTACAGCAGCAGTAGCTGCCGGCAAAGGAACTATTGATGCTGGCTATGAGATAGCTGAGATAGGGAAGTAAGTAGCCCGTTTCCATGTTGGGCATAGCATGGTAATATCTGGGCACTCCGCCACCCTGAACCTTGTGCCGCCGTTTACATCTGTGTACAGAGGGGGTGTGTAAAGTGCTGCTGATTTGCAGACTGTAGTGTTCACACATTCTCTTTGCACAGGTATAAATGCCTGCGTGAGGCACAAGGAGGTGGAGACCAGACCCGTTGTCTAAACGTTGGATGATCCATTGTGTGTTGACTGATGAGTCTGAATGGCCATCTCATTCCTCATGGTTATTTTAACTTGTGTTGACTTGAAACCAGGCTCCTGGATTTCATCAGCGTGATGACCTATGACTTCCATGGAGCCTGGGATCCGGTCACAGGACACAATAGTCCCTTGTATCAAGGCTCCACGGACCAGGGTGATATGAAGTATTTCAACAGTGTAAGGCAACTGGCAGCCACCTTCTTTCTTTCCCCAAGAGCTCCTCTTCAGAGTGGAAGGCATGGATTGTGCCTTTTTCCCATTTCTTTCTCTGTAGAAATATGCCATGGAGTACTGGAACAACAATGGTGTCCCAGCTGAGAAGCTCCTCATGGGATTCCCCACCTATGGGCGCACCGTCAAGCTCAGCAGCAGTGCCACATCTGTGGGAGCTCCAGCATCTGGGGCTGGCTCTGCTGGGCCTTACACCCGTGAGGCTGGATTTTGGGCCTACTACGAGGTAAAAAGCTTGAGATTTTCTGTATGAGCTGGGATAAACTGATGCAATTCCCTCATGCTTCTCATTAGAAATCAGAATAGGAAACTTGATCTGAGCCTTCTAGAGGCCGAGAAGCAAAAAGTGCAAAGTTGATCTTAAGGTATGTCTACACTTAGATGCTTTTACACAGGACAGAATGTGGGGTGCAGAACACAGGAATCAAATGATCGTAGTGATGATCCCTTCTTCCCCCTGAACAGGCAAAGGATAAGCTGTGGGTAGGCTAATTGGCTCTGTCACTTGGCAGTTCCAAGTAGTCATCCTAAAATGACACAGAAACGTGGGCAAATTGCTTCAAGTTCAGGACACAGCCTGTGTAGAGCAGGATGCAGGGCTTTTAAGGTGGTGTTAAAGGGCAAAGTAAAGTTCCCAACCAGACAGCTTCACTTCCATCATTGTTGAGGTGCTGTTGGGTTGAATCTCTGGAAGAGGTCCATCTTGCTCACTTCAAGAAGGGGAAGTGAGTTGATGGAAGCTGCACAACACAGTCTCCATGGCCATTTCTTCTTCCAAATTACCTGGGCCAAAGCAGTGGCTGGTGCAAATTAGAGGAAAGACATTCTAAAAAGCATTTTGCTTCAGTAGAAAGTGAAGGGCCATTTTACAGACAGGGGAATGATGGAATGAAGCAGGGACCTGTTCACATCTCCTCCTCTCAACCATGCATCCTACCACTAAGGCTGCCAGACGTGGGTAGGGCTGGTTCTCCGTTATTATACGCTTCTCTAGAGGCAAATTAACGTTTAACGCATCCCTTTTGTTGCTGGACTGGCATAAAGTGGAATAAGGAGGGGACAGGATACGACCCATTGCCTTTGCATTGTGGCTTCTGAATGAGGGCCATTGCATGTTAACACCATTCTCTTCTGCAGATTTGCACGTTCCTACAGAGTGCTTCAGTATGCTGGATTAATGACCAGAAAGTCCCGTACGCCTACAAAGGGAACGCGTGGGCTGGGTTTGACAATGTTTGCAGCTACAAACACAAAGTAAGGTCTTTAACACTTTAAAGCAATTTGTATTTTTACTCTGCTCCTGCTGCTAGAATGTGCTTTAATTCAATGCATTTTAGAGGGGGTTTTTTTTTATTAAATGAATATATTAGGAGACTCATGCATGTTATAATAAGTCATTGTGAATACGAGGTGACTATTTCACCGGGCAGTTGTTTCTGAGACGGGACAAGTGCAAGTGCTGTGATGTATCACTATCCAATGAATTGCTGATTTCAGTGTTTGTGTTGTAACTCTTGGAGAAAAATATTGAGGAAACTCTACTGAGTCATTTGATGTTTGTGGCAGGTCAAGTACCTGAAGGAGAAGAAGTTTGGAGGAGCCATGGTCTGGACAATTGACCTGGATGATTTCCTGGGCACTTTCTGCAATGAAGGAAAATATCCTCTGATAACTGAGCTGAAGAGACTGCTTGAAACAAATGGTATGACGATGTTGATGCTGATTTCAAGCCTGTATAATTAGGAAGTTCACCGATCCTTTTGAACATGGTTTGGATGAAAGTTACCTATGCATAAATGACCATAACAATCTTTTGGTATGACTATAGCCTTGCTTAGGTTCTCAAAATCGGCATTAAGAAGAACTTAAGTACTACCATGTCTTTGTGCAGGTTCTTTGTACAGATGAAAGTGTCGTCCCAAAAGCTCATATTTGGAACCCAATACAGTTTGCACATGACCCCTGTGAAAATTTTTCAGATCAGGTTACAGATGGTTTTGGGTCTGCAGCCCACTTCTCAGAGTGTGCAACGCATCCCGCCGCTGCACATGATCTGCCAAGGTTGGCAGTCTGCTGCAGCACCAGTATTTATTGGTGCTTCATTGTTTTCATGAAGCTCTGCAGACTTGCACTCTTATCTCAGATGCAGCCAGCTGTGGTCTTTACAAATCAGGGAACAGGGTCTAGAAAGAGAGTCAGCCATATGAGCATGTACATGTCCTTGGAGTCTGTCCACGTATGTGATGTTAATGCACTGGGAATTATTCACTGTAGAGCCAATCGTTGCTGATTGTCCTAAAGACAAATCCTGCTACACGGGTGGAGGGACAACAACTCCTACACCTTCACCTCCTACTGGTCCCACGCCTAACAACGAGTTTTGTCCTGGGAAAAAAGACGGCACCTACGCTGATCCGGCAGACCGTACAAAGTTCTACGTATGTGCTGGTGGCAGAACATACAGCTTCTCCTGTCCAGCAGGCCTGCTCTTTGATGAGAGCTGCACGTGCTGCAACTATCCCAAATAGGAACACCAGCGCTGGCTCAGAACAAACAATAGTCTTTAAAATCATGTAACCCTCAAAACCCACTTTGGAATCTCCCTTTCCTCATAAATAAAGCCAGCAAGCAGAGATTGAGCATAATACATTGGTCGTCTTTCCTCTGTGTTTTAATGGGAATAAGTAATAGTTTCATTTATGCAATGTCTTTGCTTCTGTTGCATCACAAGTTGCATACACCTCACAATCACCTGACGCCAAATCTGGCAAGCAGGCACTTCTCAAGTTGACTTCCTATAGCTCGGATCTGCTTCCTTCTCTGTCTCCATTCTTACAGCAAGTACGTCTCTCTTAAAAGGGGTACTTTTCACTCACACATCTCAGACCCATTTTGCAGATAGGTTTAGGCACAGAATGAAAATGAGGTTTTTAAGTTGTCACAGGAGATTAGTGCCAGACCTGGAGACATAACTCTCCTCACGGATTATCCAGTGCCCTGATCACTGCATCACATTGCCTCGCAAAGTCTGGTATGACTAAGCCTAGAGTATTTGATAGTGCAGATTTCATAGATTTCATAGACATTTGGGCTGGAAGGGACCCCAGAGTATCAATAAGTCTAGCCCCCTGCCCCAGGGGCAGGAAGTCAGCAGGGATCATAGGATCCCAGCAAGATAAGCATCCAAATGCGCCTTGAAGGCGTTCAAAGTGGGTGCTTGAACCGAGGCGGCAGTCTGTTCAGATGTAGGAAAGAGTTTGATCCATGTCCCAGCAGCTGGAACGTGTCCGTCTCCACGGAGGTGATAGTGACTCTGGGGTGCTTATCACCAGCCATCGTTCTATGGATAATCCCATGGGCCAAATCCATTGGATTAATTCTTCTTGGATGGTGTGACAGCACATAAGGTATCTTCACGCAGAGTTCAACCCTGTTCAGAGTAGTCAGCCCACATCTTGAAGGATAAATTTGAAGACACATGAAGCCTAATAGACATAAAAGACACCTTGGCCCTTATTGTCACGTTCACAGATTTAAATCGCATGCAATTTCATTTCAGAAAACATTAATAAGCACAGTGATAACAGAAGTGACACTGAGCTAAACTGGATACTGATATGGGGAATCGGGTCTCTCATCATACCGCTCTCTCGGAAGGAATTTGGTACCCACTTTCTCAGGCTGGAGATTCTAGTGTAAGGCATTTTTTGTCACTAAAAAGGCACCAAAAAAAAATCTTAGAACCAGCTGACTCTGCTTTCCAGCGAAAGATTTCATGAAGAAGGGCCTGTACAACCTGCTTGCATATAAGGAGCCCTTCACAGCTGTTCCACCTGAATATACTGGCACATATTGCACTTGAGAAAATCATGTTTAGCAAGTCTGCTCCCAGCATTCAGGCAGAAAAATTGTTCACCTGTTCCTGAAAGACTTGCACCAACTTGCTCTGAAGAATAAGTCTTCCAGCTCTTGGTACACATTCTACCCTTTATATTATCAGGAACCATGAGCTTAGGGAAATTTTTTGGGAAAATGATCAAAACGAGAGAAAATGCCGTTCCTTTCTGTTGGAGTAATGAGTCATCTGTCACGGACAAAAGCTCAGCAGAAGCTGTCGCATTTAGTCAAAGAGTAGCATTA
>NW_017728935.1:2740919-2756976 GCF_001723895.1 Crocodylus porosus | reverse complement strand
TGCTGAGCTTGTCCAGGTCAGCCTGGATCACCCGCCTATCTTCTGGCGTGGATGCTTTGCCCCAAAGTTTGGAAGGAATATGCTTAATTGGACATGCACGTTGTGAGCAGATCAGAGAAGGTCCTTGAGCTTTTGCCCATAAGAGGTATTTTACCATGTCAATATGGGTCAGTCAGGAAATCTGTGTCTAATTCAGGTTCCTAACAGCACTTTCCTGTCTCTCAAATAGAATTTGGAGTGGTGATTACTGACAATGAGTTAAATGTGGTCATTGATCTTGCTTTGGCTAGCCAGGCTGTCAAGGATATTGATTTATTGCATTTATTTGCATCACTGTAGTAGGAGTCCTGGTCATAAATCAGGACCCTCCCGTACAAACAGAACTAAGAGGTGCCTTTAACAAAGGCAAAATGTACGTGTAAGACAGAGAGCGCAGCTAAACGTATGGGGGAGCACAAAGACAAAAATGAACCAATATTAGCGAACGTGATGGACAGTGATCCTAGAGTGCTGTAGTGGCCAATGTATTGAGATTAAGTAAGCAACATAGCATAGTAGAGGTCTTTTAAGAGAATAATGAGAGAGCAAACTGGGTGTTTCCAGGGATCTTTTCCCAAATGTGAGGCACAGGTTTGGACAAAGCACAAGATGTTTGCTTGGAAGTGTAACAAGTGGATGATGAAACCTGGTTATTGGCTGGCTAAGGGTGGGAGCTGATATCTCACCAGAGATGATAGGGAAGGATGGGGAACAGCTGTGGGGAGCCTTTGACAGCAGTGGCAGGTAGATTGTTTTATATGATGGAGTAACGGGGGCAGTGGAGAGATGCAGAGGGAGGGTGAGATGGTCCAAGCAGCAGGCTAGAGAAATGATCTTTGCGGCAGCGTCTGGAATGCATGCGAGTGGGAAAAGTGTGCGTGTGTTCTGGGAAGAGAAAAGGAAGTTGATATAACTAAGATGGGAGGTGAATGAGTGGCTGGAGTTTTTTTTGGTGGGGGGGTTGTTTTTTTTTAAATTCTGGGTGTATAAAACAGATTAGGAAAGGTCATACCTTAGAGATGCTTTGCAGAAAGAACTGGCAAGGTCTAGACACAGCTCCTCACATCCAAGCTAGAGAAGGGCCTGATGGCATTTGGAGGAAGGAGGATGGTGGTGTTATGTACAACAACTAAGAAAGAAGGTAGGGAACAGAGGTTGTGGGGAGACCAGATCAAGAGCTTTGCTTTAGCTATGTTGAAGTTGAACTGACAGCAAGACATCCACGAGGAGACATCAAAGAGACAAGCCAAGGTTTTGTTATGGAGGGGAGGTAAGAGCGGTAGGTCTGAGAGTTGTCACCACAGAGCTGATACTTGAATTGTATTTGTATTTACAGATGGGTTTACTCAGACAGATTATTTCAGGTCCGTGCTTTCTTAGCTGTTTTGGCCTCAGCCGCCCTTCTTTCTCTACGTGAGGATATCACTGAAGTCAAATCTGGATTCTTACTTTGGTGGATTGAGGTGAAATCCAGGTTGCACTCAGGTCAGTTGAAAAAATCCCACTGGCTTTGATGCAACTGGGATTTAAGCACTGGTCTTTGCACTGTATTTGGGGAAGGAGACGCCCTCGAGTTCATAGAAAGACAGCAGTTAGAGTAGGCATGTTGGAATAAATTATTTTCTTCCCAATAAACGCACGGCAGTTCCTTAGTTTCTTTTAAAATGGCGTGGTTGCCATCGTTGATGTAGACTTGAGAAGAAGTTGGCTTTATGGGGAGACCTGACAGAGGATTGTCTAGTGCGCAGGGTGGAGATGCCTGTTCTCTTTCCCAGTAGGATCATACCACATTAGCGCCCGTGGGTTTTTCCTTTGCTAACCTTCCCGAGTGACAGGCTGGGCTCTGTCAATGTGTCGGTCCCTTTGTGTTATCTCAGTCTTTGCAGCACTGTGCATTATTGGGTTTCTCTCTCAAGAGAGAAGACTCTAATGCTGGTTGTATTGCCTCGACAGCACTTGGCAGAAGAAACCAACCACAAGGTCATTTTAGTGCCAGGTGCGTGTTGACTTCTGGGGCAAAAGGGAAAAAGAGTCCGTAAAGGTACAGGTCGAGGGAGTGGCAATCTGCAAAGTTAAGTGCAGAGGAAGAATCTCAGGAACATAAGGACATAAGAAGTGCCATCCTGGGTCAGACCAGTGGTTCATCTGGTGTGTTATTCTGCCTCTGACAGTGGCAGAAATGAGTGCTATAGAGGGAGAGCACTGAGCTGAATATTTCCAGTGATCTATCCCTTACTCAGTATCTGCCTTGGGATCCACTATTATCAGTTTAGAGATGCCAGAGGAAACATCTCCAGCCATTCTGGTTAACAGCCATTAATAGTCTAGCATCCGTTAATTTATCGAGTCTCTTTCTGAACCTGGCTATGCTGTCTGTCTCTATCATCTCTGCTATATGCCCCTCTGGTTTTATCTCATATTCTCTCCAGAAAATAGTGATGTCAAAGTATTCAGGGGATTTATTGAGACTTAATATGTAAACCCATTTAATAAAGAACTGGGCCAGATGGTCAGGTGGCATAAATGAGAAAACAACTCTGTTGACTTAAATGGAGCCAACAATAGGTCTGGTCCGAAAGATGGCATGCAGGTTGCATGACTGAGTAATGGAATTGGGTCTCGTGGGTGCGAATGGTACCAGAAGTCTCTGTTGCTTCTGAACATCGGTCAGATGCTTCTTGCCACGCCCTTCTACTCATTTTTGGTTAGGTCGAAGAAGAAACAGCCGTGAACGGTGAGAGAAAACTGCACTTCACACCCAGATGGCAGGGGGACCATGAAATGGAGCAAAGCGATCACACAGAAGGCTCTCTTAAGATCAGGAAGTTGGACAGACTGGAATATAGAGAATGATTAAGAAAGCATTTAGGTCAGGGGTGGGCAAACTGCGGCCTGTGGGTCAGATGTGGCCTGCCAGGCCATCCTATCCGGCCTGCGGGACCCGAAAAAAATGACAAAACTAATTTTTATCTGCCCCTGGTTGCCTGTCATGTGGCCCTCAATGGCTTGCCAAAACTCAGTAAGCAGCCTTCCGCCCAAAATAATTGCCCACCCCAGATCTAGGTAGGCAGTCACTAAAGTTGGGCATTATAAGATCCTGCGAGCACCTGCAGGGTGTCTCCCACGTGAAGGGAGAGTGATATACTGCAGGCTTTGCCTGGGGGAGCAAGACAACAGCGAGGAACGAAAATGGCAATGAACTTCAGGACAAACTTCTGGCCACTCTCCT
The DNA here is from genome assembly GCF_001723895.1 of Crocodylus porosus. Lineage (NCBI taxonomy): Eukaryota > Metazoa > Chordata > Crocodylia > Crocodylidae > Crocodylus > Crocodylus porosus. Next base: position 2,753,708 of record NW_017728935.1, on the reverse strand, counting down.
ACATGAACGGAAGAAGGAAAATAATAGGTAACTGAAACACTGGACTGGGAAGAGAGATGAGAGTCAGTGACCAGAAATCCCTGGCTTTCCTCTCTCCCTATAAGTATGGACTGTGCCTGGCACCGTGGGACCCCACTTTGAGTTGAGGCCCATTGTTGCTACTGTAATAAATGTTAATTGAGGGGCACCAGGGCACATCTCATTGCACGCTGTGATGTATGACTGGAAAGCATTCTCACTTCTTTCCTGACGGCGTCAAGGAGTTCAAGGGCTCTGGAGCCGAGAGCGGGCCAGTTACACCCTGGAGAAGGTGTAATAGTGATCAGAACTAGCGCTCTTAACCTAAGCTTGTGGTTAGTTTAGAGGAAGTTTAACCAACGGCTGGTTTATGGCACAACTTATTTTTTCTTCCATGAGTCTGAGCACAGGGTTTCCAGAAGAAAAACAAAACCAGGAAGTAGAGAGTTAAATGTGAGCTCAGCCCGTCGATTTGTATGGGCGTGGATGTCCACCCGGGGCATAAAATAGACAGCGGCAGCAGGCGGCGAAGAGCAGATGGCTGTCCCAGCTTTTACTCCGGGAGTCTGCCAGGTCTCTGGCTCTGTGACAGGTTTTACTGAAGTTCAAACTTAATTATACGAGCTGCACTGAACGTCAGGGCAATGGGTATGTACGTAAGGGCTAAAGGGGAGGCTGGCAGAGGATCCTAGATTATTTTACAGCTGGGGGTAAAGAAAGAGATTTGTAGGAAGTGCATTGACTGAATCCTGGGAAGGCTTTGATGACTGCACGCTGCGCACGTTTATGCCTGCTTCTACATTGCAGTCAATATTACACCTTTTCCAGGGGCTAACTGGGCACACTCTTTTCTCCATCTCTGTGGGCCTCGAATGGTTACTATCAGAGCAGCAAGCCTTGTTCTTTCCATTTTCAATGTTATCCCTGCCAGGAAAATGCTCTGAGGTTTTATGCCATTACCGGCATTGGTTTAGCTCCACGGATGACAGCAGCATTGAGAGGCAGTGTGTAAACCATGTGTGGGGGCAGGGGCACAGGCTTTTTAGTTCCTCGGTCACCTTGACTTGCTTTGAGAACAACGACGTGACAGAAAGTACTTGCAACACGTGCAGCTGCTTGGGACCTTTTCTATCCGAGAGCATCCGCGGTTGCTCCTAAGCTCCCTCTACGCAACTAAGTACGTTCTTTTCATTTATAGGTAATCGCTGAAGCCAACATCTGAAGCTGAGATGGGGAAAATGATGCTATGGGCTGGTGAGTAGATCTCATGTTTTCTCTATGACATTTTGGCCCTTAAAGCCCGGAGAATCCTTCCCTAGAGAGAGGAGTATGAATGAGATTCAAACCAACCCACAGCCTTTTAAATGTTGCATTATGAAGGACGGCAGACTAGGTGATGATAGTGACCTCGTCTGGCCTTAAACATCTATCTATCAACCAGCCTTTTCCTGCACGGGGACGCTTTTGTTTGGCGCGTAACATTCGCTCAAGTGCGAACGTTGAACGCACAATCTGTGCAAGAGGAATAAGTGGTTCGGACCCCAAGATGAGCTGCTGAAAAGGACAAAGAATGACTTGGTTTCTAATGCGTTCTCCTTTGGTTTGCAGGTTTGGTCATTCTGCTGCAGTTGCAGCTGGGTAAGACTCTCATTTTATTTTCAGGTTTATGGTAACTGGGGACCACAAATAGAAATTGAAATGGGTCCAATCCTGAAGTCCATGATTAGTTTTCACTCATTCTAGATGTGGGAAAAGTGTCTTTAAAGTGTCTTTAAAGCTCCTGAGAATTTTGTCTGGGGGTGGATGATGTGGTTCTCAGTGCAGTACAACTCCAGTACTTCCTAGGAAGTTACTTCTGACTGAGAAATATGGGGATAAAATCAGGCTCTGAATATGGACTTCAGGATTGGGGAAATGTTACACCGTCTGGATAAAGGGAAGGGAATTTTTTTAATAACCACATGAATCCACATGATCAATATATACTTTTAACTTCCACTCCATGGTATAGAGCTGATGCACGTTTTATGCTTTAGATGTGCATGAAGCCACTTGAGTCGCTTACAATATAACATGAAAGTGGTTTCCACCGTCTGCATTATAAATGACAGGCATTATTAATAAATATAGCAACACACACCAGGTAGCTTCTATGAATGAAGCCGGTGAGTCTTTTCTACGTATCCGGTCTTTCACGAAATCAGTCACTCTTCAGAAACACCAGTAGAAATCTGGAGAATCAAAAAGCTCCATTTACAATCTGGTGCTCGGTTGCCAGGGAATGCCATGCATGATTTCAAGATTTAGTTTGCCGCCCTAATGTGCACGTTGTTACTACACAGAATACAGATGAAACCCCTGCTCATCAATTTTAACCAGCTAATTGTGTAGCCATGCTATTTTTGGGATGGCAGCCAGCCCATTAGGTCACTGTGTTTACCCACCTATTATATTATGCGTATGATAATACCTGCTGCTAACCCCCACCTTTTTTTTTCAACCAGGCTCTGCCTACAAACTTGTTTGCTACTTCAATAACTGGTCTCAGTTCAGGCCAGGAGCAGCTAAATACACTCCTGAAGATGTGGACCCATTTTTGTGTACCCACTTGATTTATTCCTTTGCTGGAATAAAGGATCATAAGATCACCACTACGGAGTGGAATGATGAAACCCTCTATAGTCAGTTTAATGCTCTAAAGAACAGGTTGGTAACTTCCATCGAGTGAAAAACCCCCCCCTCCAGTTCCTTTAAAAGTGACCTTTAGATGGTACTCTGGGGCTTTGTGCTCTTATTTCCTTCTTAAGATTATGCAAAGAAAGCATGAGCTTAAGCCTTACTTCAAAGCTTTGTTTAACTGCTTGTTTTTTCCCTTTCCCATATCTTCTTTTTTGTGTGCATTTAGGTGAACGACTTTTGCACAACTCAGAAGTGTAGTTTGGGGACGGGTTTGTAAAATCCTTAAAAAAGATTAGTTAAATCAGTTGCTTGCAAAAGCACGCCAGATCTAGAATTTATACAGTCTGAGTCCCTTTCCCTGCCATTTAAAAAAATGACGGAATATCTTCTTTGATATCCCTCATGTTTTAATCGCCTGCTAGTACTCGAGCCACCTGTAGAGTTTCCTAGGGCAGGCAAATTCTGAATTTATTCTGTAACCAATAAGAGCTTCACAGATAACCGTGAAAAAACGAAGTAAAACAACTCGTCTATCATCCTTTTTTAGGGGGGGTTTCAGCCTTCTGTTTCTCAGAAAATAGCAAAATGGGAATCAAACATTGCGTCCTTTGCAGTTCACCTTTACAGATTATTAAAAATCTTCTTGCAATAGGTTCAGGTAACTTTAACAAATGCTATATTTAGGGTTGATGTGACGATTTCACACTGAGCTTGCATTTCAAATGTGTTTCAACATAGGGTTGCAGGTAGGCCCTAAGTATGATACTATGCTCAAAATTTTGGGAGAGGGTAGGATTGTATTTTTGCTTGTTTGTCGGGGGGCGGGGGGGGGGAGGGGCTGAGTTTCAAATTTCTGTTCAAACCCGTTGTCAGTGGATTTTCAAGTTCCAGTTTTTCATGCCAGCAGACTGCAATGCCACGAGCAAAGAAAGCTGCTGTGCTCCACCCTCCGTCAGACTAGTGTGGATTTGTAGTAATTCCAGAGAGGGGAATGTGAAGAGAAGAGAAATTTATAAAGCATTGAAAAAAATGAAAAAGGAAGAATGCATATATTTTAACTCGCTTATTTTTTTCCCCCTCCAATTTTCCCTCCTTGATTTCTAGAAATAAAAATCTTGTCACCCTTCTGGCTGTTGGAGGTGGAAACTTTGGCAGCCAAAAGTAAGCATTTTTCCTTTAATCTTTCATGGGATGATGGTGTTGGTGGGGAGGTGGGTTCTCATACTCTTCTTTTTCGGTGCCTGTTAATGAGAACAGTGATAGTCAGAAGAAATAGTGCCAATAACTTTGGGGGACTTGTCATTCTCTTACAGCTAAGTGTATCAACTCTTGGATCTGATGGCTTTAGTACTTGCCGTGATCAAGCCCTGTGTTTGTAATTAGATGATTATATTAATAATTGATGGCTGTATAATGAAGAGAGAGTTGTCACAGAATAATAGAAAATCAGGGATGGAGGAGACCTCAGGATATCATCTAATTTATCCCCCTGCTCATGGCAGAATCGACCATACCTAAACTTTTACTGTCAGAAATGTATCTACCTTAATATTTTTATTTGATTATTTTCCTCTGATGACAGAGGTTACATGGCTTCAGTAGGTAAACCAGTCCTGTATTTAACGATTCCTCCTATTTAATTTTTTTCCGTAGTATCTGTCCTAGATCTCCCTTGTTCCATGTTAATCACATTACTCTATCTCCAGGGGAGACGGAGAACAGTTTGTAACCTTCCTTTCTGCAGTATTTTTTTGACATTTGAAGCCTGCTAATGTGTCTGTCTTTGGCCTTCTCTTGTGTGAGCAAACAAATCTATTATTTCAACCTTTCTTCATCGGTCATGACTTTCACACTTCTGTTCACTTCTTGTTGCTCTCCCTTGGCCCCTCTTCTTTCTTTAAGTGTGGTGCCCAAAATCAGATGCACTGCTCTAGCTGACGCCTAACCAGTGCTGAGTAGTGTAGAAAGATTACTTCTGATGCCCTACAAACGCTCCTGAAGTTTATACATCCCAGTAGGTGTATCTACACATGATAATAATGCACAGCAATAAACTCCAGTGCAGATCACACCAGAGTTTATTGTTTCTGGGCTCTGCATTTGGGGCGACTACGTTGTGTTGAGCCAGGTCAGTGCAGCCCCAGCTGGCAGGGGCCCTGGAGTGGCAGCCTCTCAGCCTGCAGCTACTCCAACCTGGCATAACGTGCTGCAGAAGGGCTGGCTGGGGCATGAGGATGCTCCCCTGCGCTGAAGCACCCTCATGCCCTAGCCAGCCCCGCTAGTATCTATGCATTCATTGTAGCAGAGTAAAAAACTCCACCGCCGGATAGTGCTTGTATTTACACGTACTAACCTATGCCAGAGTTAATTTGTTCACTCTGTCCTAATAGTGCTGCAGGTTTAGATGCTTACTGCAGAGTTAATTAGGTAACTGCAGCAAACATCTCATGTCGATGCATTCAGTATGGTGCTGGCTTTTTTTGACACAGCATTATGCAATAATGCTTCAATGGCGTGGGTGGGGGAGAAAGACCGAGGGTGGGATGGGTATAGGAAAGAGAAGGAAAGAAATAATGAAAGCAATTCAGTTGCATGATGTCACCAGAGAAATAAGGCTGGAGAGGCGGCTCGTGGTATGATCCCACGCTGACTTAAACCAGCTGAAAATCAGGCTCGTTGGAAGTACTGGCGCACACCAAAGGCCAGGATGGGGTTAATAATGCACTCGTCAAGTAAAACGTATTCTTCCAGATTTACTGCCGTGGTGTCCTCTGCTGCCAACCGTAAAACATTCATTGATTCAGTGATTGCTTTCCTTCGCAAGCACAAGTTTGATGGGCTGGACCTTGATTGGGAATTTCCAGCTTCCAGAGGAAGTCCTCCAGAGGATAAGCACCTCTTCACCATCCTGGTTCAGGTAAAACCTCTACAGGAGCATTATGGGTCTGATTCTGAGCTCCCTGAAGTCGCTGTAGTGTTCAAACTAGCTGCTGATGTCTACCCCCATAATCACAGGTGTACCTGAAATGAGCTTTCTTTGGCCTTAAGGGATATGTGAGCACAAGTGGCCTTATGGGGACTGTGGAAATATCCACATCAAAAACAAAACACCTTCATGCCCATTAAATGAGTCTTTATACTGAGGTAGCAAACCCAGGCATTGTTCTTGTCCCCATTTCTAGGAAATGGTAGCAGCTTTTGTCAAGGAGGGTCACCAAACAGGACATCCAAGGCTGTTGCTTTCGTCAGCTGTTTCAGGCGTCAAAGGTATCATCGATACTGCATATGAAACTGCTGCCCTAGGAAGGTAATTCAAATATTTTCTACAAGATAGCCAAAACAGTACAACTTCCTGCCTCCAAGGTTATAAACAGAAAGCTACAGATTGCATGGCATATTGTCTGTGTTTTGCATTTATTCATACAGACCTAAGTGCCACCAGGAGGTAATTATTCTGAAAAAAAATTTGTGAAATATTCTGAAATTATTCTGTGTCTTTGTTTTCCTTTTTCCTATATATGTAAAAGAGTAAATCAGTGGACTCAACCCCCAGGGTAATTTGGATCCGAGCCCCATTCTAAAGCTTGTTAGGAGAGGAGAGTTAGCTAAAAGGTTACATGTGGACCCAAATCTACATTATAGGTTCTAATTTGTTATCAGAAAATGACTCCAAAGAACTTATATTTGTCATGTATATCTGTGCCCTCCCCAGTCCCATACTTCATTACCTTGAGTGCTTTCAGACCCATCTGCACCCCCAGAGCTAGGAAGTTCCCAACATTTAGGAATTGGATTTCTTCCCGTGGCATTTTTGTTTGTTTTCAGGAGTCTCGATTTTCTCAACGTGATGACCTACGACTTCCACGGTAGTTGGAGTTCGGTCACAGGACACAACAGTCCCCTGTACAAAGGCTCGATTGACCAAGTTCCCTTCTACAACGGTGTAAGAGAACAAACAACAGCGCAGGGCTGGATCCAAACCTCGGAGTCCTTCAGTCGACTTCAGTGGGCCCACGGTCTTGTATTTGTCTAAGGCTAAGTCACTTAACAGTTACGATATTTTTGTACCTGCTCTTACTGCTGTAGGCTTATGCTATGAAATACTGGAAAGACAATGGCGTCCCAGCTGAGAAGCTCCTCATGGGATTTCCAACGTATGGACAAACTTTCCGACTATCTACTGGGAATACTGGTGCTGGCGCTCCTGCTTCCGGTCCTGGTGCTCCTGGTGCTTATACCCGATCAGCTGGTGTCTTGGCTTACTTTGAGGTAAACATGTTATGACCATTATATAGGGAACTTATTTGTACTTGTACACAACAGAAATTTGTGCTCAAGAGTAGAGCTGTCGGTCGCTTCGAAATCCCTTTGATTTTCCGTCTTCCTAGCACAGTGAATCTGGCTGTTCATGACATGTTTTTTTCCGGGCAGGTCTGCACATTTTTAAAAGGAGCTACCACCAAATGGATTGAAGCACAAGAAGTCCCATATGCCTTCAAAGACAGAGAATGGGTTGGATATGACAATGAGAGGAGCTTTGAGATAAAGGTTAGTCCCTGTTGTTTTTGTGTGACCTTCAGTAGAGGGCCTGGAAAATAGAAAAGCACCACTCTGAAAGACCCCCTGTAGAATAAGCACTGCAAACTTCCAGGCACAGGCACAGAACTGGTTCCTCAGGTGACGTAAATCAGGGTGGCTGAATGAAGTCAATGGAAATATATCAGTTGACACTGGCTGGGGATCTGACTCCATCGGGGATGGACTCGTGATGTTGCTCATCTAGGAAGGAACAAAGTAGGGAGCCAGGGAGAAGGTATTTCCTGTATGTTTTTATACGTGAAACTGCTCCAATGGGCTAAAGAAGATTTTGCAATAAAACCAGCATCACTAGTGGCAGGGGCTATATTGTAATTTAATTATAGAAGTCTGGCTGGAGTTAATGGGAGTTTAAGAGGAGCCTTACCTGTTTTGGAACCAGTTATTCTCTAAGGTGCTGCCAGGCCCAACCTTCTGCCGTAGGAGATGAAGGTGATTTTCCACGTGTAGGCACATGCACATAGGCAGAACTGACTTTAGTGACCTACGCACACACATTTAACTGATGTCTGGCCTATACGTCCTTCAAGATGAGCCTTCTTTATGTATCATCTGCTCTCCCCCTTCCAGGGCTGGATCACTCCCTGAGGCACACTGCTATTTCATAGTTTCAGACTGCTGTGCACAAAGTGGTCTTATTCTCTTTTTCTGCAGGCCAACTTTATAAAGGAGCAGCATTATGGGGGTGCCATGGTTTGGGCTCTTGGCATGGATGACTTCTCTGGCTCTTTCTGTGGGGCAGGAGCCAACCCACTCCTAAAGAAGCTGAAGACTGTCCTTGGAAACTGAATGCCAAATCACTGGCCCAGGAAAGAGCACTGCCATAAAGGGAAAACACCTTATTTGTTATCTAGGGATGCAACCAAGGTTGACTCATCCTAAGGGCAGTTTTTCTTTTGACTTCAGACGATACTAGATCCTAATACACACTGAACATCTGTGTTTCCTAATCTGCTTCTCTAGATCCAGACTGCTGCAAATAAATCTTGGGCTCATAAAGTCTATGAAGCATCAAGGGAAAGATTGAGTTTCTACTTCAGTACTGGTAGGAGGACAGCCATTCCTTATGCATTCACTCTGATCTTGTCCCAGTTTCAAATGCTGCCACAGGCTACGAATTAACACTCTCATAAACCAGAGATAATTTTAATAACGTGTACCACATGACACGAGAGGCCTAGAAACAAACCATTTCCTCCCCAAACTTTCAAACTCCGGATGTGGACTTGGACTTCCCAGCTAGCCCCTGGCTCCAGAACAGGCCACAACAAAATGCTGACCACCCCTGAAGTTTCAGATATCTAGAGATGGAGCCATGTTAAAAGCTTCTGATTCTGTTTCATGAAATGAAATCTTCCCTCTGCTACCCCCGTTTCTGCGTTGTACCATTGCTGAGTGTTGGGCTTGCACTGGATGGGCTGGGCCTTGAAACCGTGGTTTAAAATGTCTCCAAAAATGCTGTAACCTCCTGTAGGAAACACCCTTGAATTGCTTCCCATCACTAATAAATGCAACCTAGAGCAAGATGACAGCTCCTGAATCCCTCCTGAGAGCCTGCGATGACTGCACAGAGTGAATTCCTTTCTGCTCTCTTCCCACCAGAAATGAAAGCCATTTTGTTGTTTCATCAGAGCCTACTACAGGGATCCTTGTATCTTTGAAGTGACTGGCTTAAGTTACTGCTGGGAACAGGTCGTTGGACAGGCTGCCCTTCTGATTAAGCACAGCAATCCCTTGTTTTGCTTCCCAGATTAGCGGGGGTTAGGAGATCAAGCTCTCGGGGCCAAAGAGAATGGAGCTCCTCTGTGCATCTGATTTGAATTAGAAAAAGCTATTCTGAAGTAAAATTGGTTTCTGTCCTTGCGTGGAAAGAGACAGCTCGCTGTGTTAGTGTGAAGGCAGGGCAGAGTGGCACCGCAGAGATTTCAACAGCAGCTGAAGTATGCCATTGCCTATGAAAGCTTATGCCTCTCTGAACAGTGAGTCCAGTGGGACATAGCCAGGAGCATCACGGTTAATAGGTGAACAGAAGCATCTGGCGCTGGCAGGTGGAGTCGGTGATCTTTCCACTACCAGTCTCCATCTCACACACCCACTACACAACCAAAGATGTTGGAGAATGGTCTAAACTTGACACTGAGCGATTTTTAAAAAGCAGAATGACCCTGAAGATGCACAAATGGAAAGGTTGACCAGTGACTCGGGAAGAAGTCTGATGCTGTATTCAGGGAAACAATCCTGGGGAGAAGAGCTAAAAACAGGTTTGAGAGACTTAACTGGAAGGGTGAGGAGGAGACGCTCTGGGTAAGAAGCAATTCAGCTGTAGTACAAGCTCAGGTAGGCCAGTCGGTTCCGATGTTTCCTGAATTCTTTATCCGTAATGAACTGAAGTTACAAAATAAAATATTGAGATACATCAGCCTTTTTAAAACACTATGTTGTGAAATAGCACTGAAAGCAATAAGCACATTTACAAAGCCTCAGCCTGAGTCCTTAGGGGATCTCTACCAGCTGAGCTACAAAGTTAACTATCAGTTGTGTTGAGCAATGGTAGGTTGTTATCCTGTACCTGGAAGAGTCAGTAAAAGGCAAGGTACACGTATCATGCTTGCATGTTCCACTGGGATTACCCTACCCTGTGTAACCTAGTGTACTTCCCCCAGGTGCATTTTTCATTAATTAGTCCATGCATATCTTAATGACGACTGCATTAGCAGTTCCTGCTTCCTTCCCTTTGCTTCTAAGCTCTTGAGGGCTTGGATGTCTAGAATTTTTCCTCTCGTTTTTGCACACAGTGTACAGGTTTTTTTTATCTCCTACAAGTACTCAGCAGGAAACAAGTCTACCTGCCCCATACAGATTGGGGGAATTTCAAAATGGTCCCATTTCATTGTGGGATAAAACAGATTTTTAAAAAAAATTAGGATGGAGAGAGACGCTAGAATAAACCAATAGCTTGGGGAAGGCACTCATTTGGGGTGGGGGGGACTTGGGGTTAGGGCCTATCCAGAGTCTGCCTCATTTTGACCAGAAATCCCATCCTGGACTTAAGAAACCTCCTGATGAAAGTTTCATTAAAAATGATATACTCTCACAAACGGTGCCACTAGTGTCAGCACTCCCTCATTGAGCTCCTGCGTACAGAGCTATGTATGCAAGCTACTTGGGGAAAGGATAAGGAGGCTGGCATTCATCTGACTAAGTATCCATATGATTTCCTCTGTCTGCTAAGAGACGTGGTTGATCAGGTTATCTCAAGTGCAGAGAGTAACTCCTGAATGCTGTACCTGGGTTCTCAAAGTCCTCTCCTCCGGCACTGGTACTAATGACCAATCTGGGGAACCAAACTTCCTGGGCCAAGTGATTTTCTTGTGTGGCTGCTTGTCTGCTTCATAAGTTCCTGGTCTGAAAGAAGATGGATGCAAAACACCTCTCATTTCAGCAGTCGAGTTCATACTTTGAAGATAAGTGCCATGTGAATCCCCTGGCAGATTTGCATATAACCTGCTTTAGGAAATCTTGAGTAGCCATGAGTAAGTCCCTGGATGCATCCCTCCTTTTATATATTTAACCCGGTCTTTTAGGCAGGCTCAGTAAATCTCATTTCAGTTTCATTTGGACATTTCAAATGTCCAAAGACCCCAGTAAAAGGGGATCCCTGCAGCAAACCCATAGTGGAAAGATGTTTGCAGATGATGATTTCTAAAGTCACAGGTGAAAACAATGGCCCACAAAAGAATGATGTGTGAAACGCATGAGAGAGGATCTGTTTGGTGCTATGAACATTTTCACTGTCTAAATAATCAGATTTAAAACATCAAACAGTTTCTTCAGAGATTGCAGATACAAAACTGAAAAAGGCTCGTTTTTTCCTGGGGCAATCTGTAAGCGTGTTAGTTTTAATTTTTATCCTTTTCTCTTGCACTCTGCCTCTGTTTCCAGAAGTGATTTTTTTTCAGCTCACCCTAACCTAACTCTTTGTTTTTTGTGTGAATATGGGTAGTTCATAAGTCTTCAGGAAGGGTGAATCACAAGACACAAGCCTACCACATAGAACTGGTGCTGAGCAAGCTCCCTCCATAATGCTCCATCCATAGACTTTAATGCTAACAGGGAACATCTATTCTGATCCCAGTCTGGACTGGAGTTTTACTGACCTGTGCCAAAATGTGGAGTAGCTTAGGTTTGTGGTTGAACCGACACTTGCAGTTTATTTTATGAAAGAGAGACTTTGCTTCTCCCCTGCTTTGCGCTTTGTGCATTTCATTTACATTGGGGTAAAAGAGGAAGCAAAATGCTAGAACTGGAGCACTTTGCATACATTTCAGTGATCAGTTTAGGTTTAAAAAACTGCAGTAAGTGAAAAGCAAAGGGACATCGGCCCCTTAACATTTAAACTCAGGTTTTTAGCAATCCATTGATTGGGCCTTTATGCTACCTTCTCTGCTGAAGATTGATAAGGGTTTCACTTCAGCAGTTTGCTTTTCAGAGTAAGTCGGGTTGATTTATCCTTTCTTGGCATTATTAGGACCTCACAAGGAGAGGTTCTCCTGTACCTTCCAAGGGAGGTTTTCAAAGTTATAAAGGGCACTGAGGAACCTGCATGCTCGCATGGTTGTGCCTTTGAAAACGTCCTTGTTTAGGTCTCTGCCGGGGGTTTTTTTAACCGTGTTACTAACAAAATGAGAAACCGATGTACTGTACCCAGGGAAACGTTCTCTATCCGAGATCATCTTTGGGAATCGTGGTGTCTTGATAGAAAAGGGGGCATATGCAGGCTGAAACTTTCGGGGTTTGCTCCACGATGACTGGTATGCTCCAGGGTCGGGATGCTTGCTCTAGAAGGGATCAAATGATTAAAAACAAACGATCAAGAACATCCTAAAACGTTACCGCAATAAAATTTTGTAGTATGATAAAACTTGGACAGACATACCGCTGGCTGTTACTGTGCAATTACAACGCCCATGGGTTTTAGCCAGCCCAAAGCACTGACAGCATAGCTTTGAAGGCAAATAGGGAACGCTCAACTTACTTTCGAGTCTGGTGCGAAACGGAGGGATGTCCTTGCTCCTATCACATAACCCTTGTTGCTTTCAGGCTTCCGAGTCAAGGAGTACACCATGGTATTTTTCTGTACACGAAAGGTAGACGCGTGCCCACTCAGTACCTAGTGTCTATGCATTGGGATCTTGGGCTATTGCCCACTAAAGTAAAGCTAAAAGCTCAGTACCCTTCCAGATGCCATCCACATTTGCTCTAACCACAGTTAGACTTTTTCATAAACGGAGGGCCCCTTTCTAGTTCTCTTATTTACAGGAGCAGGGATGGTCTTGCCACTACAGCATCTGAGTGGCAGGCTGGAGAGAGCTGGGTTTAATGCCCGGCTGTGGCACAGACTGATGGAGGGGAGGTGCAAGGTTTACCATATTTCCAGAGGACACTTGTTGGGGGGCAATGATATGCCTGTGCCCTACCACTCCCAAGCCACAGCCC
>NW_017728935.1:2734107-2740819 GCF_001723895.1 Crocodylus porosus | reverse complement strand
TTGCTGATACCCCCCACTCCCGACCCACACCCCCGGCACTGCCTGTGCCCCGTGCTCCTGACCCACAGTCCCCTACCTCCCTGGTGCCCCTCGTTCCTCAGCCACAGCCCCCCCATCCCTGCCAGTGCCCTTTAATCTTGACCCTCAGCCCCTTGACCCCCCCCACAGCCCTGCAGGTGCCCCTCACTCCTTACCTACAGCCCCCTGCCCCAGCCAGCTCTGTTGCCCACAAAGACCGCTCTCCCCCACACCCCCTTCCCCTGCTGGAGGGGCAGGCACCTGCCCTGCCTTCTCGCCCTGCTGCCTTCCAGCCCCTGGATACCTTAGGCACTCATTCCCCTTGCACACCCAACCCCCCCACACATACACACACACACAGTCCCCAGCCCTGGCCCTCCAATCCCCACAACGACTTACCTGCCTGCAGGTGTTGGGGTGGCACAGAGATGCATATGACGCCTCTACCTTCAATCCCCTCCCCCCCCAGCCCCAAGCAGCTCCCTGCTGGGGCAAGCCCACAAGTGCAGGGTCAAAAACGGATGCTGAGCAGAGGCAAAGCAAAATCCTGGACACTTGATATTTTAAAAAACCATCCAGACAGATATGGGAGGACCCAACTGGGAGAACTCAGACATATGATAACCCATCATTTCTGTGCATGCCTCAGTTGTAGAATGGGAATAATAACCCTGCCTTTGTTTTTTCTTGAGTGAAATTTTCAGGAGCAAATGAGAACTGTGTAAGCTTTGATTCCATTGTTTTTCATTAACACTTTGCTCAGATTCATCTGGGAAGCCTATTAGATATCTATCTACAGCCCTGTGCAGGTCTGAAGGGACTCTGGAAAATTGGATTTTGGCTCCTAGGTCACTTTACAAATGATACTCTTGTCTATTTGGACAGGGAGGGAAGTCCCTCACTAAGCAGAGGTACGGTGCCAAGACCCAGAGGCCCGCTGTCGACTCACCTCATCGCTTTTATAACAGCCTGGCCCCCGCCAGGGCTCTCCTCTGATAGGCACCAGCTGGTTCCCCAGCCTGTTTCGAGCATAGTGAAGGGGGAAGATGCTCCTGTCCTGACATGATCCAAACGAGTTCCGCTTCTGCACGTCTACAGGGGACAGGAAGAGCGAGGATGTGCATTAGAGTAAGGCCATGGGCACCTGCTGCAGCGCACAGGCAGTGATTTGTCCTTGGAGCTGGCACGGTACCTCCCCTTCTTCCCCAGGTGTTTGCCCCCAGGGAGCAAACACCCCATAATCCCCCAGCTGAGGCAGGGCGCACGTCCTGCTGCCGGCTATTCCTTTGGGGTTCGTATTCGGGGTTGGGGAGGCACTGCTTGCCTTGGCTGGCGCCTGGGGTTGCACGTGCATCTCTGCCCAGCCTGGGGGACCACCCAGCGCCACCATGCCCAGCTCCTACTCACCTGTCAGCTCCCACTCCCAGATCATGCTGCTCACTGTGTGTATGCGTGGTTGCCATGGATGCATGGGGGGGCGTGGCTTTGATGTGATGTCATCCTGGAGCTTTTAAGAGGCGGTCATTGCAGCGATGCCAGGAGCCCCGTGAAAGGAAGGGTTGGTGCAGGCAGTTGCTTGTGGGGCAATGGCAATGGCTCCCCCAGGGTTTCTCCTTGAGCTCTTGCTTTTGCAGCTGCAGCGGCCCCTGCACCGCACAGTTCCTGCTGGTGTGGCGATACTAGCACACCCCTGGGACGAGCTGCTTTGCCCCTTGATGCAGGTGTCCCAACCCCCTGCCTGAAAACCTTTTGCACTGCCCCAAGCCGTCAGGGGTCCTGATGAGTCAGAGCCGCTCTACATGACATACAGGACCATCTCCAGGGAACAGATTGCTGCACTGTGCTAGGGATGGCCATGGCTGGTGGGGGGCATAAGTCCTTTGGGGGCCCATTGTCTTCCCCTAATTGTTCCTGCCTGCTCTAGCTCACACGCGCACACTCCACCCCGCTAACAGTTTAATTAACCTCACCTTGTCTGATCATCTCAAAGGGCCTTTCACTGGCCCAGGGGAGCAGACTGCTGAATTTGCAGCTGTGTTTGTTCACAAGTCCCCTTGCACCCCCTGTTCAGTCAGCCGCTGCCTGCTGCTGAGAAACGAGGCTTTGCAAGTGGGATGTAGATGAGACTGTTATAGCTTTGCTTGGGCCTGTTTCAGGTGAGCCTCAGATGTACAATCGCACAGGGCTTAGTTGATGGGCAGGGACTAGTGCAAGTCTGATCTTGGGAGGGGGGGAAATTCAGTGTCCGGGGAAAAGACAAGATCGGATGAGAAGAGTTTTCGGCCAGATGAGCCTTCAGCAAGAGCATCAGAGCTTTGAAGGGGAAAGAAACTAAAATAAATTACCCAAGTTAAAATGAAAACTCTGCAGACAGCTTGCTTGCATGGAAAGAGCAAGTCTCAGACCAGGTCTGGTCACAATGTGCTATGTTGCACTCATGACTAAGCTCTTTCCAAAGCACTTACCCTACAAATAGCGAAACATTGCAATCTATTAATGAATGCTGTACATATTCAGGGATGGATTTTAGCATGCTTTGTTCGCTGATCATTGAAGCACATACTATAGCTGGATGTAAAGATAATCAGCCAACAAAGATGTAGCACTAAAGATAGGAGAGATGAAACATTATGTATTGGGGCATTAAAGAGAGGCAGTATGTGGTCTGGGAGACATTTCCTACCTTTGCACAGGGTTGTTCAGTTGTGGGTACATTGTTGGCAAGTTCTTTGAGTTTCTTTTAATGTAACACTTATTGTCCACTGATATAGGCCAAGTGTTAGGTTAGCTGGACCAAATGGCTTGTTTGGTAAATCTGCCGTTCAGGACATAGTTCACTGCAGTGCAGAATAAGTGCTATCTAAGGTGCAGTTATATCCAGATTAATTTTGCAGACAAGAGCTGCGCCTACAGAAGTCTGGAACATGGCTGCACAGTTCCCATAGGAGTAAGCTTGTGCACTGGCACAGTAATAAGCACGGATTAACTGGTAAAGAGAATCAGGCTGGCCATGACTTCCCTGCAAAATGATCCAATTGACTCTCTCTCTCCATGTTATGCTGTCTGCCTCCCCTCTATGACGCAGGCACCTTAGCACCAAAGAGACCCGAATGGAGAGCTGGTGGGTTGATAGCGGTGGAACTCTCTATCCTTCCCTCGGAGTACAATAGACACCCTTTTCTACCTCTCTAGCAAATACTCCTGAAACTGTGGCAAGTGGAGACCTAAGAGAATAGTGTACAATATAAACACCAGCTTTGCAGTGCACAGGTTCTCATACTGCAGCGCTTATACATCAACCAGCCCTGATTAAAATGTGTGTGTATTACAGTTTGAGTGATTTATTAATGGATTGATCTGTTGACTCTTACTAGGGAGACTGTATAGAGCAGATATCATCATTAGGGTGCGATGGGTGATGCAAGGGAAACCAGAGATTATCCTGAACTCAATAACTTGGTTGATGCACTGCTTCATTCACAATTCTCCTTGAAGTCAAAGGGTAGATTGAGACTGGCTGCAGTGACTGATGTAGTTAGCGATGTTAGTCTGAAGTCAATTGCCTTTAACAACTGACTAGCATGGGATGAGGAATAGGCTATGAATAAGGGCTGTAAGTGGGGCTGGCTGGTTCAAATTACAGATGGGTTAGTGGGGGAATATGCCCGTCACTGCCCCTGCGGGCCAAAGAAATCCCAGATGAGTTAACAAACCACAGCGTGCGCAGCTACTGATTTTTGCAGATTATTTTATTTCATCTTTACTGCTTGCTCTAATCTCAGTCAGATTAGAACAGTTAATTAGTTATCTCACAATCCTGATCCACTCATGCCCAGGTGCAGCAGGAGCAGCTGGCATCAAAGATGAGACCAGCCTGGCAATGCTGGAGATAGGTTTGCCCATTCAAGCACTGGTAGAAGCTGTTCTGGTCACTTGAGTCTGGGTAAAGGCCGTTAGACCTGCCAGCGCAGAAGCCGCTGCCACCAGAGCTCCCGCTGCCACTTCCGCTGCCACTACTGGGGGCCTGAGTGACTGGAGGAAGGGGCTGAGCAGGGGCTGCGCAGCCTGAAATAAAAGCAGATAACGTCCAGGATTCGTTGGTTCACTCTTAATTGTTCTTGGTTTGGGATGATCATAAAACCATAGGGACCAGGACTGGAAGGGACCTCCATAAGTCATCTAGTCCAACCCCCAGCTCGAGGTGGGATCATCCCTGTCCAAACCATCCTATACACTCTCCACTTGTCCCTAAATGCCCCCCCTCCCAGCCCCTGGCAATCGCAGCGCCAACTATTTGTGCACAGATTGAGATCCAAGTCCTGAATTTCAGCTCCTGATTTGATGCCCCGCAAAGTTGGGCTAAGCTCAGATTCCGGTTCCTGGTCAGTCCCGTATAAAGAGGAACACACAGGCTATGGCATTTGGATCTAGACGCAGACTCATGTTCATGATCCAGACTCTTCCCAACATTTATGCAGAGGACAGATCTTTGTTTGGGTCAATCTCCAGTGGCTTTCACAGAGATATTGTTTTTTTTTTGTTTTTTTTTTACTAGCGATGCCTCTGGACTCTCAAAGTCCTACACAACTACACCTGAGGCCAGTTCACCAGCAGCCACTTCATTTCCAGTCTTAGGATCTCATGTAGATCTAATAATGCCACTTAGCTGTGCCGCTGTCAAGGTCCATGACCATCCCTTACCGATGTGCCCTGCCCCTGACCTGTGACAATTCCTGTTTTCATAAACCTACATTTTTCCACCCGGCTCTGCTACAGCCCTAGATGTTCTCTTGTCTCTGTCTTGTTACTCCTCACAGTGTGGCTATTTTGGATGCACTGCGCAGGTTGGAAACAGCATTTATACACTTTGCACTTTCTCTGTATCATCTAGATCTCGGGAAATGTGGTAAATTCTCTAATACTACTATCACTCACCAGAGCTCTGCAGCCCCAGACCGTTCTTCAAGGTGGTGATCAAGGGGTATCTGCCCTGGCCGCAGAAACTGCCAGTAAAGTCATCCAGGTCCAGGGTCCAAACCATAGCGCCTGCAAAGTTGTTCTGCTTCAGCCAATCAACCTGTTAGGTGCCAGGACAGAAGCCAGCATCAGTCCAGACAGTACTGTAAAATGAGCTGAAATAGCTCTGGTTAGATTGCTATGAAGAGCCCAGACTTACCTTCATCTGAAAGCTCTTCTGGTTGTCATAGCCCAGCCACTCATTGCTGCTGTAAGCATAGGGCACGTCCTGAGGGGTGTCCCAAGCCTGGGTGGCTCCGTTCTTCAGGAAGGTGCAGATCTAAGAAAAGGGGAAGACGTGAGGTTTTAAGAAATGCCTTGTAAAGTACAGCAATTTCCAACCATTACAGTGCCTTTGATTTACTCAACAGATCTCAAGTTAGAACCGTGGTTCAATGCCTGTGTGATCTGGTGGAGCACATACCTCGTAGTAAGCCAGGAAGCCGGTTTGCTTTGTGTACGGCCCAGCAGGCCCAGGTCCTGATGTTGGAGCACCAACGGCAGTGTTGGAGGGGTTGCTCAGCATGAAGGTGTGTCCGTAGGTTGGGAATCCAACAACGAGCTTCTCAGCGGGCGCACCATTGCTCTTCCAGTAGTTCATCGCGTAGTCCTGGAAAACAGCAAGTCAATAAAAGCCCCCCCAGAGATTTGTCAGCTGAAACATCAGTGCTCACCACTGTGCATTTCTCCAAGTTTTCTTCATTGTGGACTTTACTGGTCTCTGTCCCCAAGCTCTCAAGATGCACTTACCACATTGTAGTAGATGTAGCTGCCTTGGTCAGCAGGTCCTTGGTAGAGAGGGCTGTTCTCTCCAGTGTATCCTTCCCAAGAGCCATGGAAGTCATATGTCATCACATGGAAGTAGTCAAGGTACCTGTGGGGGAGCAGTGTGAATGTCCATCCCCAGTGCATTTTGAACCTCTGGCTCCCTGGGGTGACACGGGTCATGTTCCCACTTCCTGCATCCATGGCTTCTTCACCAGCTCTTTTGCATGACATTGGTGCCCCTCTTTGGGTCTTGTACATGCCAGCGATAGACTAAGATTGAAATCCAAGCCCTGAGGAATGCTTAAAGGCAGGTGGTAATGCATGGATCAAGTATCTAACCCTTCAGACGAAGTGCATAGACAAGACCGTGGACAACCCAATGACTTCCAGTGTCTGGATGGCGATCCTTGTGTTGCTGTCTCCCTTATAATTCATGTATTTTTTGAACTAGACTGTGCCTATCACACACAAGGCAGAATTCTGCCTCCTACTAGTCACAATGCTTATAAAAACAGGTTGAATTCTGGCCGACATACCTGTGGTAAGGAAGTGCTATGCTTTGGGTTTGCTATCGGAGATGAGAAGTGGCCAGCTTTTCTAAAAGCACACCATGGGAAAGCACGGTACTCACTGGCCCAGCTCAGCAATCTGGTAGCCACCCTGAATGTTGGAAAGCCCTCCAGCAACAGCAGCGGTGATCAGGAGTCTTGGTTTGTTAACTTGCTTGGCTTCCTGCTCGAAGGCTTCCAGTATTTCCTAAGGAAAGGCAAGGAAACATTTAGCTGCTGGAAGCCCCTGGACTGAGACTCCCGCACCCTGACTCAGGCAGCCCAGACTCCCTTCCCCCATCTCCGGTTCACATACTTGAGGACCTGCACAACCTTTCCAACCAAAAGAAAGCTGTCTGCAT
>NW_017728935.1:2707302-2734007 GCF_001723895.1 Crocodylus porosus | reverse complement strand
GGTGGTGATCAAGGGGTATCTGCCCTGGCCGCAGAAACTGCCAGTAAAGTCATCCAGGTCCAGGGTCCAAACCATAGCGCCTGCAAAGTTGTTCTGCTTCAGCCAATCAACCTGTTAGGTGCCAGGACAGAAGCCAGCATCAGTCCAGACAGTACTGTAAAATGAGCTGAAATAGCTCTGGTTAGATTGCTATGAAGAGCCCAGACTTACCTTCATCTGAAAGCTCTTCTGGTTGTCATAGCCCAGCCACTCATTGCTGCTGTAAGCATAGGGCACGTCCTGAGGGGTGTCCCAAGCCTGGGTGGCTCCGTTCTTCAGGAAGGTGCAGATCTAAGAAAAGGGGAAGACGTGAGGTTTTAAGAAATGCCTTGTAAAGTACAGCAATTTCCAACCATTACAGTGCCTTTGATTTACTCAACAGATCTCAAGTTAGAACCGTGGTTCAATGCCTGTGTGATCTGGTGGAGCACATACCTCGTAGTAAGCCAGGAAGCCGGTTTGCTTTGTGTACGGCCCAGCAGGCCCAGGTCCTGATGTTGGAGCACCAACGGCAGTGTTGGAGGGGTTGCTCAGCATGAAGGTGTGTCCGTAGGTTGGGAATCCAACAACGAGCTTCTCAGCGGGCGCACCATTGCTCTTCCAGTAGTTCATCGCGTAGTCCTGGAAAACAGCAAGTCAATAAAAGCCCCCCCAGAGATTTGTCAGCTGAAACATCAGTGCTCACCACTGTGCATTTCTCCAAGTTTTCTTCATTGTGGACTTTACTGGTCTCTGTCCCCAAGCTCTCAAGATGCACTTACCACATTGTAGTAGATGTAGCTGCCTTGGTCAGCAGGTCCTTGGTAGAGAGGGCTGTTCTCTCCAGTGTATCCTTCCCAAGAGCCATGGAAGTCATATGTCATCACATGGAAGTAGTCAAGGTACCTGTGGGGGAGCAGTGTGAATGTCCATCCCCAGTGCATTTTGAACCTCTGGCTCCCTGGGGTGACACGGGTCATGTTCCCACTTCCTGCATCCATGGCTTCTTCACCAGCTCTTTTGCATGACATTGGTGCCCCTCTTTGGGTCTTGTACATGCCAGCGATAGACTAAGATTGAAATCCAAGCCCTGAGGAATGCTTAAAGGCAGGTGGTAATGCATGGATCAAGTATCTAACCCTTCAGACGAAGTGCATAGACAAGACCGTGGACAACCCAATGACTTCCAGTGTCTGGATGGCGATCCTTGTGTTGCTGTCTCCCTTATAATTCATGTATTTTTTGAACTAGACTGTGCCTATCACACACAAGGCAGAATTCTGCCTCCTACTAGTCACAATGCTTATAAAAACAGGTTGAATTCTGGCCGACATACCTGTGGTAAGGAAGTGCTATGCTTTGGGTTTGCTATCGGAGATGAGAAGTGGCCAGCTTTTCTAAAAGCACACCATGGGAAAGCACGGTACTCACTGGCCCAGCTCAGCAATCTGGTAGCCACCCTGAATGTTGGAAAGCCCTCCAGCAACAGCAGCGGTGATCAGGAGTCTTGGTTTGTTAACTTGCTTGGCTTCCTGCTCGAAGGCTTCCAGTATTTCCTAAGGAAAGGCAAGGAAACATTTAGCTGCTGGAAGCCCCTGGACTGAGACTCCCGCACCCTGACTCAGGCAGCCCAGACTCCCTTCCCCCATCTCCGGTTCACATACTTGAGGACCTGCACAACCTTTCCAACCAAAAGAAAGCTGTCTGCATGCAGGGAGATGAGATGGAGTGGGGAGAACTCAGGACATTTGACTGCCCACAGGAGGGAGTTTTTTATCCCTCCACTGAAGAGGCTCCTCATTGAAGACTGTACCAAAATTATGCTGGTCAGGGCTTTCAGCTATCTTAGGTTGAGCATCCTGTATTTTGGGCCAGCCAGCATACATATTGGCTGGGGATATGTCATATCACAGTGAATTATGCTGCCCTGAAATTGAGGCAATACCTTTCCCTCTGGTACTCGCATCTGAAATCAGCAGATTTCTTTGACTCCAAATTATTTCTGATCTAGCCAGCAAAGGGTTTCTTGCCTGCTGTGGGTGATCTGGTTGGCCATTCCCGATGATTGTCCAGTTAGTAGCAGTCCCTCAGCAAACATCTAGTTTCCTCAATACCTTAATCAGCACGGTGAAGAGTTGCTTGTCCTGAGCTGGGCTCCCTCTGGCGCCGGGGTATTCCCAGTCAATGTCCAGCCCATCAAATTCATACTGGCGCAGGAATTTGATAGCGGAGTTAATGAAGGTCTGGCGGTTGGCAGAACTGGCCACCATGGCTGAGAATCTAGGGAAGCAGGGGAGACGGGAGTCAGGGGAAGGAGCTGCTGGTTGTTTCCTGCAGTCGCAGCCGTAGGAGGACGCAGCCGGGGCAAGGGGGTGGCTTGAGGCTTACTTTGCTGTTCCAAAATTCCAGCCTCCAATGGAGAGGAGGGTCTTCAGGTTGGAGTTCCTAGAAAGGAAGGGCAAAGCATGGTGTGACATTTATATGGTGGTATAGTTTTTTGGCTGTTACAAATTGAAAGGGTTTCTTTGGATAGGTTTTTTTTCTGGCAGAAAAAGCGTTAATGGCTGAATTGCAGAGGGGTTGAGTGTAGCCTGGAAAATTGCATGGTCTTGAGACCTCTGACTCTTTCTATAGTGGGGGGAGTTGGAAGGAGATGGATGCCACAGAACTGAAGGGTGCACATGCCCATGTGTGTCTGCATGTGTGAGTGCCTGCCAGACTGCTGGATCCAGGGGAGCCTGCCGGTCTGAAGCCCCAAAAATGGAGACAGAGAGTCTGCCACATGGGGACTGCGGCAGAGAAGCCCAGAGCAGTGGGGCAGAGGTAACCTGCTGGGGGAAGCAGAGAAGCCGAGACCTCTGGGGAAGAGGAGGAGCTCACTGCAGAGATGGTGAGGACTGTTGCCTGCCACTGGAACTAGCTGTGGACTGTAAAGTAAGCCCTAGCCAGGGGTGAGAGTGAAGAGTGCTAGGAGATGGTGTGTTTTACATCTTTATGTTATATTCTGTCTTTCCCAGTTCCGTTGCTGTGTTTTCCCTAATTATTCAAGTGTGGGTTTATTTTATTCCTAAATTTAGTGTCCGGTAACTGGGCATCTTACCTTACATGGAGTTTGTACCTTCATGGCATTGGATGACGTGGGGGCCCATCACACATGGGCTTCAGAGTTAATAGCTTCATAGATTGTAAGGCCAGAAGGGACCTTGGGAGATCATCGGGTCCAGCCCCCTGGACCAAGCAGGAAAGATAACTGGGGGTCAGGTGACCCCAGCAAGGTGACTGTCTAGTTTCCTCTTGAAGATGTATCAGCTTCTTTTGCATCTCATTGGATGGACCAGCATAAATGCCTACCATTGTGCTGCCCTTGAAAACATGACTTACTACCCTCTTTACACTCTTCCCTGGTTATGTGGCATGAGGGACAAGGCAAGACTAGCTCATTTGAGTGCATGGTGGATCAGTACTGGTGCCCTGATGTACTCTCTTCTTTTCTGCCTCTATCTCCAACCTCCTGATGGAGACAACGCCCCTGGTAGACAGTATTACTATGTACAGAAGAGCTGTTTTTTTTTGTGACTTAGTAACTTGCATGAAGCAGGATATTGGATTCCCCTTTACTTTAGATACCTACTGGTTTTTCAGGCCGTTGAAGGATTGGTAAAGGGTCACGTCATTCCACTCGATGGTTGTGATCTCGTTGTTGGTCATTCCAGCAAAGGCATAGAGCAGGTGAGTACATAGGCATGGGTCAATGTCCTTTGGGAAGTATTTCCCTAGGCCTTGTCTGTATTGGCCCCAGTTGGAGAAATAGCATGAAAGCACATAGGCAGAGCCTGCAGGGAAGAGCAGGAGGGAAGTTTGATGTGAAAATCCAGATAAAATAATAGCCTCCATCTCTTTAAAAAGCTGGTATGCATTCCCCTACCTTTACTCAAGAGGGAATAAATACCAGTTGGACTCAAGCACTTGATTTTCATGGTCCTGTTTTTTTGGACTCAGAGATAATGCTCATGACCTGGGTTGTATGACAAATTCACTGAACTAATATGGACATGGTTTAGAGGAGCTGGTACTATCTGACTGGTGCAATGTTTCTTTATGTTCCAAGAAATCCCTAATAGTTTAACATGGGTGTTTCATCCATTGTGGGCACATCTACATGTGCCCTAGGACACTGTTGTTACTGCACCATCATTTAGAAACCTTTTGGAAGTACTAAAAGATGGCGTAGGAACAGCCCGTGCTGCACCGTGCCGCCAGCGCACGGCGATTTCTAGCCACTCCATTGCTGCAACGATGCGCTATACTGAGGGAGTGCGTTGCTATCACAGTTTTTGCCCGCAGACGCTATGTCGCCATAGCGTGTTGTTATGGTGACATAGCGTCACGTGTAGATGCGCCTAGTGAGCTGGCAATCCAAGGAAATGTTTTCTTTCATTTTTCTTCTACTTTTTTACTTTATTAAATGTTTGACTTGAGACACCTGTTGCATAAACTAAGACTCGTGCTTTACAATTTATTCGGCTCTTCTACATGTCTAAGAGTCAGAAAATGCAATCTATATTTCTTTCCAAATGGTAGATTACTTGTGTTGGTTCTGCTGTACAATACAGAAACGACTGAAGCCATCAGAGATTTTTAAAAGCCCTTTCTAGTTTGTCAGTGATACTCATTTCTTGGATTACTTTATCTTGAACTTGCTTAGGAGGAAAATATTCAGTACTCTAGTGCCTTATGAAAAGCATATTACTTTTCTGGGGTTTTAGTACCAATTTTGCTTACCAGAAATACTTTACCTCTAAAAATAGCATGGAGCCAACTGAAAAGTGTTTCCCTTTAGAAAGGCCTGTCTGTCTATGTAATCGTATTATACGTTCTCTAAAAGAATGAATGAAAATATTATTATAAAATGAGATTTGTATTTGAATAGGAGCACATACCTATTTGTGCATTCAACAGGAACACCAGACCTTTAGAGAGAAAGAGAATAATTAGATCATTAAACCTGGAAATATGCAACTCTCTAGTGTTGCCAACTCGCACAGTATCTCGTGCACGGTAGAATACCATGGTAGCGAGTGTATTCATTCTTTTTTTATGGCAAATGCAGCTTTTGTGTCGTCATGTCCTGCTACTGTATTTTACAATTTAGCAATCACTGGACATGCACCGAGACTGCTACTTTAATGATGATAGGATTCTTGGGGCCAATATCCCTGTCTTCAAAAACAATACTTCTTATTTTGTCTGGTTTTTTTAGATTTACAAGAATCAAGGACGTTTATATAAGGCTCCTCGCCCTCTAATAATAATATGCTAACCATTCCTTCTAAATGTCTGCCGATTAATGAATAAAAGACATGTAGCAGGGGTGTTGGTTGTAGCCGTGTTGGTCTAAGGACACAGGCAGGCAAGGTTCTTTGGGTAGATGTGGTTTCTTTTATTAGACCAACTAAATAGTTGGAAAACCGTTCTTTGCAAGCTTTCAGGCACAAACGCCCTTCTTCAGGCATTGGGAGACTCTGCTGCTGCTCTGAGCTCTCCAAGGTAGACAAGAAGCTAGAGTAACTCTTTACATGCATACTTGCTGGGATCCTTTGACCCCAGCTGATTTCCGGCCCCTGGGGCAGGGGGGCTGGACTCGATGATTTCCCGAGGTCCCTTCCAGCCCTAATGTCTGCGAAATCTATGACATTTTGAAAGAAGTTATACTAAGATTAGCTGATTTAAAGTAGTAGTAAAAAAAATGAAGTTCTGGGGCAGTAAAAATGATGTGTGGATTTGCGTGCAATTTGGCATAGCACCATCCTTGAAAAATAATACAAAATCCGAGGATTTCAAAATGTCACGTTTTTCAAATTGTCTTTGCAGACTGATCTTCTGCCTTTGAAATTGAACAAGTTTTAAATCACAAACACCTGAAAACAAAATGAAATATTTTGGTGGGATGCACCAAAAACTATTTTTTTATTTCAGGTCACCCCAAAATAATTTTGGTTAGATATTTTTGGCTTTGGCCTCTAAACTAAAGAAATCCGTTTTCCACCCAGCACTGTTCAGAAACCAGTATAAGAAAGTTGCAGAGCTGAACTTACCGGTGAGAAGGATCAGCTTTGCCATCTTTGTCCGTGTGCTGATCCAGTGCTTCCTCTTTCTGATTTTTATACCTTATGCTTCCCTTGCTTGCGTGTTTTTTTCCATATCACAAAGGACATGTGAAGATTGCAGTATTTGATGAAGATAAGCAGCATATGACACACTAAAAATACATGCGGGTACAATGGACCTGCTTAAGAACCCAGGTCAAAGAAAACAGTGCTATTAATCTTTCTATCTTAAAGGTGTAGCTGGACCACAGGTAGAAATAGGTTGTAACGATAGTGTCATTTGGGAAGTTGGTTCTGCTGATAGGTTTAGTGTTATGTTATAGATTGCAGAGTAACGTATGTGTTTGCTATATAAACTGCTCCTTGTGATGCTATGTGTACAGTGGTGGCAAATGCATTAGGTAATGGGCTTCGACAAGTATTTGGTCACCTTTGTGAAGGGAGCTTGTTTTGATTCAAAGAGGAAACCTGGATAGGAATGTTACTGGCAGGACTTTGGCTAAATAGGTGGTAGAGACGTGAGTTTCCATAACCATGTGCATATCTTGGAATTGGAGGATGCTTTTCTATTGAAGCCTAGAACGAAGAAGGACTCACAGGACAAGAGCAAACGGTCCTCCCACAGGATTATCAAACCTTGGGGAAGCCTGGGCTTGACTGTCACAAGACTACAGTAAAGAAGACCTTTTTCAAGTTGATCTAAGATTTGCTGTCAATAATCAGAGCCATAAAATGGTATTCCAGCTCAGTGAAGGCCAGTGTGAGGAGTGAAGTGGCTAAGTGCATTTGAGGATCCAAGACTTGGGGTCTCTTTCTCTGCTCAGTTGGACTGCGCAAGGCCAGAATAACTTCACAAGGGAGCAGCCCTCCTGCCAAACTGGTGGAAAGCCTAGATGAATGAGGTCTTGCTATCCAGACCTAGGATTTGTCTTTAGGCTAAACATGCCAGAAAGTCTTGTTTTGAAATGCAAATCTTGTCTTGTTCCTGAGCCTGCTTTGGATGTGGCAGGGCAAAGTAGAAGTGAATGGTATGCCATTCTGCCAACATGGTTCAGTGTTATTTTTGAAAGCCAGCCACTAGCAATGAGAGGGGACCATTCAGGGAAGGCATTAACGAGAAAGGAACATGATGATGGTGCTATGCATATGTTCCTTCCTCATCACACATGTGCAGGTCCCTAGAAATTGCAGCCTGCTCCTAGACAGGATGAAGTCGCCTCACAGCAGATAAATCAGAAACTGAAGCGCTCAGTCATTGGTCTTGCTGTTCCAAGCAGCCAGAGTGCATTTTTTCATGTGAAACTTTCCCTGGAAAATGCTCATTTTGAAGGACTGAACACCATGTGAATCCAGGTAGAATTGGTCAGCTTATTGCGTCTAAGAAAACCTGAAAAAATCCCCAGAAAATGTTTTTAAAATTTCATGTTGATGCATTTCACAATGGTGTGGATGTTTTATGTTGTAAGACTGTGGGTTGGGGTTGGGGGGTTTATGAAAAGGAGTCTAAATGTGATATAAATATGGTTAGAAAGTGTTGAAAATGAAAAGCTTAATTGGAGAGTGAATTTTGTTCTTCAGCTTTTTGTTTCAGTGGGAAAATTCCAATTTTTCTTTTTGGTTGCCGTGAAGCATGGATTATTTGCAGAGCTCTAATCGGACATATGAGGTACTACTGATATTTGTGAAAATGATGGTGGAAAAATATAGTCTGGGAACCCTGAAGCTCTATGGCAAGAAACATTTTATAGTTTTTGTTAGAAGGAAGAGAAGAAGAATTACCACCAGGTAACCTAGACTATGTCCATGAGACCCTGAGCACCAAATACCAAGGTCATTTCAAAGTAGCTTGTATCTCATACCACTCAAGAGTAGATTAATATGACCTGGGTCATCCTCTGGAATTATTTTTATATCGTGGATGAGATATGGCAGAGCATTAAAGAAAACAGAGCTGTCTGGAAAAAAATTTCCATCATGTTCCTCGGGTGATATGATAACAAAAGCAGTGCAAAGGACATTGGAAAATCTCAGCCTGAATGACCTTAGTTGTTTCATAGAGGTACTTTCATATTGTTGTTGAGAAGATTGCAGTGGAGGAGTCAAGGTAGCCAGTCTGTGTGCTATTGCTTTTGCTATAAAAAGGATTAGAAATGAGTAGGGTTGGCCCCCCATAATGGGGTTCACTAGTGCAGAGCGGAAATGAGCCAGTGGTTGAATCTCCAGATCCAAATGAAGATCTCTGCTGCCCCATCCAAGAAGGAGACACTAATATTATCAGTTTTGGCAAGTTTTCCCCGTTTCGCCCATAGGCTATAATGGGGAAGGTCAAAACAGCCTATAACCTTGTCATTTCTGGCCAGATTTGGATAAAACTTGCAGAAATGATAGCCCCTTCTAAGGGCATGGAGTGTGCCATGTCTCAAGAAGATTGGTGCAGGGGCTCAGGGGGAACTGGCAAGCTTTGTGGCCTGAGCAGGGGCTACCGCCCCTGCAGTTTACACCCTGCTGAGCCTTAACACACAGTGTCACCCATGGCACGAGTTTTGCCTGTCAGCAGCTTGAGGTACAGTTCTCCCCAAACCCCTGCACCTATCACCTTGAAACTTGTCAGGCTTTGTGGCCACAGCATGGGCCACCACCCCTGCAGTTTTGACCCCACTGTGGCTCAACACATACACATGACAAAAGTTTTGCTTTCAGGATTTTGGGGTGCAGTTTCTCTGAACCCCCTTCATCTATCTTCTTGAAACTTGGCACACTTTATGCCCTCAGTAGAGGCTATCATTTCCACAAGTTTTGTCCAAATCTGGCCAGAAACTACAAAGTTATAGCCTGTTTTGACCTTCCCCGTTATATCTTATGGGTGAAACGTCGAAATGTTTCGAGGGGACGAAATGGAGCAGACGTTTCGACTTGAAACACGAGTCAAAACGAAACACTGTTCTCTCAAAATGTCAAAAGGGAACGCTTCCGTTTCGCACAGCCCTACTGTCCAGCTGTTCATCCGCTGTCACCCCTAAGTCTTTTTCAGCATGCTGCTTCTTGGAGTAATCCCTCCCCTGGGACATCTGGCCGGCACTCTTTGTTTCTGGACACTTTACCCTGGGAAACATACTTGCTTGTGACCAGTTCATCAAGCAGTCTACATCAGTGGTCTGTCTTGCTTGTTACCACTCTCCTAGTTTTTGTGTTGTCTGCAAACTTTATCAATAAGGGTTGTATACTTTCTTCCAGACCCTTGCTTCAAATAGTAAGTAGCAGAACCCAGGGCTGGATTAACCCTTTAGCGGGCCCTAGGCAAACAAACTCGTGGGCCCCCAGCTGAAGATGAAACCTTTATATTACTTTTTTTCCCACTCAATAATTATAACATGTAAAATATGCACAACTTTGTCACTTAGGGCCCAGGGCATGTACCTTGTTTGCCTATGTGTTAATTCATCCCTGGCTGAATTCGTCCCAATCACTGTGGGACCCCACTACAGACTTGGCTACTCCATGATGGTTCCCCTTGCCAAGACCAATTGGATGTAAAGCCACTTAATGCACGATGGAGTGATTTTCTATCATTCCAGTTTCTTAATCAAAATGTCACATGCTACCAGTATTACTGCTTTACAGAGATCTTAAAGGTTTAGCATCAACACTATGAACGTACCAACTAAACATGTTATCTCATTAACAAAACACTTGAACTTGAGCTCTGGACCTGAATTTTGTGGGTCCCATCTCTGTTGGTTTGTAAGCTCTTCAAGGCAAGAGCGAAGAGCATGTTCCTCAGCCTAATCCTAAGTGGAATGAATCTGTGCATCTCCACTGAAGTCAGTGGGGTTATGACCACTCATACTTAGCTAAGGCTCTACCACATGGTGGTCTGTAAGTAAGAAAGCAAAATCAGCTGGTGACTTTACCAGATTCATTTGTTTCCCCATCAATTAACTCTCCCAATACCAACATCTATCTTCCAGCTGGTAGAGAGATGAGTCGCCATAGCCACGTGCATATACTGGGATTGGATGATGCTTTTCTAATGAAGCCTAGAATGAAGAGGAACTCATAGGGCAAAAGCAAATGGTCCCCTCACAGGATTATCAAACCTTGGGGGAGCCTGGGCGTGACTGTCACAAGACAACAGTAAAAAAAAACCAAACCCTTTTCAAATTGATCTCAGATTTGCTTTCAGTTTTCAAGACCACCTGCAACCTTAGCTCTGGTAGGAAACCCATGTAAAGCAAATTCAAAGACAGGCTTTCCCGTTGAGTTCTTTGGAGCAAGAAAACTGAGTTTAGTTTCTCTGGGCTCCGCTGTCACATGCGACAGTGTTGTTCATATCAAGACTGTGATGTCTTGCCATATTCCAGCATACCAGCAGGAGAACAAGGTGATTTAATGCCAGCTGCGTTAGGACGATAGCCTGAGTCTTAAGAGACCCAGGTTCTGTCCCCCGCTCTACTGTGGATTGCTATGAGATACCAGACATGTCACTTAGGGCCAGAAAGCCCTAGGTAGGACTTAGGTACAGTTTAGGTGCTTACGTCACAAAATGAGCTCTGTTGGCCCTGAAAAGTTTCCCAGACACTAGAACTTCGGTTTCTGTATATATGTACCCAACAATCACCATAGTTGTGATAATATCTATGAGGAGGCTATTCCTCAGTGCTATGACTTGGGACATGGTAGCGCTGTTTAAAATCAACTCCTTGGACTACCGACAATCATTCATCAGTGTAAAGAAACTGCTTCTGTATCACTGCAGACTGCTATTGTTCACAGGCTCCCAAAGAGAAGTCTGCCTAGGTCAGTAGTTGTGCTTCTGGCAAGTGGTGGGTCGTAGAGACCCAACTAGAGAATGACTGAACAGTGGGGCTCATCGCCAAGAGATATGGATGCACGTGCTGGTGACTGGAAAGAGCTGCACTCTGGGGACTGGAAAAGGAGTGGCCACACATCCAGGGACCACCATAGACTCTTAAGCCCGTTATGCTGTGCTCAGGGGCAGGGAAGCCAGTGGGATTAGTCACTAAATTGACAAGATCCCCAAATTGCCTAGTAATACTTAATTGGGCTTGGGTTTAGGTTCCAGGTCTCTTGGGAAATCTCACTCTTGAATTAGGCTGTGGAATCCAAATCCCCCTCGAGCCTGAAGCTACTCATGTTCAGTGGTTAAATCCAGGTCTACCCTTTTCCAAGTGTAACCTCAACCAAAGCACACAGCACAGTGGCAGAAGGGAGCAATGAAACCCAGATGAATAAGCAGACCACATAGTAAACAGCTACTGATTTTGCTAAATGCTTTATTTTACTTGCTATTTACTCTAATCTCAGTCAGATTGGACTGGTTACTCTGCTATCCCTGCTCTGTTCATGGCCAGTTGCAGCAGGAGCAGCTGGTATCAAAGACGAGACCGGCGCTGCAGCTCTCTTGGAAGGTTTCCCCATTCACGCAGTTGTAGAATTTGTTCTTGTTGGTGGGGTCTGGGTAGAGGCCGCTGGCTTTGCTGGCACAGAAGCCACTGCCTCCAGAGCCACTGCCTGGGTTTCCACCAGAGCTGCCACTGCCACTACCGCTGCCGCTGCCACTGCCGCTGCCACTGCCGCTGCCACTGCCGGTACTGGGAGGCTTGGTGACTGGAGGAAGGGGCTGAGCTGGAGGCTTGCAGGCTGAAAGAAAAGGAGACATGGTTTAACCTTAGTTGGGCCTTGTTTGTGCTCAGTTCAAGAGAGTTGGTCTGTTCGTGTGTGTGCCTAACTGGCTATCTGCCTAACTTCCCACAGACCTATCTGTGCATACGTGGATAACCAAGCCCCTGATTTTAATTCCTAAACTTCAGATCTAGGTTTCTGATTCTTGGAATCATATATAAATAGGGTAGATGGGGTGCAGGAGGGAATCTAGTCCAACCCCCTGTTCAGGACAGGTTCTTCCCTGTTTAGTAGGAAGATCCGGCATAATGATAAATCCAAGCTATGGTGTTCAGCTCTGGATCCTGTGTCAAGTCCTAAGCATCCATAAGCTTATTCAGAGCCAGGTGTTTGCCTCTGGCTGGGCTGTAGCTAGGGTTTCCACAGGGAGTTTTTAACATCCATGCTCTGATGTTCAACTCAGCCTGAGTGCTCTTTAGCATACATCTCAGTGCTGATCTGCAATGACTCCAGTCCTAAATCCCCACCCAAATTACACTATTATAACCTTTTAGCCCTGCGGGAGGACAAACTCCTTGTATGCTAATCTCAGCTCTTTCAAACCCAGCATTTTTCTGCCAGTTCATCTGTGTCCTCAACTGCACCATGTTCTGTGTGCCGATCCCTTGCCCCCACACAGTTCAACTGGGGCGTCTCAACCTTGACTCAGCTCTGTGGGTTCCCATCTAATCCTAATCAGGTTGAACTACAAAATGTTCTTAATTTTTTGACAATATCTCATAAAAAATGAAAAATGTGTGACCTGATACTTAACTGAATTTGAACTGAGCTGTGTCTCAGAGGATGAAAAGTTTTTTGGAGTGATTCTGTCATGCCATGTAAAGCCTGACTTTATATCTAAGTGTCTGACATTTGCACAGAAAAGCTGGATAGAAGGGCTCTAAAATAAAGAGCTCTGGATGCTCCCTGATCTAACTTACTACTCTTGAGTATGTGGTAGTCATGGGTCCCATTGTATCAGATTGAGAAGAACATTTATACGCCTCTTCTTGCCCTTCATTTCTTATCTAGATCTTGGGAGAGGCTGTGAATCCTGTAATTCCTGGAGCTACTCACTAGAGCTCTGCAGTCCCAGACCGGTCTTCAGGGTGGTGATCAAGGGGTATTTGCCCTCGCCGCAGAAAGTGCCAGTGAAGTCATCCAGGTCGAGGGACCAAACCGCAGCACCTCCAAACCCGCCCTTCTTCAGCCAATCAATCTGTTAGGTGCCAGGACAGAAGCCAACATGAGTCCAGACGGTACTGTAAAATGAGCTGAAATAGCTCTGGTTAGGTCACTGCAGAGATTCCAGACTTACCTTGATCTGAAAGCTCTTCTGGTTGTCATAGCCCAACCACTCATCACCCTTGTAAGCGTAGGGCACATCCTGAGGGGTGTACCAAACCTGGGTGGCTCCGTTCTTCAAGAAGGTGCAGATCTAAGAAAAGGGGAAGGCATGAGGATTTAAGATGTGACAAGTAAAGCAATCAGATCTCCTGTGGGGTCTCTGTGGGTGTTCGCGGTTCGTTGTTGATGGAGCACACACCTCATAGTAAGCCAGGAAGCCAGACTGTCTTGTGTACGGTCCAGCAGGCCCAGGTCCATTTATTGGGGCACCAACAGCGGTGTCGGAGGCGTCTCTCAGCATGAAGGTGTGTCCGTAGGTTGGGAATCCAACAAGGAGCTTCTCAGCAGGGGCACCATTGCTCTTCCAGTAGTTCATCGCATAGTCCTGGAAAACAACACGTGAGTCCAGACCTCTGCAGAGATTTGTCCAACGACACACCAGAGCTCACTCCGCTGTATGTCTTGAGGGCTGCCTCATTGCAGCCTCTTTTGGTCCAAGTCCCCAAGCTCTCAAGATGCGCTTACCACATTGAAGTAGACGTAGCTGCCTTTGTCAGCTGGTCCTTTGTAGAGAGGGCTGTTCTCTCCAGTGAACCCCTCCCAAGAGCCATGGAAGTCATATGTCATCACATGGAAGAAGTCAAGGTATCTGTTGGGGAGCAGCGTGAATATCAATCTCCAATGGTTTTTAACCCTTGGAACAGCTTATTGTCCCTTTAGTCCTGGCTCTACGGGGTAATACAGGTCATACTCCCATTTCCTGCTTTCTGGAGTCCTGCATGCACATATTCCTCACCAAGATTCCCGCATAACAACTTTGTCCTCCTCTGGGCTTTGGACACCCCTGCACTGGGTTGAGATTTAAACCCTAGTTCTGGGGAATGCGACAACCAGGTGGTAGAGCACAGATCTAGGGAAAGTGCGCTGACAAAACCAGGGGCTAGATCTGTCCCATCTCGCATCAGAGATGCACTCTTGCCTTCTACTAGATGACAGTGTTATAAAACCAGGTCAAATTCTGGCCTATGGGCCCATGCTGGGGAGATGCTATACACCTGGTATTTGTTGTTAATGGAGAAAAGTGCCCAGTATTACTAGGAGGCAGATGACACTGCTATGTGAAAGTACTCACTTGCCCAGCTCAGCAATTTGGTAGCCAGCCTCGATGTTGGAAAGCCCTGCAGCAACAGCAGCGGTGACCAGGAGTCTTGGTTTATTAACTTTCTTGGCTTCTTCCTCAAAGGCTTCCAGCAATTCCTAAGGAAAGGCAAGGAAACACTTAGCTGTTGGAAACCCCCGAACGGAGACTCCCGCACCCTGACCTTTCTAAATAGAGGGGGCTCAGGCAGCCCAGACTCCCTTCCCCCATCTCCGGTTCACATACTTGAGGACCTGCACAACCTTTCCAACCAAAAGAAAGCTGTCTGCATACAGGGAGATGAGATGGAGTGGGGAGAACTCAGGACATTTGACTGCCCACGGGAGGGAGTTTTTTATCCCTCCACTGAAGAGGCTCCTCACTGAAGACTGTACCAAAATTATGCTGGTCAGTGCTTTCAGCTATCTTAGGTTGAGCATCCTGTATTTTGGGCCAGCCAGCATACATATTGGCTGGGGAAATGTTGTATCACAGTGAATTATGCTGCCCTGAAATTGAGGCAATACCTTTCCCTCTGGTACTCGCATGAAAAAGAGGTAGGTCTCTTATCTGAAATCAGCAGATTTCTTTGACTCCAGATTATTTCTGATCTAGCCAGCAAAGGGTTTCTTGCCTGCTGTGGGTGATCTGATTGGCCATTCCAAGTGATCTTCCAGCAGATGACTTGGTGACCCCTCAGCAAATACTTAGTTTCCTCAATACCTGAACCAGCACGGTGAAGAGCTCCTTGTCCACAGAAGGGCTGCCTCTGGAGCCCGGGTATTCCCAGTCAATGTCCAGCCCATCAAATTCATACTGGCGCAGGAAATTGATAACGGAGTTAATGAAGGTCTGGCGGTTGGCAGAACTGGCCACCATGGCTGTGAATCTAGGGAAGCAGGGGAGACGGGAGTCAGGGGAAGGAGCTGCTGGTTGTTTCCTGCAGTCGCAGCCGTAGGGGGACGTGCCGGGGGAAGGGGGTGGTTTGGGCTTACGGTGCTGTTCCAAAATTCCAGCCTCCAATGGAGAGGAGGGTCTTCAGCTCGGAGTTCCTGGAAAAGAAGGGCAAAGCATGAGTTTCAGAGCAAAATAAATATATCAGAGCCCCTTCTGCATCTCACTGGATGGACCGATACAAATGACTACCATCATGTGGCACTTAAAATGCAGTGCCTGTACTACCCGCCTTGGACTATATTCCCCTTGTTTTGTGGCACGAGGGCAAAGCTAGCTGTAATTTTAAGGGCATAGTCGCTCTGTGCAGGTAACCGGATGTACTCTCGTCTTCACTGTCTGCCCCTTCCTGCTTCTCATGGAGAAAAGCTCTTGCTCTAGATTTGCACGCTGTGTTTGCCAGGAAGGTGCAGAGAGATGTATTGTGCACAGTGCTTTAGCCTTGGCTCACTATGGTACAGGAGAACTGTTACAAGAGATGAACTCCAGTGATCAGTAGGAGGGTAGTATGTACAGGAGAGCTGCTTTTTAAAATTTTTAACTTGTAGTTGGAAGCAGGACAATGGATTCCCCTCTGTTCTAGATACCTACTGGTTTTTCAGGTCATTGAAAGATTTGTACAGGGTCACGTCATTCCACTCGATGGTTGCAATCTCATTGTTGGTCATTCCAGCAAAGGCATAGAGCAGGTGAGTACACAGGCATGGGTCAATGTCCTTTGGGAAGTATTTCCCTGGGCTAGGTCTATATTGGCCCCAGTTGGTGAAATAGCATGAAAGCACATAGGCAGAGCCTGCAGGGAAGAGCAGGAGGGAAGTTTGACTTGAACATCCAAACAAAATGAAGTCCCTACCTCTTTAAACGCCCAGTGCGGGGTCCCCATAACTGCATTCAGTGGAGGCATTGATAAATGCTAGTATACGATTTTCTTATCCTTACTGATATGATTTCCTCAACAACTGATTTTGTTGTATTCCAAGATAAATCCAGTGGGGTGGATTGGATAAGTATTTATTGAAGTAAAGTGGACCATCCTGGGAGCAATGATTTAAACTGACCAGTGGACTATACATTTGTGGCTTAAGAAGTGTCTAACAGGCTAAACCAAGTGTGTCTGTCATCAGAACATAACCATACTAGGTCAGACCAATCTAGCCCAGTATTTGGTCTCTGACAGTGGCAAAAAGAGGATGCTATAGAGGGGAGAGCATTGAACTGGATATCCCTAGAGCAGGGGCAGACAATTATTTCAGGTGGAGGGCAGCTTTCTGAGTTTTGGCAAGCTGTCAAAGGCAAGCCAGGGGCAGGGGCAGATAACTATTAATTTTCTAAATTTTTTAGGGGCCCCGTGGGCTGGGTAGAATGACCTGGCAGGCCACATCTGATTTTGCCCACCCCTGCTCTAGAGTGATCTATCCTCTATTTAGTATCCTCCATTATTGGTTTAAAATACCAAAGGAAACATCTCCAACCATTCTGTTCAATAGCCCTTTCTAGATCTGCCTGTCCATCCATTTATGTAATACAATCTTTTATTATCTAAACACAGTATGTAAATGTATAGAGTAAAATAATGCACATATGTTACTACAGTCGCCGTTTCCCAAGGGTGAACAAGAATAACAGATTTTTATCTGAATAAAAACACATACCTATCTGTGCATTCAGCAGCAGGACCAAACCTAGGACGGAAAAAAGAATAATAAGATGGTTATTCCTAGAAACATGCACCTTTGAGTGCGTTCAGCGCAGCTGGTACAGCATCCTCTGTCCTCTGTTGCCACGAATGTTTGACTACTGTAATGGGGAGGAAGTCATCTTGTCTTTGACTGAATGACTTCTTGTGAATGCTCAGCTCACTCTGCAGTAATTTACAGTTCAGCATTGCTGCCTTAATTAACACAAAATCTTTTTGGCAGGTATCCCAGCTATCAAGAATATAATGATTAATATGGTGTTAATTTATTCATATTTAAAATAATAAAATAAATGTATGCACAGTTGTAAATACCTTAACTCACTGCTAATATGCGCCCCCTCCCTCTAATATCTAGAACATTGATATATAATATCTGAATATATCTAATTTTTTGCCCAAAGCTCAACCTAAACTATCTCCCCAATAAGGGTGGAGCTGGCAAGGAAAGTGCTCTGAGAATCAGTGGATCTTGCTCTTAGACCCGAGGCCAAGGCTTGAACTCAAATTTGGGCCATGGCTATGTTACAAATGGCCATTGTCACAGCTCTGGCCAGCAGCATAAAGAGGTAGGACCCTTGTCCAGCAGAGCTGATTCAGGCAAACCAGCAAGACTGGGTTGTGCACAAGCAATGTTTGTGACAGTGCAAAGTGCAATTTTGCTGGTTCCAGCTGCATCCATGTTGAGTGCGTTGCAAGCCCAATCTGCCAGTATTACTACACCAAGAAAGCAGTCTAGACATAGCCTTGTTGTCTACGCAAAAGGCATTGCAATAGCTAGATGCAGTCTTGCACTTGCAGCTGGGGAACCCTGAACAATTTAGAAAGCAAGCCAGCGTTTTCAGAGGCCTGCTGTGAGCGGCACAGCTTCGCATACCATCTCTCCTGTATTCTCCCTCCCTCCCTCACTGTACATGTGTGTGTTTGGGTGCTTGTCTCTAAGAGTTTCATGCTTTCTTTCTCTCCCTCTCCTCTGCTATTTCTGAAAGGAGTAAAATACATTAATTATATTCAACATTAACTGCGAAAGCATTTAAGACTCAATCTTAAGGCAAACGTTTGTGTGTAAAAAAAGTAATAAAACACAGCTTTCCTTAATGTTTCAAAGTGTTCTGCTCTATTTAACCCACATGTAACCATGTTCCTGAAACTAGTGACTATTATTTACAAGGACATGACAATACTTGGTGTCTTAAATTTTGAAAGAGGTTACAAAAGGAATAGGTGAATTTTTCTCTCTCTGAAACTAACGTATTCATCAAAAAAGAAATTCTGGGACAGCAGAACTATTTTGAAATGGATAAAGAAATTTAGATGAAAAAAAAGATATTTATTTCAAGTTTTCAGTCCAACATGAAGTTTCAGTTCTGAACTGAGCTACTTGTAACAATAATATTAACAAAAATGCTTAAGTGAAAATGACATTTTTTGTCAAACAGAACATTTCACTCGGCCCAAATTAATGTTTGCTGTGTTTTTCATTTTGTCATAAGGAACTGCATTTTCAGTTGAGGTCAGCCTAAAAAAAAATATGTTTAATTAATTTTTTTGGTTTGCCCACCAAACTGAAAGATCAGCTGTTCAAAGGCCACTGGTCACAGATCAAGATAGTAAAGTTTCAGAGCGGGACTTACCTGTGAGAAGGATCAACTTTGCCATCTTTGCCTGTGTACTGATCCAATGCTGCCTCTCGCTGCTTTTTATACTGCACGTTTCTCTCTGCTTCATGCAATTCCTCTATCATGAAGGATAAAGGAAGATTGTGGTATTTGATGAAGATAAGAACATATTGAAAAATAGATGCTGATATAGTGGACCCAGTTAAGAATTTCAATCTAGAAAAATAGCTTTATCAAACTTTCTATTTTGAAGGCACTGTTAGATATCAGTGGAAGATTATAGTAACGCTGTTCTTGGCATGTTGGTTACAGTGATAAATATTATAGTATATTGTAGATTAAAAGTTACGTGTGTGTATCTGTTGTTCTTGCACTGTGATTTGCCACATTACAAGGGTGGCAGAGAGCGTATTATATAACATGTTTATGTAAGGTTTCTTGTCACCATTGTAAAGGCCGTTACCTCTAGATCAAGGTGGACGCAACTCTAAGAAGTCTACTGACAGAAATGTGCTTAATTGGGACGATCAGGATTAGCCTTGCTTAGCAAAGGCAGTGATCGAGAGTAAAGTGCCTACACGTTTTTGAGGATCCAGGTTTTACAGCCCGATGCTCTTCTTGCTCAGATTACAGGAATCCAAAATAACTTCACTGAAGGAAGGGCAGCTCCCTTGCAAACCTTAACAGGGGAACAGACATTGAAAAATAATGCTATGGATGTGGGGGAACTTGCCAGTATGGTCCAGTATGGTCCTTCAAGCCGGCCATTAACAGCGTGAAGATGCAGTGCAGTGTTCAAGCACTAAAAGAGCGCCCATGAAGGCAGCGCAACATTCAGGCTTTATTCCTTCCTTCGCATGTCTCCCCACATCAAGCATTTCCTGGATGTAGATTTTTCTCAGTCCCTAGACACGACCCAGTTCAGAGACATACTACATATCTTCCTCACTGGAGGCTGTTCATCATCCTAATTCAGATGCAAGGACGTATTCAGTCTTTAGCCACTGTCCTCCAAGCAACCAATGAAGTTTCCTTTAACTCCAGTCATGATAGTACTTATGTGATAGGGAATAAGAAATGGGTTATAA
This sequence comes from Crocodylus porosus, assembly GCF_001723895.1. Lineage (NCBI taxonomy): Eukaryota > Metazoa > Chordata > Crocodylia > Crocodylidae > Crocodylus > Crocodylus porosus. The sequence goes on along the minus strand of NW_017728935.1, from coordinate 2,714,358 downwards.
TGTACTAAATCATTTCACGCAGGCCACTGGAAGGCTGTCAGGGAGGTCACAGGAGTTATTCAGTGCAAGAAAACACTAGAAAATCAGGGCGAGAGCTGGGAAACGACGGTAGTCAGGCAGCTGATTTTGGGAGCAGTGCAAATAGGGGTGCAGCTTCCTGCATGAAGCTTGGAGGGTGAAGCAGGTGTTTCAGGAAAGATGAGACCAAGGCAGCCAGTGTGTGTGCCCCTAGCTATGATGCCAGCTGCAATGGTAGCCTCTCTGTAAAGTGTTTCCTTTGTAAGGAGCCAGTTTAGTGTGTAAAATATGGGGACCTAAATCTCTCACATTATGTATGACCCACTGTGCGGTGTATAAGACACATGTGGGTCCCTTGACTTCTGTGGAGTCTTGTCTATCCACGGTGGCAAAGAGCTCGGACTTTCAGACGCCAGCTTAAAGCACTGGCCCAACACGTCCTATTCAAAGAAGTGACAGTGTTTGTCCTTGTTTTTTCCATGCTCATACATTACAAGTAGAGTTGAGCAGAATTGTTCAAGAGAAATTGATTTTTGCCAAGAAAATGTGTATTTTGATTGACCACAACTCTTTGTGAATATATGTTGAGTACATCATGGTAATGTGACCAGCAAAGAAAACCAGCAAAGAGACCCTGTATTCAGAAGTATTTTGTAGCAACTGGTAAAAAGAAGGGAAAGAGAATTACCACCAGGTCACCTAGATTTAATTTTTATGGGATCCTTGGGAAAAATAAAGAGGTCGTTTCAAGAAGAGATTTCTGTGACCTATATGATCCTTTTAATTTATTTTATGTAACAGATAAGATATTCACACCTTTAAAGAGAGAAGATATTGCTGGAAATACTTTTCCAACATGCTCTTCAGGTGATACTGTAACAAAAGCTTTCCAAAGACTTCGGAAAACTCCAACCTTTAATGACCTTACTATCTTCGATATATAAGGTTTATTGCTTTCTATACGTAGCTTTTGACCAACTTGCCCTTGTTGTTGAGATTAGTCAGCACATTGTAGAAAGCTAAATGACGTGAAATTTAAAGGTCAATCAAAGCAGTAAAGGCACTGTTCTCTGAAGGCTATGTAGGGACATGGCACCTTGTTTTCCTGCCTCTGGAAGGTCAGAATTTAAAACCAAGATATACATTTGAAGGTGATGTTGGTGCATTTTAGGTTTGTAGCACAGAATTATTGCAGAGAGAACAGGGGTCTGCAACCCACAGCCCAGGACCAGTCCATGATGCCTTTGGATCTGGCTTGTGGAGCCAGCCGGATCTGGGGGAGAACCTGTGCTGTGCCACAGTTTCGTGCCTGTGGCTTCTGTCCAGGGCAAAGCCTCCAGTGGAAGGGGGCTTTCTCCCCCGTGAGCTGCAGCTGGGCTGCAGGGAGAAGTGGTGACACCAGCCTGGTCTTACTGCCCACCCATCTCCAACCCCAACTGGGTCATTCCAGCCCCCCACCCCCCCGCAGGAAAGCATGGCCAATCCCTGTCCCGGCAGATTTAGTGTCGGAGTCCCATTTAGGCTGAAGCCCCTGTACATCTTTTGGTACAGTGGAGAGGTGGTTTTAAAATGAGCATAATTTTAATAATTTGGATAGAAAGCTGTGGCTGGATTGTCAGGATGGGTGGGTAGCGATCAATGGCTCAATGTCTGCTTGGCAGCCGTCGCTCCTGGGGCCAGTTTTATTCAATATTCTCATTAATGATCTGGAAGGTGGCGTGGATTGCACTCTCAGCAAGTCTGCGGATGACGCCAAGCTGGGGGAGTAGTAGATATATGGGAGGGTAGGGCTAGGATTCAGAGTGACCTACACAACTTGGAGGATTGGGCCAAAAGAAATCTCATGAGGTTCAACAAAGACAAGTGCAAAGTTCCCCATCTGCCTCACCTGACTATATTAGTGACCATGAGATGCTCAGATCAGACAGTCATCGGGTGTTTCATATGGACCTGAATTTACTGAGCGCTCGATTACAACATTAAGGATGACCCTTAGCTCTCTGCAGCCATACCTTCCGTAATAAATAACACCTGCTCTGTACAGAGAGTGAACTTCATCCAACAGATCTCTTTCCCAGCAAGCTGAGATTCAACAATGACAAGTTCAAAGTCCTGCACTTAAGACGGAACAACCCCATGCACCAGGACAGGCTGGGGGCTGACTGGCTGGGCAGCAGCTCTGCAGAAAAGGACCTGGGGGACACAGTGGACAATAAGCTGAACATACGCCAACAGTGTGCCCTTGTTGCCAAGAACGCTAATGGCACATTGGGTTGCATTAGTAGGAGCATTGCCAACAGATCAAGGGAAGTAATTATTCCCTTCTTTTCAGCACTGGTGAGGCCATATCTGGAGTACAGTTTCCAGTTTTGGCACCCCCCACTACAGAAGGGATGTGGATAAGTTAGAGAGAGTCCAGTGGAGGGCAACAAAAATGGTTTGGGGGCTGAGGCACGTGGCTTATGAGGAGAGACTGGGGGTTATTTAGTCTGTAGAAGAGAAGAATAAAGCAGGATTCAATAGCAGCCTTTAACTGCCTGCAGGGTGGATCCAAAAAGGATGGAGCTGGACAGTTTTCAGTGGTGGCAGATGACAGAACAAGGAGCAATAGTCTCCAGTTGCAGCAAGGCAGTTTAGATTGGATATTAGGAAAAAAATGTTCACTAGGAGGGTGGTGAAACACTGCAGTGGGTTTCCTAGAGACGTGGTGGGCTCTCCATCTGTGGAAGTTTTTAAGGCCTGGCTCAACAAAGCCTTGGCTGGGATGATGTATTTGGGGCTGGTCCTGCTTTGAGCAGGGGGTTGGACTAGATGTCACCTCCTGAGGTCCTTTCTAACCCGATTCTATGCCTATAAATTACTTTTGTATCATCTAATCTGCTAAACTGGAGTGCACACACAGTTGTGTGACTACACCTCAGTCCTGATGCAAGGCCCTCCCTGGTCAAGGTGATGGGCTCTTCTCAGCAGAGACTGCCAGGCTGCACGGTTTGGGGAATCTGTGGAGGAATCTGTCTCAGGGAATGTGGTTCTTAAAGCAATCACATTTCCCCTTCAAAAATTATTCATACCTGGGATTGGGAAAGCAAATGCGAGCAAAGCTACACCAGTAATCTGAATAAGAGTGAATGCAAAGCATGGCCTCTTATTATCATGTCATGGCGCAAGCTGTCTGTGTGTTCAGCCTCCTGTACGTGACACCTGGTTCCCAAAAGCCATAAAGCTGTTATGTCCTGTGAGGAGTATGGCCCGAGTGTGCCAGGCCTGAGCTGGTTTTGGTACATACCTGGGCTACGCTGTATCTTCCTTTGTTCTGCCCACTTTGCAGTGTCAGTGTAGCACAGCTGGGAGCAACAGGGCTAGAGCGCAGACACCACTCCTGCAGTTCCCTGTAGCTCTCGCTTCCTGCCCTTCCACCGTCCTGCCTTTATTTGAACCATGTGTTTTTAAAAGGAGCTGCCAAGCAGGGAAAAATGACAGCCACAAGCCAGCCACTTGGTATTTCATAGCTTTTATTGCTTTGCAGTGATCATTACGATCACAAATCACTGTCGCTAACCTACCACATCCATCTCAGGAATCCTTACAACATTTTAGCAAATGAGGTGGGGGCTAAGTTGCACAGTTGACACTCCAGAGGTCACAAGTTCAAGGCCGTAGCAGAAGCACTCAAGGGTGGCCCTGTCAGATTCCATCAAATTGGCAAAATCTACTAAATACCTTGTCACAAGGACATGAAAAAGGAGAGCAAATTAGGTTTTTATGACTATTTAAACCTTTCCTGGAAAAGCACTGTCTGTGGATTCTAGTTCTATCAGACCAAGCTAAAAGTAGGTTTCTGTATTGCTTGTCAACTGTGTTCTGTCTGTAACCCATATTGGCATGCTAAGGCTGGGGGATGCGCTGGATTTTGGGTCCTCAGGGTGCCAGTAGCCCTCGGAGCCCCTTAGGCAGACTAGTGACTGAAGTGTCCCATGGAGAGGTGGGTGCCTCACCCTTACTGCCCAGGATTTCGCTCTGAACCCAACGAACTTGTTATTCTTTTTTATGCACAACCAATTTATATACAGACAAAATAAAGAAACAAAAATATATTAACAATAGTTAATAAAACTATCAGTTCAGATAAAATTTGCAACTACCACATTAGGTGGATAATTCCAGCACGCTGGGTGGTCCCACGCATGTTAAACAACCTCAGTAATTAAATTCAACTTGTAATAAGCCTTTAAAGCAGTTTCCACCCCACAACCCAATTGATTTCCTTCTGGTCACCATCTTCTTCCCATAACAATAAGTGGCAACACAGCTTTAACTATGATCCACCACTAGATGGTGGAGGCGAGGCTTCTGCTGCTCTGGGGAAAGTGGACTCCTTCCTGGTAACACAGAGAAACAGGCTCTGAACAGCTGCTGCAGGCAATAGGCTCCCTGTTGTTTCCTTTATTGGCAGATTGTTCTCTTAAGCAGTTTCCTTCTGAAAATACACTTACTGCAAACACTAGTGGTTAGATGTCCCTTCACATGACAATGCTAGTTTGTTGTCTCTCAGCCCACCCCCTCGCAGGACTGTTTCCCCGTCCCAGCACATCTGCTTGCAAACAGGGTCTGCAGGTCTCTGGCTCTGCCACTCGAGCCTTCCCAGCTTGGATTAATGTGGAACTGTTTTCAGTGCTGCAAAAATTGGTGCATTCCTTAATAGATATTTTAAGTGGAAGATATCCTGGGGTATATGGTAAAGTGATTTACATGCGTGTCTGTGAGGAGTTGCTCTAGTCTTCCCAATCCCTTAAGACTCCTAGACACACAAACTGAGAACAACCCCCTTGCTGCTTTTCTTCCTCTGTCTTTTGTAGGAAGCTTGTGGTCCTTTGTTGCCAAGGGAAGGATGGGGTAAATTTGGAGCTACCTATCATCCCTGGCTTACTTCAGGAGTTGATCTTTTCCCTGATTTTTATTCGCTCTTGAAAGGAGATGCTTGCAAATGTATTGCGCAGCAGAAACTGTAGTTGGTGAGTCCAATTACTTGGTAAAGAAAACTTTGCAGTTCCATCTCTGTAACTAAATTCCAGACCGGTTAGCTCGGAGGTTCACCGGGGCCTGCAGAATCAGGGAGTAGTGCCCAGTACAGGTGACTCATTTCAGGAAGGCAAACTATAAGCATGTGTAGATTCACTCACTATGAAATGCACAGCAGTGCAGCTGGAACAGCCTTGTATGATAATAGATTAAAATGGCTTCCATCCAGAAAGCTATTTAGGAAAAATGTGTTTTGGAAAAATGTGTTGTTCTGTGATGCATTACACACCTGGAAAGGCTCCACAGTGTGTGCCACCAGAACACTTGTTGTGTGCCCCTGCCAGGGCCAAGATCCGAAGTGTACTAGGAGTGACAGGAAAGATGTGGGTGCCTAGTGGGTAGCATATGTAAGGCAAGACAATTTGGACAGCTGGTGGTGAGCTTACTTGTCTTAAGCTCACAAGTTGTGAGCCAGGGTGTGGGGATACAATGCAATATAAATTTAAACTCCCCCTTAGAGGTCTCAGCTGGGACTCAGGAATTTGATGTACAGTTGGACAGGGCCAAAAAGTCAGCATGTGCTTGATTTGAACCCTTGTTTTCCTCCTAAAAGAAATGGTGACATGCAGAGAACAAGGAATGTGCAATATTATTAATAATGCACGCACAGTCATTACTGGTAATAGATGGACACGAGCTGTGAAGAACAGATGACTAACCAGGCAAGCATCCAGATTCTCCCAGTTATTTCTTGGTGTGCAATGGCAAAAGACTAAAGATGTCTCACAATGGATCCAAAGACATAAATTGGACTCTTACTCTGGTCTTGTCCTGACAACCTGCCTGCATTCAGCCCAGCTGTAAATGGACAGCTGGTCATTCAGCCTGGGGAAGCAAAGGCAACCAGATGCAATGGTAACCACACCACTCCTCTGGATGCTGTTGGCTATAGTGTGACCTAATCACGCTAGCTTGGTGGCTGATGGTCATCTAGGCTCAGAGCTTGGATAACCCATTTTTTTTGGTGGGGAGTCTTTGAATTGGTGTCCAGAATAGGCAGGGAGAGCACAATAATGACTCTGAATCTCACTGAAGTCAGAAGTCCCAGCTCTTGGGCCAGTGCTCTATGCCTTAGCCCACACTGCCACTCATTAAGCACCCATCAGACTCCTTTCTCAGGAAAGGACATGCTTTCCTACTTTCATTTCAGCTCCTGTATCTACTCTTCCTTTGCAAAGACTATTTGCAAAGCTGTCAGGAGAATGGCTGCCCTATCGGAGAGTTGGGTTTGAACCCTGGGGCAACTCAAGTCACCTCAGTGCACCCCATCTGGGAATATCCAGCAGGAGAGAGAGACCATTTTAATGCAATGCATCTTTATTTATCATGCTCTTGACTACATTGTCGGTATCTACTGGGTGGAAGCGGGTCACGTGGCTGATCTGTTCATGCCCAGTTGCAGCAGGAGCAGCTGGTGTCGAAGACCAGGCCAGTCGCACAATGCTCTTGGAAGGTCCTTCCATTCACGCAGTTGTAGAAGCTGTTCTTATCGGTGGGATCTGGGTAGAGGCCACTGGCCTTGCCAGCACAGAAGTTGCTGTTGCCACCGCTTGGGCTGCCACCAGAGCTTGGTTTTTCACTAGAGCTTGGTTTGCTGCCAGAGCTGGTAGCAGGGGCAGGGGCAGCTGTGGCTGGCTTGGCTGGCTGGTTAGCAGCAGTGCCAAGAGTGGTGGCTGGAACCTTGCAGTCTGGAAGAAGCAAATGCGAAGGACAGGGATTAAAATGTGCTGGTTTCTGAGCTCGAGGCGATGCTGATAGGAGAGGGTTGGTGGAGGGCAGGGCAGGAGCTGAACAGACTTGTTTGGAGAAGTGATCTGTGCCCAAGGGAAAGAAGTGCAAAGGTGCATGTGGTAAGCGTGTGGGCCGGGAGGGGGGTGGCATCCTGGGCAGAACCAAGGAGCACCAAATAAGAGACGAGGGCAGTAAGCGGGCAGAGAGCAGTGCTGCAACGAGCCGTAG
>NW_017728935.1:2567760-2570033 GCF_001723895.1 Crocodylus porosus | reverse complement strand
GCATGGTGCCAGGGCTCGCAAGCTGCTGTATGGCTGTCCAGCAAAATGTGTTGCTGGATCAGAAGGGTCAGACATGTCCCTGGCATAATTGTGTGAAGCCAACAGGCTTTTGCCAAGGGGGAAAGCTAGCGGAGAATTGGGCTGAGACGGTGACTGAGCCTGGCGTTGTTTTGTGATGTGTACAAACGCTCATGAGCTGCATGTACTGGACAACAGGAACATTTTGCTGTTTTGCTTTAGAGGTGAAAAGTGACCGTTTTTTGCATACTGCAAAGGCAGAGAGACTTGCAAATGAGATAATGTCAAAGGGTTGAAGTGAAGGTGTGAAATTTTGGGATGGCCAATTCTAGCCCATGCGACCGATTACTATCCTCCATCTAAATGATGTGTAGAATGTTTTCATTAATAAACCCAATTTACTGCTACTGTCTTCAGTCTGCACGAGCTGGCTGGGACTCCCTGGCTGAAGATGTATAATAGTTGCAAAACATGAATTATCTGTGTCCAGTGTCTTCTCTCCCGTGCTTTCTGCTGCCTCAGTTTCCCTTCTTTGGTTCCCCCTTGGTTTAGAAACTTACTGACACACTTACTTGGACATCTGAGGGATCTGATAAGCAGTTTGAATGGTGCCCAGGCCAGCAGACACGGCGGCAGAGATCAGCAGCCTGGGTTTGTCGCTCTTTGTAGCCTCTGCCTCGAAAGCTTCATACATTTCCTGGAATACACAACACGGCGTTCTTGGTTCTCGGTTCGGAGCAGAGGCCAACGGTCACCAGATTTCACACTCCAAGGGCCGTGATAAAGAGTGGAAACGTTTTGAAGGAAAAACATTACCCAACCCATTAAATATTTGTCCTCCAAGTGGATATATTTGGCTACATGTTCTGCTTTCCAAAATATTACCTGAGGCACTGATTACCACAGTTCGAATACCTGACCTGCTCTCTGAGTGACTCGAAAGGACCAACGCTCTCTAGCATGGGCCCATGTCTCAAACAGAAGCACCCATGAAGGAAAATTAAAGTAGAAAGATTTTAATAAACTGCATTGTTTTAAATCTGGGGTTTTTTTAGAATTTATTATTCCAGTGTAATTCAGTATGAGAAATACATTTGTAACGGTAGGACAGGGTCGGGTTTGAATGATATGAAGTGACCAATATCCTTCCTACTGCAAAATACATTCCTGGCACTATAACAATGCCTGTAAGAGGGCAGTATCCTTGCAGAAAGGCTACATAACAATCTCCACGCGCATCTCTTTATTTTAGTGTCATAGATTATAAGAGCTACTATATCTCTTGCTAGCTACGATGGCCTGGTCACCGGGATGAAAGTTTCGTGACAAAAAAAGGCTGACCTGCATCAAGACAGTGAAGAGCTGCTGAGTATCAGCGGGGCTGCCTCTGTTACCAGGATATTCCCAGTCAATGTCGAGACCATCAAAGCCATACTTGCGAAGGAAAGTGATGGCAGACTGGATGAAGGTCTGCCGGTTCTGAGCAGTGGAAACCATGGTGGAAAACCTATAAATGATCAAAATGGGGATAAATGGTGACTATTGGACCTCTGAAATGGCCACAAAGTATGATGTAGTGCATTTGTAAATGTGTTATGAGCTCCAATAGCTGGTCCACACAGAGGAAACCAAGCTACTCATTGTATCCAGCTTATAAAGGTCCTATAACCCTAGCGGCCAAGGTCAGTAATAAAAATCCCAAATTCAGAGTCTGCTGAACACCCACTAGTGAAGAATATGAAGTGGTCAAGTGCTTCAGATCAGTTGACAAAGAATGAGTGAAGAGCTTAATGTTGAGGCCTTTCCAACTTTTCCTTAATCCTTTTCCTGCCCACTAAGAAGGGATTGAGCATAGCCGAGCCCTGGTTGGACACAGAACCACTTTGCCATTTGGCTGAGACTAGCACAGCGAGGTGTCTCGTTCTTTGTGCCCCTGCTCCCTGGACAACACTGCTTCATGGTTTGGGGCAGGCATGTAGGAAGGTCTTGGCTAGCTGAATGGTCTGTGTCCACTACCGGCCAGGAAGTAGGAGTTAGCAGGAAAGGGTGAGATGAAAAAAGGAAAGAGAAAGAAGAACTTCAGAGCGTCAACGGGAGCCTTACTTTTGGGTACCGAAATTCCAGCCTCCAACAGACAGCAGGGTTTTCAGGTCTGGATTGCTGCGGACAAGTGATTTTGAAATGTCATTAAAAGAATAAGAGTGAGCAAGCTCATCATAGTTGTTACTCAGAGTCATTTGGACACAGTGGGATCA
>NW_017728935.1:2563723-2567175 GCF_001723895.1 Crocodylus porosus | reverse complement strand
TGAAAGTACTATTAAAAAGACATCTGGACTTACCCAGCTGCAGCTGCAGCAGAACGGCCAGACCTGTCAAAGGGAAAGAGAAGCTCCGTCATCGTTGCTCAGCCATCAAGACCAGCTGTTTCTGCTCCTACCCCTGCTAGTTTGTTGGAAGCTCATCAGAGTCCAGCTGTGAGGAGCACTTTAAGCTTTTTGTGCTCTTTCCCTGGGCTTGCTGCTCAGACAATAGACTGCCTACGCATTTCTAGCTTCCTTTCCCACTGTTTGTGACATGGCATTTCCATTTCCTTCCAGGCTCCCCACACATCAAACCTCCTGACTGCCAAACACTTCTGAGTGCATCCTGAGATCATGTATTGCAACTCAAGCATGGGCTGAGTTCAGAGATGTGTCCAAATAGGCCTGGAGGGAATGTTAAATTTAACTAATCTACGATGTCTTCCCATCTCCTTGGGTAGCAGCAATTGGATCTCTCCCTCGAGTCCTTGGCACCGACTGTCCCAGTATAAACACCTGTTTTTCAGTATCGCCATTGCTCCTATTTAAACTTGTGTACCTGAAAGAAGTATTGGCCTCCTCGGACTTACACTTTGGAACTTAGCTGCAATTCATTTCCACTATGCTCCAAACTCATTACGCTTCAGTTAGGGCTACTTTGTCTTAGGGAGTCAGAATTTAAGAAGTCCCATCCCTGTCGGTGGCACTAGCCGTTTGGTAAGCAAGGGCAAAAGTGGGTCCATAAACTCTGATGTGGGCCAATCCTTTCCTAATATGGGATGTATCCATAACTAAAACTGATGATGCTCTGGATCTTATTAGATATGTCTCTCGTTTTGTTTGTGCCGCATAACCTGCACTATGATGCAGCCATTACCTCCTAGGTCCACAATAACCCAGAGTTGCCATGAGTTATGCAAGGATTTTCTTTAATAAAAATGAAAAAAAATTAAGAGCGATATTTTTATCCAGAGGGTGCTACCTCCTCTTCAAATCCCTCCCATCCCTTGTTGAAAAACAACGTATGACCTTGAATAGTAGTGTGATGAGTACTTATATAGGTAAGGTGAGTTGTTTGAGAGATGAAAATATCTAGGGAGATGAAGGGTGATGATACCTAGGGAAATATGAACTAGGTAGAGGAGATAATATTGGATGATAGAGGGACAGAAAAGGCAGGAAAAGGCAGCTGCATCATGTCAGGAAATATTCTACTTCTTTAAAGACCCAGGGGGAGAAGAAAATGAGGATCTGCTGCTCCTTGTACTTACCAGTCAGCAGCAGAAGTTTGCCCATTTTGGTGCCTGTGTACTGGTGCTGTGCATCGCTTGCCTTGCTTTTATAGGGCAAGTCCTGCTCCTCCTCCGCTGCACACGTGACAGCAGTGCACGTCTCCATCCTATACGTTAAACATAAAGTTAATCTGTAACTTCAGGTGGACACTAAGCCAAAGTAGGGACCTCGTGCCGCCAGCCGTCTTCTGCTCTGAATACTATCTTTATTTTCTATCAGCTTGAATCAAGCTTGCTGGATAAGTGGGCTCTGATTGAAAGGGAAGCATTGGCTATTTCCCTCGTTGCCCCAAAAGAATATTTAATCCTTTCACTGGGTATTTATGGGACATACTATTATGTAAGGAAACCTTCATAACCACCAAAGGGTATGGAACAGCATGGGGTTTGCCCTGTAATGCTAGGGGTGAGACTATTATGTAATGCAGGACAAAGAGTGTTGCCTGGAGCTCCACACGCCTATTTTAGAAGAGGAGAAGGAATATCGCAGCCTGGTCCTTTCCTAAACTTATGGTATGCTGGGGGGTAGGGCTAGGATTCAGAGTGACCTAGACAAATTAGAGGACTGGGCCAAAAGAAATCTCACAAGGTTCAGCAAGGACAAGTGCAAAGTCCCCCATCTGCCTCACCTGAATATATTAGTGACCATGAGATGCTCAGATCAGACAGTCATGGAGTGCTTTGTATGGACTTGCATTTACTGAGCTCTGCATTACTACGTTAAGGATGACCCTTAGATCTTTCCAGCCATACCTTCCATAATAAATAGCAGCTGCTCTGTAGAGAGAGTGAACTTTATCCAATTTATCCCTTTCCCAGGAAGATGAGATTCAATAAAGACAAATTCAAAGTCGTGCACTTAGGACAGAACAACCCCATGCACCAGGACAGGCTGGGGATTAATCTGCAGAAAATGACCTGGGGGTGAGAGTGGACAATAGGCTGTATATGAGCCGGCAGCGTGCCCTTGTTGCTGGCATACTGGGCTGCGTTAGTTGGACCATTGCCAACAGATTAAGGGAGGTGATTATTTTCTTCTATTTTGCATCTGTAGTACTGTGCCCAGTTTTGGGCCCCCCACTACAGAAGGGATGTGGACAAGCTGGAAGAGAGTCCAGCAAAGGACAGTGAAAATGCTTTGGGGTTATTTGGTCTGCTTATTTAGTCTGCAGAAGAGAAGAATGGGGGGCGGGGAATTTAATAGCAGCCTTTAACTACCTGAAGGGGGGTTTAAAAAAAAATGGAGCTGGACTGATCTCAGTGGTGGTAGATGACAGAATAAGGAGCAATGGGCTCAAGCTGCAGCAAGGGAAGTTAGTTCCGATAGTAGGACAAACTTTCTTGCTAGAAGGATGGGGAAGCACTGCAGCGGGTTTCCTAGGGAAGTGGTGGACTCTCCAACCTTGGAAGTTTTTAAGCCCTGGCTCCACAAAGCCTTGGCTGGGGTGATATATTTGAGGCTGGTCCTGCTTTGAGCAGGGGGTTGGACTAGATGTGACCTCCTGAGGCCCCTGCAGCCCTCATTTTCTGTGATTCTATGCCTATAAATTACATTTGTATCATCTAATCTGCTAAACTGGAGTGCACACACAGTTGTGTGACTACACCTCAGTCCTGATGTAAGGCCCTCCCTGGTCAAGGTGATGGGCTCTTCTCAGCAGAGACTGCCAGGCTGCACGGTTTGGGGAATCTGTGGAGGAATCTGTCTCAGGGAATGTGGTTCTTAAAGCAATCACATTTCCCCTTCAAAAATTATTCATACCTGGGATTGGGAAAGCAAATGCGAGCAAAGCTACACCAGTAATCTGAATAAGAGTGAATGCAAAGCATGGCCTCTTATTATCATGTCATGGCGCAAGCTGTCTGTGTGTTCAGCCTCCTGTACGTGACACCTGGTTCCCAAAAGCCATAAAGCTGTTATGTCCTGTGAGGAGTATGGCCCGAGTGTGCCAGGCCTGAGCTGGTTTTGGTACATACCTGGGCTACGCTGTATCTTCCTTTGTTCTGCCCACTTTGCAGTGTCAGTGTAGCACAGCTGGGAGCAACAGGGCTAGAGCGCAGACACCACTCCTGCAGTTCCCTGTAGCTCTCGCTTCCTGCCCTTCCACCGTCCTGCCTTTATTTGAACCATGTGTTTTTAAAAGGAGCTGCCAAGCAGGGAAAAAT
>NW_017728935.1:2561119-2563623 GCF_001723895.1 Crocodylus porosus | reverse complement strand
CAAGCAGGGAAAAATTTCAGGCAAGAGGCAACCATTTGATGTCAAAGCCTTCAGTGCTCTGCAGTGATCATTACGATCACAAATCACTGTCACTAATCTGTCACACCCACCTATGAAATATTTTCATCATTTCAGCAAATGATGTGGGGACTGGGGTGGCATGGGCCTGCAAAGGAAAGCAAATGAGTTTTCTATGACCAGAGTACAGCAATGCCACTTATTATTTAAACCTTTCTGGCAAAAGCATTGTCTGTGGTTTCCAGTTCTACGAGACCAAGCTAAAAGTGGGTTTCTGTATTGCTTGTGAACTGCGCTCTGTCTAATGTGGAACTGTTCTCAGTGCCACAGACATCAGTGTATTCCTCACTAGAGCTTTTCAGTGGAAGATTTCCTAGGGTAGATGGTGGGGTGATTTATGTCCGTGTCTGTGAGGAGGACTTTTGCTTGTAGGTCTAAGGGCATAGGTAGGCAAGCTCCGTTGGGTAGATGTGATCTCTTTTATTAGACCAACTGAGTAGTTGGAACAAATTTCTTTTGGGCACAAATCTACGAGGAATTGCTCTAGTCCTCCCAATCCTTTATGTTTCCTGTATACATAAAATGAAAACAACCCCCTTGACAAAGTCCACTGCCTTTCTTCCTCTGACCTTTTGTAGGAAGCTTGTGGTCCTTTGTTGGCAAGGGAAGGAGGGGGTAAGTTTGGAGCTACCTATCACCCCTGGCTTGCTTCAGGAGCTGATTGATCATTTTCCTGATTTTTATTCTCTCTCGGGAGGGGATGCTTGCAAATGTATTATGCAGAAGCTAGTTGGTGAGTCAAGTTCTGCAGGTCCGTCTCTGTAACTAACTTCCAGACCAGCTGGCTCTGAGGTTCACCAGGGCCTGCAGAATCAGGGAGTAGTGCCCAGTACAGCCGACTCACTTCAGGAAGGCAAACTATGGGGAAGTGTAGCTTCACCCATTGTAAAAATGCACAGAAGTGCAGCCAGAACACTTATGATGATAACAGATTAAAATGGCCTCCCCCTGCCCCCCAGGGCCTAGGGCCTGAAGTGTACTAGGAGTGACAGGAAAGATGTGGGTGCCTAGTGGGTAGCATATGTAAGGCAAGACAATTTGGACAGCTGGTGGTGAGCTTGCTTGTCTCAAGTTCACAAGTTGTGTGAGCCAGGGTGTGGGGATATAATGCAATATAAACTTCCCCTTAGAGGTCTCAGCCGGGATTCAGGCACTGGTTATACAGCTGGTGGACAGAGACAAAAACACAGCATGTGCTCGATTTGAACCCTCAGTTTCCTCCCAAAAGAAATAGTGAAATGCAGAGAGCACAGAATGTGCAATATCGTTACTAATGCACGCACAGTAATTACTGGTGATAGATGGGCACGAGCTGTGAAGAACAGACAAATAACCAGATCAGCAGCCAGATTCTCCCAGTTATTTCCTGGTGTGCAATGGCAAAGGGATTAAGGTATTTCACTATGGATCCAAAGACATAAATCGGAGTCTTACTCTGGACTTGTCCTGACAGGTTCCATGCATCCAGCCCAATATAAGCACAATAATGACTGAATGTCACTGAAGTCAGAAGTCCCAGCTCTTGGGCCAGTGCTCTATGCCTTAGCCCACACTGCCACTCATTAAGCAGTCATCATCCATCTCAGGAAGGGGAGCAGTTTCTCACTTTCATTTCAGCTCCTGTATCTACTCTTCCTTTGCAAACACTGTTTGCAAAGCTGTCAGGAGAATGGCTGCCCTATCGGAGAGTTGGGTTTGAACCCTGGGGCAACTCAAGTCACCTCAGTGCACCCCATCTGGGAATATCCAGCAGGAGAGAGAGACCATTTTAATGCAATGCATCTTTATTTATCATGCTCTTGACTACATTGTCGGTATCTACTGGGTGGAAGCGGGTCACGTGGCTGATCTGTTCATGCCCAGTTGCAGCAGGAGCAGCTGGTGTCGAAGACCAGGCCAGTCGCACAATGCTCTTGGAAGGTCCTTCCATTCACGCAGTTGTAGAAGCTGTTCTTATCGGTGGGATCTGGGTAGAGGCCACTGGCCTTGCCAGCACAGAAGTTGCTGTTGCCACCGCTTGGGCTGCCACCAGAGCTTGGTTTTTCACTAGAGCTTGGTTTGCTGCCAGAGCTGGTAGCAGGGGCAGGGGCAGCTGTGGCTGGCTTGGCTGGCTGGTTAGCAGCAGTGCCAAGAGTGGTGGCTGGAACCTTGCAGTCTGGAAGAAGCAAATGCGAAGGACAGGGATTAAAATGTGCTGGTTTCTGAGCTCGAGGCGATGCTGATAGGAGAGGGTTGGTGGAGGGCAGGGCAGGAGCTGAACAGACTTGTTTGGAGAAGTGATCTGTGCCCAAGGGAAAGAAGTGCAAAGGTGCATGTGGTAAGCGTGTGGGCCGGGAGGGGGGTGGCATCCTGGGCAGAACCAAGGAGCACCAAATAAGAGACGAGGGCAGTAAGCGGGCAGAGAGCAGTGCTGCAACGAGCCGTAG
>NW_017728935.1:2558407-2560609 GCF_001723895.1 Crocodylus porosus | reverse complement strand
GTCGACTTCTTTTGTCTTTGGATGAGGTTCAGAGTGAACTAGAGCAATGCATATTTTATGTGAATGGTGCACTTTACCCCAATACATTATTGATGTACAGTGAAAGCTGCACCTAAAAACACGAAGAGCACATAGAAAATGGTTCACCTTGATGGCAAAGCTCTTAGGGTTGTCATAGCCGATCCACTGATTTCCTTTGTAGGCATATGGGACCTCCTGAGGAGCGTTCCACACTGTGGTAGCCCCACTTTTCAGGAACTGGCAGACCTGGGACATAAAAAGTACTTGTTAAAGTGATCTGGAGACCTGGAGCAGACCATTAATACAGCTCCTCACACATTCTCGATTGACCTGGCCTGTCTGGCCTAAGACACATTGCTCCGACAAGGTCTGGTTTCCATGGTAAGGAATGATCAGAGACGTCAGCTGCAAATATCATCATGACTATCGGAAGCCATCATGAGTCAGAATGCAACATCACTAGTATTGCATTTTACGTCTCAAACACTGCTAGCCCTGTTTTTTTCACCCCATCCAGTGTTTGGATACCTCAATCAATAGCATTTCTCCCTTAGCAAATAGCTCCATAGTTCCCTATAGTCTTGGTTGTGTGCATCAAGATTGGACATCACTATTATTATTATGTATTATTTGCACTAAAGTAATATCTAGAAGCCACAGCCGTGGATCAGGTCCCCCCTGTGTGCTGGACTTACTGGGTGCATCTACCTGTTGCCATACAGTGACGTTGTTACAGCGCCATGCTTTGGTACTTCTTTTTGGCGACATGTAGATGTGCCCACAGACGACAGAAAGATGCCCCTTGTCCCAAAAAACTTCATAGCATAAGCAGTTTCATCCTGGCTCCACACCAAGGGGATTGCCAAGCCCCTGTGAAAGTCGTGTGAACGCCTCAGGAAGAAGACCCCGTGGGGTAGCTAGGTTTTGGCTCTGGTTTCCAGGGCTCAAGCAGGTTGTAAACCATCCTTCTGCCATTCTTTCTGGGCATCTCTACCTCTTAAAACTATTTTAGAAGCAGACTTTCAGGGAGCTTTACCTCAAAGTAGGCTAGGGTCCCGGCTGACTGGGTGTATTCTCCTGCGGCACCTGGGCCAGAGGTTGGAGCTGCCAGGCCATGGTTAGCGGGGTTGCTGAGTGTGAAGGTGCGGGCATAAGCCCCAAATCCAACCATCAGCTTCTCAGCGGGAGCACCGTGGTCCTTCCAGTAATTCATGGAGTAGTTCTAGAGGAGACAGCATTGTGAGCCAGCCAGGGAGCTGGATAGTGCCAGAGCATCCCAGCCACCAGATCCCTGCCCCAGTGGCATGAAGTGATGGCACCCTGCCTACTGTCACACTACTCACCACATTGAAGTAAATGTATGAGCCCTGGTCAGCAGGACCTACATAGAGGGGGCTGTTCTCCCCTGTGAAGCCTTCCCAGGAGCCCCTCAGGTCGTAGGTCATCACGTTGATCAGGTCCATGTACCTTTGAGGAAAAGCAAGTGACCGTGGGTATCAGTCTAGGGCTTTCCTTTTCCATCCATTTACCCAGCACATGGACTTCAGCATCCATCTGACGTTGTCAACCATCCCGCATGGTGCCAGGGCTCGCAAGCTGCTGTATGGCTGTCCAGCACCTCAGAGCAATGCAAAATGTGTTGCTGGATCAGAAGGGTCAGACATGTCCCTGGCATAATTATGTGAAGCCAACAGGCTTTTGCCAAGGGGGAAAGCTAGCGGAGAATTGCGCTGAGACAGTGACTGAGCCTGGGAAATCATCTGTTTTACTTTAGCAGTGAAAAGTGACTATTTTTTGCATGCTGCGAGGGCAGAGAGACTTGCAAATGAGGTAACAGCAAGGGGTTGAAGTGGCAGTGTGAAGTTCTTGGATGGCTAATTCTAGCCCATGTGACCTATTAGTATCCTCCATTGAAATGATGTGTAGCATCTTCCTGTTGATAAACCCCATTTATTGCTACTGTCTTCAGTCTGCAAGAGCTGGCTGGGACTCACAGTTTCATAGATTGTACGGGGCTGGAAGGGACCTTGTAGTTTAACACCAAAAAATGCAAGGTTCTCCACCTTGGGAAGAAAAACCTGCAGCACCCTTATAGGCTCGGCAGTGCTACGCTGGCTAGCATTATGAAAGAAAGAGACTTGGGGGTCATCACTGACCACAAGATGAACATGAGCCTGCAAT
>NW_017728935.1:2495668-2557192 GCF_001723895.1 Crocodylus porosus | reverse complement strand
GTTCTGCTTTCCAAAATATTACCTGAGGCACTGATTACCACAGTTCGAATACCTGACCTGCTCTCTGAGTGACTCGAAAGGACCAACGCTCTCTAGCATGGGCCCATGTCTAATACTAAAGGACCCATGAAGGAAAAATAAAGTAGAAAGATTTTAATAGATTGGAAGTTTTTTGTTTTAAAATAAACAGCGTTGCCGTAAACCTGTTTTTTAGGATTCAGTATTTCATGCATTATTAAGTATGAGAAATACATTTTTAACGGCAGGAGCAAGTCAGCTTTGAATGATATAAAGTGAGCACTATCCTTCTTCATACTGCAAAATACATTCCTGGCACTATAACAATGCTCTTTTCCTGTAAGAGGGCAGTATCCTTGCAGAAAGGCTACATAACAAACTCCATGTGTATCTATGTACTTTAGTGTCATAGATCTTACGACCAACTATATCGCTTGCTAGCTACGATGCCATGGTCACGGGGATGAAAGCTTGACATATAAGAAAGGCTGACCTTCAGCAAGACAGTGAAGAGCTGCTGAGTATCAGCAGGGCTGCCTCTGTTACCAGGATATTCCCAGTCAATGTCGAGACCATCAAAGCCGTACTTGCGAAGGAAAGTGATGGCAGACTGGATGAAGGTCTGCCGGTTCTGAGCAGTGGAAACCATGGTGGAAAACCTATAAATGATCAAAATGGGGATAAATGGTGACTAGTGGACCTGTGAATAGGCCACAAAGGGTGATGCAGCGTGTTTCTAAATGTGTTATGAGCTCCAATAACTGGTCCATACGGAGGAAACCAAGCTCTTCAGTGTATCCAGCTAAAAAAGGTCCTATAACTCCAGCGGCAGAGGTCAGTAATGAAAGTCCCAAATTCAAATTTTTCTGAAAACCCATTAGTGAAGCATATTAAGTGGTTAGGGGCTTCAGATCAGTTAACAAGGAATGAGTGCACAGAACCACTTTGCCATTTGGCTGTGACCGGCACAGCGAGGCGTCTCGTTCTTGTGCCCTGCTCCCTAGACAACGCTGCTACATGTTTTGGGGCAGGCCAGGAAGTAGGAGTCGGTGGGAAAGGGCGAGACAAAAAAGGATAGAGAAAGAATAACTTCAAACCATCTATAGGGGTCTTACTTTTGGGTACCGAAATTCCAGCCTCCAACAGACAGCAGGGTTTTCAGGTCTGGATTGCTGCGGACAAGTGATTTTGAAATGTCATTAAAAGAATAAGAGTGAGCAAGCTCATCATAGTTGTTACTCAGAGTCATTTGGACACAGTGGGATCATTTTTGTTCCTAGTTGCTCCCACAGAACCTCACTAAAGCCAGTGGACTTGCACAGGGATAGCCGAGAGCAGATTTCTAAGTTGTAGTTACCTTCCTCTTCCTGGCCTAATCTCTGGATGAGCTTAAGGTTATCTTTGCATGGCTTATGTAGCAGGTTAAGCCCATCTGCAAAGCTGTGTGGGATAACCCAGCCCGTAGCTTCAACCGATGATCATCACCATTGTCAACTGAGAAACTCATCAAGCAAAATGAGACTTACTAGCTCTTGAGTCCATTGACACCAGCGTACAAGGCCACATCATTCCATTCAATGGTCTGGATCTGGTTGTTTTGCATGCCGGCGAAGGCATAGATAATGTGAGTACACAGGCATGGGTCAACATCTTCTGGCATGTAACGTGCAATTCCAGGCCGGTACTGGCACCAGTTGGTGAAGTAACAGACAATGTTGGTGGATGAGGCTAGAATTTGGAAGGAGAAGATCACAGCATCGGGCCTTGATTATTAAACAAGACAAGGAAGCAGGCTGGGCTGCGTGATTTAAGCTCCTGTGATTCAAACTTGAAAGTACTATTAAAAAGACATCTGGACTTACCCAGCTGCAGCTGCAGCAGAACGGCCAGACCTGTCAAAGGGAAAGAGAAGCTCCGTCATCGTTGCTCAGCCATCAAGACCAGCTGGTTAGGGGAGTCTGAATTTAAGACATCTCGTCTCTGTTGGTGGCACTAGCCGTTTGGTCAGCAAGGGCAAAAGTGGGTCCATAAACTCTGATGTGGACCAATCCTTTCCTAATATGGGACGTATCCATAACTAAAACTGATGCTGCTCTGGATCTTATTAGATATGTCTCTCGTTTTGTTTGTGCCGCATAACCTGCACTATGATGCAGTTATTACCTCTTAGGTCCACAATAACCCAGAGTTGCCATGAGTTATGCAAGGATTTTCTTTAATAAAAAGATTAAAAATTAAGAGTAACATTTTTATTCATAGGGTGCTACCTCCTCTTCAAATCCCTCCCATCCCTTGTCGAAAAACAACGTATGACCTTGAATAGTAGTGTGATGAGTACTTATATAGGTAAGGTGAGTTGTTTGAGAGATGAAAATATCTAGGGAGATGAAGGGTGATGATACCTAGGGAAATATGAACTAGGTAGAGGAGATAATATTGGATGATAGAGGGACAGAAAAGGCAGGAAAAGGCAGCTGCATCATGTCAGGAAATATTCTACTTCTTTAAAGACCCAGGGGGAGAAGAAAATGAGGATCTGCTGCTCCTTGTACTTACCAGTCAGCAGCAGAAGTTTGCCCATTTTGGTGCCTGTGTACTGGTGCTGTGCATCGCTTGCCTTGCTTTTATAGGGCAAGTCCTGCTCCTCCTCCGCTGCACACGTGACAGCAGTGCACGTCTCCATCCTATACGTTAAACATAAAGTTAATCTGTAACTTCAGGTGGACACTAAGCCAAAGTAGGGACCTCGTGCCGCCAGCCGTCTTCTGCTCTGAATACTATCTTTATTTTCTATCAGCTTGAATCAAGCTTGCTGGATAAGTGGGCTCTGATTGAAAGGGAAGCATTGGCTATTTCCCTCGTTGCCCCAAAAGAATATTTAATCCTTTCACTGGGTATTTATGGGACATACTATTATGTAAGGAAACCTTCATAACCACCAAAGGGTATGGAACAGCATGGGGTTTGCCCTGTAATGCTAGGGGTGAGACTATTATGTAATGCAGGACAAAGAGTGTTGCCTGGAGCTCCACACGCCTATTTTAGAAGAGGAGAAAGAATATAGCAGCCTGGTCCTTTCCTAAACTTACTCTTTCTTTCCTTTTCCCCATTATTTACTTTGGGGCTCATTATATCAGGGGACTACAGGAATCATATATAGTCATGGAGAAGTAGGGCTGGAAGGGAGGTCCAGAGGTCATTTAGTCCTCGTCATCCCCATCCAAACCATAAGTAGAAAACAGGGGAGGGAGAGAATGACTTATATCCTGACAGCAGAACTGCTTGCCAATTCATTGAAATGGCCCCTTCTGGTGGAAACCTGCTGATTTTAACCAAGTTTAATTTGAAAATGATATGGGGGAAGAACAAGCATGTTGGCTTGATTGGAATGGCATGTTTTAATCATTTGTAATTGCAATTGGAATAAATGTTTTGATTGGTCTAAATGGGATTTCTTGAACATTTTTCCTTCCAGGAAAAATTTGGATGTTTTTGGTTTTGTCCTGATTAGGAACAACAAATGTCAGAGTGTCCCAGAGAGCAGAAATTCTGCCAGCTCTCCTCCCCTTGCTCTCAGTGATCTTGCTTAGTGGTTGCCATGCGTTTCTCTGCATGTGGGGAATTAAGCTGATGCTAACCTGGCTGTTGGGCATAGCTTCCAGTAGCATCACAGGGGCAGCTGTGAAGTGATGCCAACTTGGTGCCCTTCCTTTTGCAAAGGCCTTTGGTGCCTGTGCCTTTCAAGAAAATTAAACAGGCGGGTCGTTTTGAGCAACACGACGGCTCAGTGCAGTACCACTCTTCCTAGCACATCCGAAGCGGAGTTACATTTTCCATGGACACGCTGGTGTTGATATGAATTGGTTTACTCCGCAGCTGGAGTGCCAAGCACGTGTGGGTATGTGGAGCACGTCTATTAAATGTTTGAGCGGTCTACCTGATAGACTATAAGTAAACTATAAATGAAGCGAATGTGACAAAGCTTCTCTGAAATGGGTTGCAGTTTACTAGTGGGCAACCCCCGTGGAGATTTTTGGGGCACTGTGTGAGGAGAGCCATACCCCAGCTTTTACCACTGGCTTGCTAACTGCTTCTCTGTTGGTAAAGGGAGAGGACAGATTATACAGCCAATGCTCCTGATGGAGCCAGACTGGGGCAAGGGAACTGTAGCCACTACTTTGTCCTTGGAAACCTTCTACTAAATGTTTCACGAACAGGTTAAGCAGAAAGACCTTGGAAAAGATGAAGTTATAGTAGCAGTCATGGAATAACTTTACATAGCTCTGGCCATGGGGAAAATATTGTGTAGGTGCATGATATCGCCATGCCATGATTGCCTTTCCAATCTCCCGTTGCAGCTTTACACAGTACAAGGTACAACTCGCTAAGGTCACCAAGGAGAGGAAACCTGAACACCGGCCCTGGTGAGGCCCCGTATGGAGGGAGTCATGGTGGCACTACACAGCAGTCATGTGCTGGTGGAAGAAAGACAGAAGGTCCATCCCTGTCCACCTGTAGCAGCGACTGACCATATTTTCTTTTCTGTCAATCACTTTTTATGCTGTGTATTCCTCGAGTTGCTCATTTGGATGGGCAGCCGGCATTAAATCCTTGTTGTTCAGCCTTGGGAAGGTGTGCTGGAGGTGTATAACTGTTTATATAATAAATGGAGACACCAAATATTGGCAATTGGTAACACACCTTTTGGGGTCCTATTTCCCTTTCTTGGGGATGGGCCAACTTCAAGAGCATGATGATACCTTAATCCTCTTTGGCCTAAAACATATCTTCAGGCTCTTCTAGGTCCAGAAGTAAATGCGAGCGCAGTTTGCCCTTCTTGGTCTTATTTTACTAATCGGTAAAATGGACATTTCACTCAGCACAAAGCCATTGGAGGGCTTGAACGTATGAATGTTTGTAAGGCTTTTTGAGATCCCCAAATGGAAGCAGCTATGTGGAGGCAAAGTAATATTGTTGGTAATCATAGAATAAAAGTAATGTGCTGATCATCTGCTGATACATGGACACCCTGTGCTGATTACATTTAAAATGTATGCCACACCACTTTGGTGTAATTAAGGAGGCAGAATGTCTAGCCATTTTTCAAGCACTGTAAGTTTTTTTTCAGACAGCTTGTAAGTGGTTTTGTGCTGCAGGAGAAAGGCAGAGAAGGCTGGACTTCTGTTGTGGGATCTGGGAAATATATTTTAATTATGGAGGACTTGACAGCAGTTCAATCAAACCATTTCCCCAGGCTACACTGGGAAAGATCAGTGGTTCATTTAATATCTATCTCCATCCTTGAAAAGTTAAAATTACAGGGCTAAACTCTGCCTTCACTCACATAGGTTCATCTCTCCTTGACTTCAACAGGAGCCAGTGTACACACCCATCTTTCTGTAGGTATACTCACAGCTTTCAGACTCTGCTGGCGTGTTTGCTAGACCTCAGATCTGCTTTCACAGCCCCTTTCAGAGGACACGGTTTCTTCTACACACAGAAAGACCCAACAAGGTCATCCAGGCCTATTTTCCAAATCATGGCTCTTCTCAACTTGTTCTTTTTCAAGTTTGGAACCTGATATAGGGAAGGAGGAAGAGTAGGGAAAAACTCCCAGGAAAAACCTTGAATTGGTGGTATTATATAATCATAAGGTTGGAAGGGACCTCAGGAGGTCATGCCATCCAACCTACTGCTCAAGGCAGGTCATCTCAGACTAGAGCATCCCATCTGTCCTTCCTATACTTTGCTTTCTGCTCATCCTCACTTTCCGTCCATCTGATGAAATGACCTTGGGTTCAGGAAAGCTTGTGTGCTCTACATGTATCTTAGTTAGTCTATAAAGGTGCATATCTACCCTGCCTTAAACCATCCCCATCAAGTGTTTTTATAGCCTGCTCTTGAAAACTTCCAGTCCTTTGTATAATGACCCTTCTGGTATTTGAAGACTGTTATCAAACCTCCTCTCCACCTTTTTCTGCTCTAAACTAAATAGCCATAGCTCTTTCAGCCTTTCCTCATAAGTCATGTTTGCTGGGCCTTCACTTGTGTTGCTCTCTGGTGGACTCTGTCCACAGTCTCCTTGGATGGTGGCGCCCAGAACTGGACACCATACTCCAGGTGAGGCCTCACCAGTACTGAATAGGGCAGAAAATGAGGGTTGAAGGGATCTCAGGAGGTCACATCTAGTCCAACCCCCTGCTCCAAGCAGGACCAGCGCCAACTGCATCATCCCAGCCAAGGCTTTGTCCAGCCTGGTCTTAAAAACCTCCAAGGATGGAGAACCCACCACCGCTCTCGGTAACCTGTTCCAGTGCTTTGCCACCCTCCTACTGAGAATCATTTCTCTTGATTTGCAGGTGCAACCCTTGTAAATGTAACCCACTACGCCACTGGAATGGTTGCAACAAGAGCACAGAATTGGCTCATATTCAACGCACCGTAACCACTGGGTCCTTCTCCGAAGTACCGCAGCCTAGCCAGTTCTTCCCTGGTCTCCATTTGTGCGTGGCAATGATCCCATCTCAAGGGCTGGGCTTTGCACTTGTCTTTGTCGAATTTCATCTGATTGATTTTGGACCATTTCTCCAGTTTATCCAGGTCATTCTAAATCCCAGCCCAGCCCTCCCAAGTGTCTGCAACTCCACGCAGTACTGCAGATTGTCAGCTGCTTTGGAAAGAAATTAAGGTGGAGCAGGAGGCACGGTGTGGAATATTGTATATTCCCCTCCCCAGAATGTTTGCTCTGAGTCCAAACAAAACAGCCAATTTGTGAACTTCTCTGCAGAATGGCTATTGCAAAACTCTCCAACGAATACATTTGCAAGAATGTTGCTTGTACAAAAAGGCTTTGGGTTTTTGCTTTATTGAGTAACGCTGGTGTTAGAAAAGCTATGGACCCATTATCAGCAAGGGGAAGACTGCTAATCCTTCTAGGACCCATAAATCATGAGTAACTTGCTTGGTTGAACATTCCTTGCCCTTCTCCCCCAACCCTCCACGCCTCCCAGATCTCCTCCAACAGAAGTCAAAGAATGGGAAATTTCAGGCCAAGGGGAGATCTTTTGATTCACTGTAAGTGAGGAATATGAAATTGTAAATGCAAACAGGAGCTAACAGATGCGATAAAAAGGGGGTTTTCCAAGAATCCAGAATTCCGTTACCCTAAATTACAATAATAGCCCAACATTTCAGACTCTTCCATAAAATGACAATTCTAAAATATTTCATCTTAGAAACGTCAGAACAACAGTGTCCAAACTTATCACTTCAGTAAGGTCAGAATATTTACATTTGACCTTATTTTGACTTTTATATTGAGTCAACTCTTATAATCTAATCTACCTGAACAATTTTAAATGATAAAGCTGAAACAAAACATTCTGACCTTATGAAACAAAAATGTTTCAATTTTGTCCAATAACCATTGTCTCGTGAAAACTGGCTCTGTAGGAAAATTTTCAACCAGTGCCACTTCCTGCACGTTGTAAGCAGATCAGAAATACTTTTTTTTTTTTTTTTTTTTTTACAGAAAAACCTTTTAATTTATGCCTATTATAGATATATATTTCCATATTCGTGCATCGGGTGGTTGACTAAGATGGCGTCATGAGAGTCACACCTTAGACTGTTTTGGCCAGGCATTGATGTCAATAGAATTACAAAGGAATCAAGTGGGAAAGATTATGTGAGTCCAGCTTCCTGGGCTCTGAGGAACAATAAGAAGACAGCCCTAGTTTTTTTCAGACCACTTTCTATGTGAAAACAGCTCCACTGGAATCAGTAGAGTGCACCAAATTACACTAGCTGAAAATCTAACCCTTCAGGCGACTATTTTTACATAATATTAACCATGCTGGGAGTGGAGGCAGGGGAATTACACAGAGCTTGATTTACAATTGCAGTTGCACGCAAAGATCTGTTAACACATGCATTTCAGCTCAAGCAGCTGCTCTTGAACTTTTCTCAAAAAATCTGCCCCAGTATTTCATCCTTCTCTGTAGCATCATTCCTCTAAGCAGAATACTCTGTCAAAAATAGCGGACAACACTAATCAGCCAGTGCCTTGGATCAGCTGGCTGATGCTGATTCAGTTAGTTGTTAGAAATACCATTTTTTTAAAGGCTTCTGAGAGTTTGGATATAACCTGAAGTTCACAGTCAGTCAGAGTATAATGACTAAGTGTGTACACTGAATGCTTTCACTAGTAATGACACTGATTTGTGAATGATTTCCAAATGAGATAACAACAACAAAATGAGCTGGTCGTTAATTTTGCTTTCATTAATGCATTTTGCCCTGTTAACAGAGAAAAGAGCACAGAGGGCCAGGAAAATAGCTCCTGATCAGCACAGGTGTCCCAAACCCATACATCATGTCTCCATGTTCCCCGTACATTCTGGGGAATATATATATTCCCCAGTCTTGCTCAGTAACCTAGTCCCTGTTTGCATATATTTGGGGTGGTGCATTTGGTGCTGCTCATCAAAGGTTGTGCACACGCACACGCACACGCACACGCACATGACTTCAGACCTTCTGATCAGCAGCACCAGACATAGTAATTACCCCTCTCATGTGGGTTCTTGGATACACTGCTATGCATTGCCAGTTTTCAGGGAGGAGACAGAATCTGTGCTTTTTGATCAGCATTTGCTAATGGCCTTTCACTTTCTTTCATACACTGGTACCTGGCTGTTAGGTTTGCCTTGGCTTTAGGAAAGCAGCAGTTTGAAACGGTCAGAGAAACCAGACACACTCCACTTCCCGGTTAACTGGCTTTCCAGCGAAAGGCTCTGAAAGGCAGTTCTTAAGACCTCCTGGCAGGTTTTTACATCCTTTTGCCAAAGCTTGCCCTAGTTGCACTGAACATGGCCTATAGATCCATTCAAGGTAACCTGGATTCGCACCCAGGCAAACTGAGAGCAGAATTTAACTTAGTGTTTTCCAAATTAGATCAAAAGGGTTGAGGGAGTGGGAGAGAGTTCACATATCTCCTCTACAGAATATGCAGGCTGAGCAGGGGGCAGGCTCAGTGTGCTCAGTGTTATATATATGTTTAGCACATGAAAGCTCTTCCCCCAAAAACTTCCAAACAATTTTTAGGAACATCCCCTGGAAGCATCTTAGCATTTCCTACATGCACTTTAGTGCTTGCAAAAGCCTTGAAAAGCAGCAGGTGACTTATTCTTATTATCGCCACTTACTGCTCACAAGGGTGTTTCAGAAAGTTAACAGCAGTTTCAAAATTAAGCCACTTTGTGCGCAGCGGGTGAGTGGGAAACTACAGCGGAGCGGAGAACGCTGCTGGCACATCAGCAAACGTACCCATCATTCACCACTACATCAAGGCACGATGTGGCTCAGTAAATGATCATTGCACACAAAATGATTTCATTTCAAAACTGCTGTTACTTTCTGAAACGCCCTCATATATTATTATGGCGACCAAAGGCCAAATGCGGATTCTGTGCTAGGCATGGTACACTGTGCCTTTAGCCCGTATCTACTCTGACCTTTCAGTGGGGAAATGCTATTCCTTTAAATTTACTTTCCCTCACTTCTGCTCTGTTCCTGCTTCAGGGAGGGCTTGCAAGGCTAACAAGATGCATCTGTGGTAGGGTCTAATGAGTAATGATCCAGGTGCCAAGGGAGGCTCTGATCAGGCAGGGTGGGCGATGTGATCAGTGAAGAAGCCGGGCATGTGCAATGAGGAGCCCTTAAAAACTGCTTCCCTGGCCCTATTTGCCTTTTCTTCCTCATCTAAGCAGTCTGCTAAAGAAACCTTAGAGAGAGGGCACTGGGAAGCTAAGCTTCCCACAGCAACATGGCATGCAGCTTCAGATAGGAGTGAGCAGTCAGTTGTGGTCAGGCGTTTTCTTTTTAAGAGCTTGACTCCCATTAGCAGCTGTAGAGGCTCAGTGTTTGTCTGTCCTGGGGCTTTTCTCTTTATCTCACACATCAGGAGTAAAGGGAAAAATGTAGGATGGCACAAAATCACTAGAGGTTAATCTCTGTAACGCTTCTAGCAAAGAGGCGGATGGCATTGAAGATGAAATCACAGGGCAGTCCCTGCCTTTGCCAAGGCAGGCATGAGGAGTTCTGCATCACTTCCAAGGGTCCTTTGATTCAGAGAGCTAAAGGAACAGGGCTGCTCTTCTGTCTGTGGCTCCTGGATCTGAATTTAAAATGCCTGCTGAAAATAAGGAACTTGCCACACCACTGCAGAAGGCAAAATAAGACTCCAAATACAATAGAGAGGCAGCTTAAATCAAGGAGCATCTTTTGCTCAGCAGCCAGTGAGTTTGAGGAGATCAGCAGCCTAGGATCAGGGATATATAAACCCATATGAGAAATGTTTGCAGACCTGAGATTCTGTCCTGGTGGGGCATTTCTGCAAAGCTGTGATGACTTCCTCCCTTTTCATCCCCTATTTTCCTAGGTTATGCAGACAGCCTCTTTTTTTTTTTTTTCTTTCTTTTTTTCAGTTGATTTCATAATTGTCAGGCTCATTTAAAAATGAGGGGGACATTTTGACAAAGCAGGCAAGGTATTTGCAATACATTGGCTCATATGGAATAGGGGTAAAGAGAAATTCCCCATGGAGATTTCAGGCTTGTCATTGCTTACCAGAATGCATGCATGTGGGGAAGGAGTAACCTATTTTCCAACAAACCTATTGAAACATTGAATAAGTGATGTTATGATAACGATGAAATTTCAGAGTCACTCTCTTCTGATGCAAAACAGTATTATCCCTAGAGGTTTTCTTTTCCTTGTTTGGCTGCAGCACTCCTTTTATACCCAAGCCAAATCTCCCATCTGCCTTGTTTCCTGCTACGTATTATAAGAAATGATACAGATGCATTTATAAGGAATTAAAGTGACCCACCAGTAGATGTCAAAGTTGCTTGCATCAGAGTAGTTGGGGGAATGCTTCCCTAGGAGTCTGGTGCTGCACATTCAGGCTACAAGAATGCATACCAACTGCAGATGCTTCCTCGGCCTGATGAAGGATATTTGTATCCAAAAGCTTGCAAAGAAGAAATATTTCTAACCATCTGAGTTGGTCTAATAAAAAATATCAGATTTACCCAAAGAACCTTGCCTCCTTCCTACTCCAACTTCTTATTGCTAGGTCGCATTTTTGGTGCTCTGAAAGTTGCATTTTTAGATGCATCAGCCAGTGTCAAAGCAAAATCATGAAGCCATCAGGGGCTGTTCATAAGTTTGTTTTTAAAGAAAAACTAAGCATGTTCCACTCCTCTAATGAGAGGAGCAATGCAACAAAGCTGACGCACAAGCCTTTTCCAGACAATAACTACTGGTGGTATGGTATATAACTTGAGAACTTTACAGCGGAGGTCAGTCACTCTCTCCGTTTTGTAGAAGCAGGAACCTGGGGTACAGAGAGGTGAAATGACTTGCCTAATGTTACCCTGAAGGCCAGTGGCTGGTTTAGGATCAGAGCCCACATCTCCCACAGTTCCAGGCTGATGTCTTATTCATTAGGGAATATTTGGTTTCCAGAGCCTTTTTAAAATGCTGTGTAAATGGATATTGTTGTCTTCTTCATCGATGCTTATCTTTCCGGCTCCTACTGCAGCACTCAGCAGCAACCTTTTTCTAGTTTTCTGAGATTCCTCCTTAAATTCAGAGGATAGTCCCTAAAGAATACAAGCAAGCAACTCATCTGACTCTCATAGTTGGCCTAGGATGCTAATCCAGCAGTGTCAATTCTTATCTACGTCAAGATCCTGTCTTCTTGATAGCAGCTTCTAACTAGGTATCTTAGAGGAAGGTATAAAAACCTTGCAGTGGATTTCAGGACATGACCTATCCAATGGGTATATTCCTGCTCAGGCACTCTCAGAAGTTGGCATATGATTTGGAGTCGAGTGCTTTGGATCCTTTTTGAAACTCCTAGGTTTTCTCTTCAACCTTTGTACCTGGGGATCTGTCTGGAGGTTGCTGCAATTGGTAGAGATGTTCCAGCTCTGCCCCCTCCCCACTGTCCCCTGGTGAGGCCATGTTTCTCCAGTTCTCCAGGTTGGAGCACACCAGTTGCAGTGAATAGGAGGCCAGGAGGAATTTTCCCCTGGCATTTTTCACGGGGCAGGGGAGAGCAAGAAACAGTATGATGATGCAAGTAGCGGGGGTGCACAGCAGAATTTTACAGGTATTATTTGCGATTTCCCCCCCCACCAGAGCAAATAACACACGTTACTATTTCATACACCTACCTCTGCCACTGGCCCTATTCCGTTGCTTTCCATGTGAGGCTCTCAAAGCAGTTTGCCAACACTCATCTTCACAGCTATTGTCTCGTCTTTGGTATTAGCCCTGCTAAAGTATGGGAAAGAGGCACAAAACTCAAGTGACTGGAGGCAGCAAGTTTTCTTGCTGTTTTTTAAGCAAAGTTTCTACTTTCCCCACCATGACAAATTAGTTTTAAGCAGCCTTAGTTACCGCTGGCTTGAATGTGGAAGGACTTTGTCACAATTCATTAACAAGTGAGAATGCAAAAATATAATCCGCCCTGGATCCGTGTTGATGATCGGCACTTCACCAGCACATATGCTATCGCACTCATTTCCCAAAAAAACAGACTAGGGCCCATTTGGTGACAGGCTGTACGAGAGTCATTAAACGTTAATAAACCAGACCCAGTCTTACCAAGCCAAAAAGTGCTCGTTCTAATGCTGCCTTGAATAGCAGCGCTCACTAATCAGTCTGATGCAAATAGCTAGTCCCCGTTCTTCATCCTCCTTTCACACCTGTCTGCTAGAACAATCACCTGGACTGAACAAGACCACAGCAGGGCTTTTTAATTAAGTAAAGGACAAGGCTCTCATTCACTCTAAGGATGTGGCTGGTAGGAAATGGAATTATTATTGCACAGCGTTCGTGTGAACTCTGCACCTGCATGTTTTCACATCCAGACACTTGGCTTTGTTTCTCTCTGGTGCCTGGTAAAGGAAGTTGGCACCTGAAACACATTTATGTAGTTGTATTCCTGCTCGTCAAGGAGTACAGCAAGAGCTCTTCACATTAATTTTATTACACTATAAAGATGTCCTTAATCTTTAGGCTTGACTCTTTCAGCATTGCACCATACCAGTGCCGGCCTGAAGAGTGTTCAGGTTCAGACACGTTTACGTGGCTTCTGCTTTGGTGAGCATTTCACAAAGGGGATAGTGTTAACTGGTTTGACTCTCCCTGATTCCCAGTTTGACTGTGGCAAGTCGCTTGACAGCCTCTCTGCTCCTGAGGTGCCAGCTGTAAAATGGGACTTGTGTCTTACAGAGCAGTAAGAAAGACTTGGTTCCTGAATGGCTATGAAGTGCATGGATGAGCATGTAGTGGTTGTCTCCCGCAGTGCCTGTGTTTGGGGAATGCACCCCTGGGCTGCACCAGAAACTTTCAGAGCCCATAAGTCTGCAAAAGGGCCTGGGCAAGGTGCCTGTGGGATCTGGAGAAACCAAACCTAAAGGTCTGAGCAGCCTCAGCACTTAAGGAATGGGTTGTAACGTGGCTCAGAGACGCCTTACGCATTGAGGTCTGGTTTAAATGCACGATCAACTCTACAAATGAGAAGTCATGTTACTCCAGAAGATGAGAAACAAACACAAATAAGGGACTTTCGCATCTGCTCTTTGTTGTGACCTGTGGGTGTGAATTCCTCTTTACCAAGGCAAAAATAGAGAGGAAATGATAATTTAATGCAAACACCTAGTCATATCCAGCTAACCCTTCCCATGCTCAGTGTTTTCATTTCCTCTTACTGGAAAATTGACCGCAAAATCCTGACTTCCCCTCCCCTTCCCTTTTATTGACTCTCTCCGCATCTTTAAGTCTCACAATCCTTTTCTTTTTGGTCTCAATGTGCTTGGTGGTGTTAATGGTCTGGGCACTCGATTAGACATTTTCCTAAAGTTGCTCTTGCACTCCATAAATCAAGCAGGTCCAGTCCCCATGGTACATCACTCATCCCCTGCATTCTCCAGTGACTCTGATCTTCTGTGACAGTAAACCCATTTATCCCACCTGCCAATATATTTATCCCCAATGCTCCTAAAACCGTGATTTGCCCTTAGTTTCCAGGATTTTGGCTGTGAGCACCTAGAAAGGTTCAGGGGTTATTTACACATCCTGCATGGGCCTGTACTGGGATGTATTCTGACTGTTTCAGCATAAAGGATGTCCGTGTTTTGTTGGTGCGCTTGTTGGGCTGAGTGTCTCTGTAATGGGGTGTGGACTCCAGGAATTGTCTTTTTGTTTTGGGGAGCTGTCCTGATTGGAAAACCATATGACGTATCTCAATTGAACCTTCCTGGGTAAGAGGGGGAAACCACTTGTGTAGCACAAAATTACCCTGATGCCAGACCTGCGTATCTTCTACAGACACACTCTGGTCTCCGTGGGCACTGCAGGAAGGGCAAGATGGAGTTGTGATCACCCGCAAGGCTTTATTGTATTGTGCACTAGATCAAGTGTCCAACTCTTGATAAGAGGAGATCCCACAAATCCCATTCCTCCCATTCTCACTTGACACTTTCTGCACAGTAGAGCAAGAACACCACCCAAAAAAACCAAACCCCACTGCTGTTGCTTGCAAATGAAAGTTTATGGTTTTATTGGGGTGCACCCACTTGAAATCAGGGCTGAGGGATGAAGTGAAAGGCTACAATAGGCCATGGCAAAATGAAGAAAGAATCATTCATCAGTTTGAAAACCCACCAGACATGCTGAGAAGCGCTAAGACTTTTCTCCTATCCCTTCTCCTCCTCAGCTCTGATGTGTATCACTGTAATAGTTGCAGGCCAAAAAGAAACTAAGCAAGGATAGTGAAGAAGGTGGAAATCCATGTTACTGATCTCAGAAGCACAGGATACTGAAGAGACTCTGAATCTACCTTTCATTTAACTTCCCATAGACATGTTTCTGAAGCTTTTCTTTTTCCCTGGAGGATTTAAGGCCAGTTGCAACACTTGCATGTGCCATTATAAACCAGTCTGTCAGGACAGGACATGGTGAAGGTGGCCCTGTGGGCACAGATGTAAAACTTGGTGTTATCCTCTGGGACAGGATGAATGCCATCATCCTTATTAAGGCAAAACTTGGAGGCTGGAACAGGCTGAGGAACTGTTTTGGGGTTGGTGCTGGCTGAAGCAGCTGTCGATCGTACCATCCGTGCAGTGGTTGAAGCAGCTGTCGATTGTACCATCCCTGCAAATGCATTAGCAGAAATAACATTGTTGAAAGCAAACCCAAAGACAAAATTACATGATGTATTCTGTGGCCAGAGCCTGGTGGTCATGGAGGATTGGTGAAACAGAGAAAAGGACATTAATGCAGAGTGGTGACACTGGTTTGAAGTGTGTCTTTTCAATCAAATTAGGCTTGAGTAACAAGATGCAAAGCTTTGATGCTCAGCGGTCTGGGAAATTAGACAAAAAGAAAGCCCACCTCCAAGATATCCAGTATGTGTGAATGATTTCAAGAGGCCTAACCTATGTTGTAATCCAATGCAAGGCTTAGATCATTTTTCGGGCATGTTTTTTGTGTCCAAGGCTCCTTTCCCTTTACACTGGGCACCGCAGCAGAGGTGCCTCTGATCTCTTACAAAAGAGGAAGCCACCAGCTGCATGTGGTCATTAAAACAAAAAAAGGTCATGTATTATGCGGATATTGTAATGGGTACAGGGGGCCAGCGGGCCTTTGTTTGGGTGCGTGGGGGTGTGGGTGCGTTTTTTCTGTAGCGGGATAGGATTAATCCTTTTGGGATGTAATAGGTTAGAGCGTAGATATATATGAATGAGAGTGAGAGAGACATATATTTTTACAAAAGAAAAAAAAATGTATTATACAAGTGCGTTGCTTTTACTGTTTCCTTGAAGTCTCTTGTGGCTGATCAGAAGGGACTGGGGTTGCTGTTGTTGCACAAAGTGTGTGCTTCTTTCTTTCCGTCCAGCAGCACAAACCTCTTTCCCAATGGCAGAAGACACATGGGCCGGAAATGTTCAGCCCATATGTGTAACAAAATGATTCACTCATTCCTCACCACATCCCAATTTCTTCAGGGTGTTTAGAAGAGGGTATGCTCCTTGATTGCAGAAAGAGCCACTGAAGTCATCCAGGTCAAGAGCCCAAACCATGGCACCTCCCAGACCGTTGTTCTTTATATACTGAACCTAGGAGAGGGGAAAACCCATATGTAATATGAACTCTGGTGCTGTGGGGAGGCAGGTGTGATGCCATTTCATCTTTGTTAGGCCTCTGCAAGCTGTGACAGCTCTAGAAGGGTCCTATTGCCATTCCCAAGTCATTACTGGCTAGGAGATAGGTGGGAGAAGGGACCAGCACTTGCTCAGTGTGCCAATTCTCAGATCCAGAAAACTTCATTAGGGCAAGAATCCCTTCCAGGTTTGGGTGCTCCCACACTGGATATTTTTTGCATACCAAATGCCCACCACTAAGTTTCACTTTTTAGGGCCACATCCAGGAGATGCTGGGAGCAGAAGGAACCTCTCCATTCTGCCTTTGCTCTGTGGGTTACCTGGTGAAGAAATGCATATTCTCACTTGGGCATTAGCTGCCAGACTCCATTTCTGGTTTGTGGCCACCCCCGAAATCTCACTGCTATTCTCAGTTCTTGCAGTAATGTCAGGCCAGTTACACCCCTTCTCTGTGCCTCAAGTTCCTCATCTGCAAAGTGAGATCATCCGAACCCTACCAGGAAACAGGCAGGCTGTTCGATTTTGGTAAAGTGCAATGAAGATATCAAATGCCTGGTAGGAAGGGCAAAGCCTTTTCTACAGAAATTTAAGGTAAGAGGTAAAGGTTAGCCTACTTCTCTGAACTACAGGAAGGTTCAGAAACTCAGAGTCTCCCTGCCACAATGTGCATCTGCAGGAAAAAGTATAGGAACTGCTTACTTTAGTTGTAATGCTCTCTGTGTCATCATATCCCACCCACTCCTTGTCCTTGAAGGAGTAAGGCACCTTCTGATCCTCAATCCTTTTGGTGGTGGCACCTTTCAGAAAAGTACAGATCTGGGGAGGAAAAAAGAGAGAGACCCATACACTGAGAGATGGGAAGAGAGAGTGAAAACTGGGTGAGCTGAGGCAAAGAAGGGGAAATCTAATAGTCTGGAAGCTTTATGTTCTGAAGGTTACAAACATTAGATTGCTGTAGAGCAGAGGAGTTGATTCAACAAGTCCCAGCAACATGTGCAAATCACAATAGAAACAGGAGCATTTACAAAGAGGAAAGCAAAATGCACCACACCTCATAGTAGGCCAAGAATCCTGCCTCCCGCGTGAAAGTGCCTGCAGCTGCCGGCCCAGAAGCAGGTGCGCCAACATCGGAGTCGGAGGAAGAGAGGGTGAAACCCCGCCCGTAGGTGGGGATCCCCATGATGATCTTCTCAGCTGGGGCCCCCTTGCTCATCCAGTATTTCACGGCAGCATCCTGTATCAGAGGAGAGTTGGTTTGCCTTCCCTTTGCAACCAAATCTGGTGGTGGCCACATTTTACAGGACAGGTGGAAAGGATGGTAATTTTGCATCTTGACTAACAGAGCTAGATGTCTTGAGCTTCCCTGGAGCCTTACACTCTCCTGCTACCAGACCCAAAGTCTGCCCATGCAGTGAGCCAGGTATGTGGGTTTAATGGGAATATGCCCTCTGCATCTTTCCCTATAATCTGTACCCTTTTCACAATGATCTGGCTTGCTTTCTATGCAGAATACGGGCCATCCTGTAGCTCTGTGACTTTTAATTCCAGTTTCTTGTTAAAAACCTAAACACTTTGCCAGGGCATAAATGGTTTTTCCCAAACCAACTTCCTCCCCCTCTGTGCCCGTTCCCTGTGCAGCCAGATATTAAGTCTCCCCATAACATCCTCTATTCTTCCATGGGGCATAAGGCACTCAGTTTCCCTGTTGGTTTCTCAGGAATACAACACCACTGTCAATGATGTGATTGAATGCACCCAATAACTTTGTGTGAACGGTTCTGTATTTTTGGTGGAATACCCGGTAATGGTGATTTAGATATAGTGAGAGAAAGTGACTTAGTAACTATTACTCCCTATTCTTTATCCCATTTAATGTTTTCCAGGAGGCTGCATCCAGGCTAAATTTTCTCCCTCTATAGCTTTGCAAGCCATTTCAGCGCCCATTGTCCAAGGTTTGGACCCCACTCCCCCAACCTGCACAAGGGGTTTAGATGGTAAATGCAGGCTCATTTCGGGAAACATGCCTCTGCCGTCACCTCCTCTAGCTGAGCTCTATGGATCTGAGAGGTGAAAGCCACCTGCAAAAGGTCTTTGTTGCTTACAGTGTTACTGTATTTGGCAGGTCCTGTATCATTTTTTCCTTTGTAGAGAGGACTGACGTGGCCTGTGGTATGCTCCCAGGAGCCATGGAAGTCATAGGTCATGAGGTTGATAAAATCCAGTTCTCTTTTTAAAAAAGGGAACAGAAAATAAGATGATATTTTCTCTGTACCTAGTGTAAACAGCATGGAGAACCCTGGGTAATAGCATACGACCACATGGCTTAACTGTACTCTAAAGCAGTGGGCAGAGCCAGACACGGGCATGGGCGAGCTGGGCGCCAGCCTGGGGCTTGGACAGAAAAGGGGCTGAAAAGGGGTTTTTTTTGTTGTTTCCCCCCCCCCATTGTCCACTTAATAATAATAATAATAATAATAATATTATTATCATCATCATCTCTGGCAAAGTTTGCCCGGGGCCACCAGGAATCTAGGTACAGCACTGGCAGTGGGTTTCAGCCTGTGGTCCACGGACCCCTGGGCACCCAGAGACTATATTTAAAGGGTCTGTAAAAGATGACTATGATCAGTCAAAAGTATGTGAATACCCACATTTACCATTCAAAGGGGTCCGCACCTCTGTTCAAAATTTTTAGGGGTTCCGGAAATTAAAAAAGATTGAAAACGCCTATTCTATAGCATAGTGTGGCTGGACAAGACTCACTTTAGGAGGTTGCTGACTTCGTAGCCTGCATTGATATTTTCCCTCCCAGCAGCCACAGCAGCAGTCAACAGCAGCCTGTCTTTCTGTGTCCTCTTCCCTTCCTCCGTGAATTCTTTAGCCATTTCCTTTGGGTTATAACAGAAAGCAGTAAGCATCAATGCATTAACTGAGCCTTCAATCTGCTTTAAAAAAGATCCATTTTAAACTAAAGAGGGACTGCCCATGCACCAGAAATGCACAACTCCAATAAGTTCCTGATCAGGCTGGTAGTTCGGGGTCGCTCCAGTTAATTCATATATTCAGGGCCAAGCCTTGAGTGATTTCACACGGGGACCGTGCTGTCCTTGACAGTCCTAAAAGACGAGATCCCAGGAAGCCCATAAGCAAAGTGGATGGTCAGAGTTTTGATGCCCTGGGCCTTACAATCCCTGCTTTCACCTTTGTGGGATTTCTCTAAAAGGGGATCCAGGCACCACAGGCTAGGAAGGCCAATACCTGCCCTTACCCATATGCCTCTCAAACAACCTCTTCCATTCTTCAGAATGGCCAAGCTGGAGACGAGCCCACAGCTTGGATGAAAGCCCCCATGCAGGTCGCCAAAGGCTGGTTTTGCTCTATTCTACCTCTCTAATGGAAATTTTCAGATGCGCATTGGCTCTGTCTCTACAGCACCTCCTCTAGCTTCTGCCACACGGCTCCTCCACCCACCAGCTTCTACCTTGCATGCTGCAGTGTTTGCAGATGCAGCCTGAGGCCTATCTAAGCTCATTTCCTATTTCCTTACTCCTCCTGCCAGGCCCTGGAGAGAAGGGGCTGCGCTTCTGAGGCATGCCACACCTGGACTAGATCTGTGAAACGCTGTTTATCCTCAGGAGGGCTTCCTCTCGCTGCCGGGTACTCCCAGTCTATGTCCAGGCCGTCAAAGCCATGCTGGCGCAGGAACTGAATCACAGAGAGGATGAATGTCCAGCGGTTGGCAGGAGTGGACACCATGGTGGAGAACCTAGTGTGAAAGTTGGCCAGTCAGCAGCAGGAAGGCAGTAGCTGATAGTCTGTCTCAGGGGCTGGATCTAGTCTGTGGCTGCAGAGAAAGCCAAATACAGCTAGGAGGAAATGTGTGCACCCAGAGCCCTGCTCAGTGCTGATATAAAAGCTGTACACCTCCTTATGCGGGGCAAATCAATGTGTAGCTGTGCTGCTTTGTATTAGATTTTTGCTCTGCTCCTCCAGACTATTGGTTGCCAAATAGCATCTGTCGTATATGTATTGCAGGCATTTCAGTGGTGGTTTTCACCAGGATGTCAGAGCACCTCCTATAGCTGCTTTCTGACATCGGGGATTATTAACACCATTTTAAAAGGAGGGAATTAGGTGACTTGCCCTAGGTCATACAGCAAGCCAGT
This sequence comes from Crocodylus porosus, assembly GCF_001723895.1. Lineage (NCBI taxonomy): Eukaryota > Metazoa > Chordata > Crocodylia > Crocodylidae > Crocodylus > Crocodylus porosus. Next base: position 2,536,770 of record NW_017728935.1, on the reverse strand, counting down.
GGCAGAGCTGGGAATAAACACCTACTGTCTCCTGTCGCACCTTCAAAGAGACCATGGAGATGCCTGTACTGCCCTAGTCTTGTAAGGACATATGTAACTGCTTGACTGGAAGAGTGCCATAGCCCCCGTTTGTTTTCAGAGATTCTCCCTTCTTTGCCTTCCTGCCCTGTATGTGCAGCATGGACGGAAGGTTAATCTCTTACTTAAAAGCACTGTCTTAAATATTGGTTTTTGGAGGGAATTTTCAGGGAGAGCTCCAGGTTTAAAGCTTTACAAAGGCTTGTGGGAAGCAATTGCCAAGGATTAGTGCTCTCCCGATAAGATTGCCCTTAAAACGTCATTTTACGTGAGTCCCGCCAGAGAGGTCCCTGTCATTTTACCCAGAACTTCACTCAAGCTAGAACGACAATAATAATAATAATGCTCTCGTACAGACAAAACCTCCCAGAAAACGTATCCTTCAGTTTTGAGTAACAAACACACCGGCGTTGAAAGTCCAGCTTTCAAAGCCGCCTCCTCGTGGGAAACAAGGAAACTCTGGGGGCAGTTTTTAACTGTGACAACCTTGTAGCCCAATGGGGTCTAAGTGCCCAAAGACAAAAGTTTGGAAACACCCGTGTAGTTCACTTTTAATTTCACCCCAGTGTGTGACAGCAGCAGCTGTACTGATTCCTGCTATAGCAGGGGAAGGCAGTTATTTCGGGTGGAGGGCCACTTACTGAGTTTTGGCAAGGCATCAAGGGCTGCCTGACTGGCAGCCGGGGCAGATAAATATTCATTTTCTAGGGGCCCCGCAGGCTGGAAAGAATGGCCTGGCGGGCCGCATCTGGCCACATCTTGCCCACCCCTGTGCTATAGCATGCTCTTATTTAAACACCATGAGATGCACCCAGATACTGGAAACCCCTGGAGACAGAGCTTTGAAGTCCAGCACTGAGGTTGGGGCAGTAGCCTAGGATGTAGGAGAACCAGGCAGGGCTCCCTGCTCTCTCTGTGACCCTTACCGATGCTGCTTCTCTCTGGCGATTGCTGCCATCTCTGTCAAATGGGAATAGTAGCTAGGGCCTTATCAGAGACGTTGAGGAGCAATGTATGGTATTGTTGAGTCTGAGATGCTCCCACCTTACAGCTATGGGAGATCTATATAAACACCTAAGAGAGAAAATCCATTTTGTGGACTGTATCTAAGACACTACTATTCTGTTCTGACTTCCCTGGATATGTCAGAAATTTTTTTGGCATCACTCTTTTCTATCCATTTGTGCATTTAGAAAGCAAATATTCTTTGTCTTACTTTTGGGAGCCAAAATTCCATCCACCGATGGACAAAAGAGTCTTCAGGCTGGGGTTCCTGGATAGGAGGAAAAGCACGTTACAAGAACGGACAGACAGTCAGCTTCAAAATGCCTTTTACATCGGGGCTTGGAAGCATTTCTCTTTCTACAAGTGGGGGAAAGGTGTCTCATTCTGGAATGGAAACACCCTCACACCTTTCCATCTGGACTTGCTACGGATCAAGTTGAAGGAGCAGAACTTAGGACTTCCCTGAAGCTTAAGGACCTTTTGCAAAAACCGTGGGCCAAGACATCAAATGGTGTGTTTTCCGGCTCTAGTTTAGCTGCTTATATTCTCCTTCACTTTAACCCTGAAAACCTGCTTTTCTGTCTTTGTCTGAGCCAGGTTTTGTGGAGTCTTCAAAGAGAGATGTCACATCTCGCTCTACTTATGAAGATAAGTTAGCCAATCTAAGGTTTCTGTATCACGGATGGATTGGGTTTTGTCTTGTGGGGCGTTGAACACAAGATGATTCCAGGGGAGTTTTCTTCCTCGGTGATGATGAAAACAAGACTAGTTTGAAGTCCCGGTATGTGTCCTAACCGTCTCCACGCTACTGTTTTGAGATAAGAGGCTGCACTCGATTGGTATGAGACCTCAGCTCTAGGAACAGGCCTCTCTCAGTTTACTCACTTGATTTTTAGATTATTGAAAGTCTTGTAGAGCTGCTCATCATTCCACTCAATGGTGGTGATCTTGTTCTCGTTCATACCAGCAAAGGCATAAATGAGATGAGTGCACAGGTTGGTGTCAATGTTCTCGGGGAAGAAACGCCCCTGGGCAGGTCTATACTGGGACCAGTTGGTGAAATAACACACCAGCTTGCAAGCAGAGCCTGTGGAGACAGGGAAGAAGTGTTTCAGAAGCTAAGAGAGGTTGAGTAAAAGAATGAATTAAAAATGCAATGCCTGCCTCCAGCTGGCTGGAGATAAGGGCTCCCCCAGACTCTTTTTTGAGGTTGTATTGGACAGTGTTCTTGTTCCTGAGTCCACACTGGCCATTACTGGGTTGCCGTTGGGACAGAAAGGTTGGGACTGGGACTTAGGTCTTCCAGTTCCTTTCCTGCCTGCAAGGAAGGATAGTGGCCATTACTTCTCCTTTGTTCCAGAATTGCAGCTGAACCGTGTCCTCCTCCTTAAAAGGATGGATGATTTTTCCCTACCCAGCACATAGAGTCCTATGAACCTCTAGAAAACAGGTGATTAGGAGAAGAGTACTTACCACACTGCAGAAGCAGCAAGACTCCTAAGCCTACACAAGAATAGAGAAAACCTGGTTATTTAATGATGCTTCCTGCTCCCCAAGCTCATGAACAGCAATGAGTACAACATTGAGGATAAAAGCATCTAGAAATGCAGGAACTCCCCTTCTGCAAAGGCGTTTAAAGCTTTTCGTAACCCACTGGACACAGATGTGTGCTCTGTAATGGGTTACAGACCCAAACCAGGGCAAATTCCCACTCGGACCACGGACTGACTTGTGCAACTCTGTCCTGTCCCTGGCCTCCCACCACGTTGCTTCTTGCATTTAAAACCCTAGAGGGTGAACCTTCTGGGGAAAGGGATCCCTCTGTTTGGTACTGACATGTAGTGTCTGATATCATAGCACCTTGCTTCACGATTGGAGCCCTTAAGCACTACTGCAATACAAATATAAAACTAGAAACTGCCACGAGCTTCAGTCCTTTACGTGGCCCACAGCAGCATGTTACAGCTCAATTGACACACAGGAGCACCTTTCTGCAGCACAGTTATAGCCGTGCAGAACATGTGCCTCTTAATTCATCCAGGGTGCTTGAAGAGGACAGCTTTTAAAAAATGACTTGGGTTGGGAGCAGCAGACTAGGAGTCGGGGATGGGTAGCTCCATCCCTTGTCTGCCTTTTTGGCTTTCAGAGAGGTCCCATCACTAAGTGGCCTCACTCTCTCCATCTGAAACTCTGGGGATAATATGCCTTGCCTCCCATGAATGATATTCATCCTCTTTCCACCAACGCTGCTACAGAAACGCATCCTGGCGGAGCACACGCAATAGCAGTAGGCCATTGCAACTTTCTATAGCCATAGTGGGTATAGTTTCTTTTGAAGACTAATATTTGCTTGAATTGGCATATCTTTGCCTCCCTGATTTGCAGAAGGCATTATAAAGTCTTGTATGTAAATCCAGTAACATCCCAACAGTCCTGGTCAGTCCCACAAATCCAGCTCAGGAGTCAAACTTACCAGCCCAGATGAAGGCCTGCCCCATGCTGGCTACAGATGCTGTGGTGGTCTAGGTTCTGGATGCTTGGCACGTGGCTGTGGCTGCTGATCTGTGCCTAGCATTTGCTTGGGCTCTGTCTTTCTTTCTTTATACCTCTCCACACCCACACAAAACAGCTGTTGAGCTCAGATTGGTGCCTAGGGTTTTGCAGAAGTGTCTAAATGGAGGGGCAGATTTTGCAATCAAAACGATGTTTGTTTGTGGAGTCACAAGGATTCACCAGGGTTATCCAAGCTGGGATTTTTGAAGTACTTGTTCTGTTTAACCAATTTATACTTCTTATTTGCAGCTGAAACCTTGCTGCTGTAAAGAGCCAGGTGTGCAAGCAGAGTGACCAGCAAGTTGCATTACTCCTGGACTTCCCAAATTATAAGCCCTTGCTGTAGTAATTACTTAGAAATACAGAAACGTCTCCCTCCTATAGAGCACTCTTATAACACATACACGTGGGCCGTCCTGTTGTTAAATCCCAAACAGGCCGCTCGCACGATTCATTCTCTGCGAATTCAACCGTTTGTCTGGTAAAGATCGGTGCTTTGGGGATCCCTCCAGCTGAATCGGTTACAAAAATATTAGAAACCACATGACAACCCGGCTAAAAATCAAGACATAATGATCTCGTGGCTCTTTCCATAAAAGGCACAGGTGTCTTCCCATACGTCTAGCTGAAAATTCACCCATTGTGTATGGTCAGCCACTATCCTACGCTGCAGAGGTAGCGACGTATCGCTGCTGGGGTTTACACGCTGACTGTGAAATGCTTTCCAGTGAAAGGCACTGTAGAAAGGATTGCCCTCCAACTTTTAACCACAACTACTCATTTGCAACTTGGGCCTTATGAGAAGCAGGGCTGGAAGAATGAGCTTGAAACAAGGGTGAGGAATTCACCTTAGGATCAACGTAACTTTGCCATCCATTGAGCCAAATCTATTTATAGGAAAAATACATTTGCATTAATGGGACGGTAGTGTGTAAGTTATGCTAGACTGGATCACGTTAAATGGCCAGAAGCAGTACAAAATGGGGAAATGTAAGAAACTCCCTACTAGATGATCAATGCAACCTGCCTGCTGGGAAAGTTTCTTCCTTACCCTCATCAACTGGTGATGGGATTATACCCTGAAGTACAACCTATCTTCCTCTTCTTTTCTTTGTCTCCCAATTGACTACTACAGATTGGTCAGACTTTGCAAAAAAAAAATTCAAAGTTTAGTGTTTACGGCTGGATTTGCCTCTCGGTAACGTCCGTGTCCCTGCTTCTCCCGGTGGGGTGAATGAAAACAATGCCTGGCCCGCATCTGTAAAGCGGAGTTACATATTTTCTAAGCACTTCGGGCTCAAAATTGCTCGGTTTCCGGCTAGAAAGATGCTTTGACCGCCTGCCAGGGTCACCCGCTTGCTCCGGGGTCTGACTCTCCGGCTAGATTCTCTCTGTCTGACATCACAGTCGGAGCCCGGCTGACCATTCTCTGGGCCGAGCCCCTGGCCTTGGCTGGCTTTGCCGAGGCGAGGGCAGAGGAAGGTCTCAGGAGAGCGAGCAGTGACTCTTCAAGTGTGCAAGGAGCAGAAATATCTATTGAGTAAGACCGTGACCTTCCCAGTCACTGGGCTGGCACAACACTGGTGACTCAGAGGGGTGGCTGGCACAAAAACAAAGTCCCAAGATGATGACTAGAAAACCTTGAACTTCTTAGGGACTGTGCTCGTGGCGGGGCTCTTGAACCTGCTCAGCTGGAGGGGCACTATAAAGGCGTTAGGCATGTTGTTGTCATACACCGTTGAGCAAAACTCCAGGGGAAAAAGCTTATTATATCCATCCTCAAGACAGAAAGCCATTTTCGCCAAAAAGAAAAAAAAATACAACTGCTGGGATAGGTGTTAGTTACAAGTTTAGAAAAAGCAGCCATTTTCAATACAGAAAAGGTTTTATTGGGGGTTTTTTTGCGATTTTTGTTTTTTTCCCTGTACCACCCAGCCTTTCAGTTTCCCCTTTTTCTCCCAAAGGATTGGAAAAGTGGGAAAGAAAGGAAAAAAGTTAACCAGAAGTGAATCTCTGCTTTAGATGGTCAGTATTGTTACATTTTGATATTGGTGGGCTTTTACGAAAAAGAAAAATCAGTTGGAGGGAAAAGCCAGTTGACCAATTCATTCAAAAATAGCCCCCTTCTAATCTGTGGGCCTGTGTAACTCCGATGTCTTCTGCATGGCTTTCTGGTTTTTTCCTCCGCTTGCGGTATATTGACAGGAACCATGGTGCATGTGTTTTAACCTGTTGCCTTTTGCATTTTGATCAGACCATTGTAAAGTATAATAAGCCAGATTCTAGGATCACATGCATGCACTACTTTCAAATACACACATTACTGGATTGCTTCCAAAGATGTTCCAGTTCACACACAGGTTCCTGAAGTTAAAAAACACTAATTAAGAGCTTATTATTCTAATTTATGTACCATCCTTTGTTACATCTTCTGTTGATCCTAACACTAATACCACACCCATATTAACAGAAGCTGTTGTTAGCAAAGTTGAGTCAGTTGCTCATGCACCAAAGGGCAACTTGGCCTTGCGTTGTGGGTGCTAGCCGTGATAATGTAAATTAAGAGACATAGGAGGGTTAGCAGTAAATTTATTACTTTTGCAGAAGGGTAGTCTTTTGTCTTAAGGACCGAGAGCTACCCCGAGGGGGTTGTTAACTTTCATATTTATATGTTTGTTTACATACGGTTAGTTGCGCGCACAATAAGGTTAGCCATTGTTATATAACGTATTTTTTTTTGTTGGTTATAATTATCTTTTGCAATCAAAGTCATCATGTGGGCACCTTCCTCTTTCCAGTTGAATTAGCCTAGACTCCGGAATAGATATTACCGCTTATGTTTCCTTACTTAAAATTATATTTGGTATTGCACATATACAGTCATACATGCATGTTTAAATTGCTTACTAAACAACTTGCTAAACAAGCACTAAAACTTATAAACTTAAAAACTATTCATACTTAAACTTATGGCCTATACTTAATAAGCAAGCTAACTTATTATTTATATCACGGTCTAGGCACTGATATTCCAAAATGGAAATAAAAAATAGAGGGAGCATCACTTTAAACAGTGGCCCATCCTTTTAAATCAATAAGTTTCTCTAGAACTGTTTCAGTTCCCAAGCTCTGCTACCTGGTCGCCTTTTGTGAAGATGGTGTGGGAATTACTGGAAGGACGTTTCAAATGCAAACAAGTGACAGCTGTCTTCAGTGCAATCCTCCAGCCTGCTGGAGAGACGTGCATGTGTGCAGAAATTATTCCCTTTACCCGTAGCACCATCTACCGGGTGTTCAGGGGAGTCGCAGTGAATGCAGATATCGATATGCTCCTTGGCCAGCCGAGGGATTGCATGTACTCAGTCAGGAGAGGCCAGCTTGGGAACATTGTGTTCTTCCAAGGTTTCTGCTTGGTGCATGCTTGTCACGCTGAACCAAATAAGACACAAAGCAGGGACTTTTCCCAAAGTCCCACCCAATTAGCAATGGAGCTCAGTCGAGATTAAGGATTCTGGAAGTCAAGTGCTACAAGCCAGTGCTGGATAATTGGATCTCTAGAGCAGAGCTCACTGCTCTGCTCTCTAGCTGTTTAAACTGAATCCCTCCTTCCCAGCTGCAATTCCTCTGAATTAATGAGGGATGATCCTTTCTTGAGCAGGGGATTGAACAGCCCAAATTCTCTACGATCCTCTTAGAAGTAGCAGACTTTTGGTGGAGCTAGGGAATAGCTTTTAAAACTGGCCAGCACGTGTTCACATGGGGTTGACTGGTGGGCAGTCAGCCTGACCGTTCTTTTTCTTTCTGATGTGCAGGGATCCGGGTTTTCTCCGACTGAAAAAGAAAATCCCCATTTTTCACATATAAAAAAGTAACCCCAAATCCACATTTTTCTGTGATTTTTAGAATCAAACACCACTATACAGGCAGCCCCCGCTTAACGCTGTCTCGCTTAGCGCTATTTCATTATAACGCTCATTTTAAATTGATACCTGATTCCACTGCATGCTTAGTGAGTTTTGTTATAATGCTTGCTGTCACCATTTTCTGGTTGTCATCTTGGGTCATCAGATACTTTTGGTTTTGCTTAATGCTAGTTTTTGTTTAACACTCGTTTTGTCAGGAACCAATTAAGAGCACTAAGTGGGGGGGTCGCCTGTGTATGTGTATGTGTATGTGTATGTGTATGTGTATGTGTACGTGTATGTATATGTGTGTGTAGATGGACTGGACAAGCACCTAGCTAGGATTGTCTGACCCCAGCGCTCTTTCCTGCCCAGGGCAGGGGGTCGGACTTGATGACCTGCTGAGGTCCTTCCCAACCCTAACATCTATGAATATGTGTATGTGTGTGTGTGTGTGTGTGTGTGTGTGTAAGTGGGGTTTCATTTTAATCATGGAAAAAAGTGGGTTTTGGGTTACTTTTTTATATCCAAAAAATGGGTATTTTTTTATTAGAGAAAACCAGGATCCCTGGTGATGTGTAAAGAAGGCCCAAAAGGATGTTCTCTACTTCTAGCCATTTAAATTGACATAAGAAGATCAGGTCCTACCTAGGTTGGCAAACTCCATGCAGAATTGGGGAGCTGCCAGAAATCTCAAGGATGGTGAAGAGTAGAAGTTCAAAACTAGGTACCCGGGGCTGGGGGGGGGGGAGGCTGTCTGCCTAAGAAGCCCACCTACTCTTCAAAGGAGTCCCAATCCATTGCCTAGCAGATCACAGCCCAGAGGCATGAAGCGACCAAGGGACATCACTGTATGAGCTTTCCCTTTCTAGCCTGGTTTTCCTGGCCCGTTGGTCTGCCATTTTGGTCCCCTGGATTGCCATCTTGGGTGCTAGAAGGAAGCTGACGAGAAGGTCTAGTGACTTTATGGGGTGGGCAAACAGGAGACTTGGCAGTGGAGGGGAGGGAAATGGAGCTAGAGCCTCAGGAGAAGGTTTTGAACGAGTGGTTGTAACCTGGTGCATGGTAGGTAGATGCATACCAAGGTCTTGTCACAGCCGGGGTGGATGTTGGGAGACACAATGAGCCTTGCCATCTGCATGCCCACTATCACAACTCTGTGGAGGCTCAAGCATAGATCCCACTTTAGGTCCCTAGCTGTGATGCTAGGAGTACATATAGGTTACTGATTTTGGAGAGTATTTTGGGCCACCAGGGCAGAAGGTCCTGCTGTGTGGCGTCAGGCAGGACATGAATGACCTGAACAGAGAGATGAGAGGTGTGGTTCAGAGATGGACCGGCTTTACACCACGTAGCTGATCAGGGTGGTACATCGGAGGGCTCGGGGTGAGATGATGAGTGCTGGAGGATTGGGGGATCTGGGGAGGAGTGGGGGGTATACCTTCCCATAGGACCTGTTCTGGATAGGACAGAAAGGTAAGGAGCAAGGTGGCCCTCGCTTCCTGCAGCCAGCTAGCCAGTGTGTGGGTGCATCACCCAGGGCAGAAACAGCCTTCAGATCAACTCCTGTATATGCCTCCATCTGGTATGACTTTCAGTCCTGCCTGGTTGCTGTCTTTGTTCAGTGAAAACAGGACGTTCCCCGAGTGAAGTCTTGCTGGCGAGGGACCCAGGGGGCTCCAAACACAGAGCTGCAGGCTCGAAGCAGTATGCTGGAGCTGTGCCAAGGCAAGGTATGAGAAACGTTGGTACAGCTTTTAAGGTCACAGGTGTGACTTATCGTCACTGCCCCTTGCTGGTTGCAGTTGTCCCCTTCAGCTCTGCCCTGATCTGTCCAGAGCTGATCGCTTCTGGAAAATGACCCTTGTGCAATGTGTCCTGGTACAGAGAAGTGTTTCTGCTTCCCCAACCCCTGCGTTGATGGCCTTTATTGAATTTCAAGAGAGTAGACTAGTTAAAACGAATGTGCCCGGAGCATTCATGCAAACACACATTGCTAACTGCACTTGCTACAGTAATGATTTAAATGGTTTGACTATTCAGTCCTCCTTTGATTTTTTTTTTCTTTTTTTTTTACCAGTCAGAGCCCAAAGCTGCATTCAGCTATCTAGAGGAGTACAAGGCAGTGCCTTTCAGGCTTTCCTTGCCTCACAGCACACCTAATTTGCTGTGTTTATAACTCAGCCACGAGCTTCCCCTGACTATACTTATTATTATCACTGAACTTGGAAACAGCTCTCAAGAATGTCAGTAAGGCTTTGGCTCACAGCATGCAATGTTACTGAGAGAACTAAAAGAATAAAAAAGATGCAGGTTGGTAAGATGTGGAGGAATGGGTGAGCCAGTAAAAATGATTTCCATCCATGTTAAAAGGCCTGTTGAAAAATAGAGGGTTTTGCAAGCAGTAAAAGGAGAGAGACCTAGCCTTGTGCTTTTACAAAAAACATGCAGACCAAACGCACAAAATATCTGAGAACAACATGGGCACAGCTACCACGTTGCTTCCCGGGATAGTCAAATAGAAAAGTGGTGGTGACTTTTAATAGCTAAACATTATTCCTTTGGTGTTAGGACAGGGCAGTAGAAGACATGGTGGTAGGTACCTTTTTATCAAAGGACGTCTAAAAGGAAACTTAACAGTAGCTGTATGTCCCTAGCCAGGTTTGGCTCTTCCTTTCTTTTAACCGGTTTTGAGTTTTCAAAAGATTTAGGGAAGGGTCTTGCATTGGGATTTTAATGAGGTCATGAATCCGGCCCTTAACAGGGCAGCATGGTGGAGAGTTGTGGGAAGGACGGTGACTGAAAGGCTATACACTTCCTAGAAGCACAGAAGCCGAGTGATATTTAGAGAACAAAGAACCCTGAACATGGGGACAATGATTATTGTTCTGTATCATGCAATTCGTAGTCTAGGACTGATCTGTTCCGTATTTCCAGCACCTTATACATCAGGCTGTCTCAGCATCTGTGGGTGTGATCAATTGGTCTGATCACTCCCCAGCATACTAGGATCAAAAACCAAACACTGCTGCTATAGGACCCCATATGGTTAAAAAGAACTATATGTTGATTTTTTCCCCCAGAAATATCTAAGAGAAAATTACAAAGATCAAATAGATTAAAAAAAAAATACCAGAGGATATTGGCAAGGCGGTGATGAGAAAAGCCTTATTAGCAAAGCCTCCTATTTCCAAAAAAGAAAAAATCCAAGGTGGGAACAGTATCAGACAGATTGAAACCTGTCTGCTTGTGTTTGAAGGAACTTTATTAGACCATATTGGAAGAGTCGGGTTATGCGTGACTCTCATTCACCATTTCCAGATGGGAAAAATGTTAGCACCGTAGGAAGCTACTTGCCCTGGGCTACAATGCAAGCTGAAAACAGTTCGAAACGTAATCCATGTGCTGACAGATCAATTAGGTGCACTGCACATGCTTAAAGAAAGTTCTGTGGTACTTCCTCTAAAGGTGTGCAAGATGCTGTACGTGCTAGGGGTCCCATTCTCCAGGGCCCAGAGTCTACACTTTGGGTGCTCAAGGTTTTTTGGGAAAATCTTGGCCCTTCTATAAAGGTCCCCAAATGAGAATTTGAGGTCATCTGAAAAGCCGGTGGTGGCTGACCAGACACTTAAAAATCCAGGCTATGCGCAACTGTGCGCATGTGAGCGTACACGCGCACATACATGTGTTTCAGGTTTGCTGACGCTGTCATCTGGTGTCTAAACGGAGCCAAGAAAAATTATAGTCCCCAAGTCGCATGATACTTCCCCCCACCCCCTAGCAGCATCCTTCCTTCTGTGCGTCACACAGCGGCAATGATAGCTGGTGTAACGTGGTTGTGCAAGCTGATAGCTGAGATGCCTATAGATCTGGCAGGTGTTCAGCAGCCCAGCACTCAGGAGTGGTTTGGGGATGGTTATATTTTGAGCCTTCTTTTCTGTCCACTCGGTAATGATTCAAACTAGCTGGTACTTCTGGCGGGGCAGGGGAGCGCTGTTTTTCAAGGGGCCAGCCGTGAAGCATCAGCACCCTGAGGTCCCAATCTTGAGTTGTTTTGAAGGAAGAAGGTCACCAACACATGGCCAGGAAAGCGGTCTCCACATTGGAAACCCTTCCATGGATTCACTGAGCTTGAGTTGTGGTGGGTCCCTGTCTATGCCACGGGGGGGAAATGGAGCGAGGCGGCGCTGCTCCTCCATGAGGCTTGTGTAGCAGGAAGCCCGGGTTTGACTTCCAACTCTAGGGGACACGGCTGAGCCAAGAGCCAGGCATGCTAGCGGCCCATCCTGCTGAGCCCGTAGCAGGCGTGGCCCATGCAGAAGAGTCCTGTGCTCCTGGAGCTGGAGGAGTCTGGGTTTTCATCCGGTTCATGTTAATGGCAGGGAGCCAAAGCCTGAAAGATGCCTGGGTTGCACATGGAGGAGCCCACACAGCCCTTCAACTGCAGCCAGAGAGGACTTGTATTCTTCTGCCGGCACATGCCACCGCTTGATTTGTTTAAGGGTCTCTATTTTCAAGTACTGCCCCTTTTGATGGGCTAGGGCAGTTGCATTTCATGGCCATCTCCTCCCCCTCCCAGCCCTTGGTTTCTCTTCTCTCTGCAGCTAGCCTAGTAGAACCAAAGAGTGGCTAATTTCTCAGCCACTTGTCAGTTTGCTCCTGGGTTGAATTCCTGCCTTCAAAGCGGACTCCCACATATCCCCTGTGAGTTATCTCTTACTCTGGACCCTGATCATACAATACTGGGGCCATCTCCTTTCCTGACAGCAGTGGAGGAGTGCAGAGGTCCATCCCCATGTGTATTCTCTCAGAGCACTGGCCTTGCTGTTCAACTGCAAACCCCGTCCATCTCATCTCTATTTACTACACCCCTGACCCCGGCGTATCCTTTACCTCTCCCAGTCTGACGGCACCAAACGGCTATAATTAGGCCCTGTAAACAAACCCCAAGTTTCCCCTTGATGTTGTGAGACACTTGGCCTGAAACTGCAGCCGTCCTGTTCCCCAAATAAGCCTTGACACTTCCCTGCAGGCATTGTAATGGCATACCACAGCGATCACTGCTGAAGCAATGTGCTCCCTGGCTCTCCGTAGCAATAGTAACCTAGAATCTATCTGGGTTGTCATGAACTGGCTGCTCTCTGCTTTTCAAAGCGTGCTTCAAGGACAGGGCCCTCCACATATCTAGATTTCGAGCTTGTCTATCACTAGGAGCTAAAAAAGAGAATCCTACAGCTTCTGCCCATCCTGTCTACCAACTAAAAACAGACCTCGTCGTCGGGGTCTTTCATGCCTCAGGCTTCTCTTTAGAACCAGGAATGATATCTTCACGTGCCATCGGGTGAGGAGTCTTTGCAAGGAGTACATGTGTGATGGAGGGAGGTATGAGTTTGTGCATATGAGGTTACGTGTGCACACACAGATACGTGCAACTGTACGTGCGCGCACACAAGCAAACAGAACGGGTACAGGCGCAAAGCCCAAATGAAAAGGATGCACGTAAGTGAGTATGCGTGGGCCTGTTCTCTGAAAGCAAAGGGAATGCGTCTCGTGCTTTAGCTTGGGTCTCTGTTTGCCCCCTCGTGTAACAGAGGGTGGATAACGGACTGGGCTTCTTCACCAGTAACAATGGCGCTGAAGATTTCTATGTCTGCATCTCTCAGTAACTGCCTCCAGATGCACTTGTCCAGCCAGTAAATGCCAAGTGCTGTGGTCAGATGCCAGTGCGTGCCAGCTGTTGAACATGCTGGGCTCCCTTGGGTCTGCCTCGATGCAGGTCTACCTCCACTGCAGTCTGTCATCAGAACATGCACCTTCCCTCCTCTTCCTAAACAGCAAGTGCTTTGGGTACCTGCCATCACACACACGATCCATATGCCCTGGCCATATGGATCATTGCTTCCAGGTGCAATGACTTGGCTCTGTGTAGGACCCTGTTGTTGGACAGCCAAAGCCGCCGGCAAGTTCCCAGTATTTGCCTCGGCCGTGTCTGATGGAAGCTGTCCAAGGCTGATGGAAGTCTGCAGAGAAGCCCAAGTTTCACGACAATAAAAGAGGCCAAGAGCATACTATCGCTTTCCAGACAGATTGGTGGCCCTGAAAGCCCGCTTCTCCCCCATATATGAGACCTCAAAGGAACAAAGCTGCAGGAGGCACTTGTAATCTTACTTTGTCCATCTGCAGCAAACTCTCCATCTGGAGACACCAAGCTTCCCTGCTTATAGAAGGCAGAGCTTTTCTGTGAGGTTGAATTAAAAAAATTGCTTTTTCAAAATAATTATACTTTATTTAAATGGGATTTTATTCAAATATGTTTCTTTTAAAACAGAAATTCTTTTCAAACATGTAAATTGACCACATGGAGGAAGGCCAACATCTGTTATAACCTGTCACAATCCTTTAAACTCAATGTAAAGCATGCAAACAGTACATGTTTTTTCAGGTGCTGAGAGGTTAAAGAGAACCCACTGACCCGCTGGAAGCCCTTGGCACCTGAGCTGCCTGAAGTTTTAAACCAGCTTTTCACAGCATCAGGCTCTTTTGCAGTGGCAGAGAGACTCTTCCCTTCTTTTCTGTTCAATATGTTCAGGGCGCTGATTTGTACATTTTACAGTTGAGCAACATTTGAAAGCTCATTGCAATCCATGGAAAAAATGAAGTGTAAAAAGATGAGGTTTACTGTTTCAAAAATCTCAAAGGGTATTGTGACCAGCAACAGTGCACTTCCTTAAGTGCAGATAATGTTTCCTCTGTTTATTACATGCATTTTAAACAGTGTGTTGGATGCATAAAAAACAATGTTGAAACTTTAAACGTAGTCTTAGTTAACTAATGAAATAATTTGAAAATGCGCTTTCTGTGTATTTTTAATTCCTTGCATCCCAAAAGCAGCTTTCCACATTGCAAGTAAAATGTTTAGTACTAGAATAATTAAGAAATAGAATTTACTTTCTAACATCTTAAAACATAAAAATGAAACACATTTATGTGTGTATTAAGCTATAATTGCTTAAACAAATGGCTTAGATGTAGCATATCCTCCTGGCTGGGGGGAGGGGAAGTCCCATATGTTAGCAACCAAAGAGAATCAACCTTTCTTTGGAAAAATAAGTAACGTATAAATCAAAGCCAGTTACTAACATTTGAGGCTTCCCATTTTGCTGATTTTTCAGATCAGTCATTTGAAATCATCAGTTTTCATCGGTCCATCTTGGGGTAACGTGACTCCCTCCACCCGGTAGAGAATGAAGCTGAGAAGTCTGGATTGTGAGCTCTACAGCAGATGTCTTCAGGAGCCCGAGGCCCTCACTGGAGCCAGAGTCTTATGTAGAGTGGATGATGGACTTGTACAGGATGGTTTGGATAGGGATGATCCTGCCCCAGGCAGGGGGTCGGACTAGCTGACCTCTGGAAGTCCCTTCCAGCCCCACTTCTCTATGGCTACATGATTTGCCGTTGTATTATGCTTGAAGCCACTTCTCACAAGTTTCTGGATCCAGGTCATTTATGCCCAGGTTTTGGAAGGACCTTGCTGGGGTTCCTCTACTGTGCCCCATTCCTCCTGCACTGGATAGAGCTGAGGCAGCTCTGGCCTCTCCAGTACCCCTCCTTACCTGATTACTTATTTATTAAGCTCTTTTCCCGTTTAGCTGACATCTGCCAGTTTCTAATTAATTCTTTCTCCCAAGCTCAGTAACAAGAACCATCTGCTTAGGTTCCAGAGAAGTCTCCCATTAAATATTAACAGGACTCAATGAAAGTGGAGGGAAGCAACAGTTTATAAAACATGCCAGCCCAGCAAGTTCTGGTGAGGGGGGCAAAAAAACCCCTCTGTGCTGCTCATTGCCATATTGTGACTGAACAAGAACAGTCTTGTCTACCATTATTCCCCAGGCCAAATCATTCCCAACCCAAGACCAGTGGACCATCACGCCCCAGGCGAAGGGGCAATTGCTGCCATGTGGGTTGTGCTTAATGAGTGTTTTTGCTACTGGGGTGTCTCCACGGGATAAAGTGAAAATAATTAAACTGTGCTTGTATTGTAGACGTGTAGGAGCCAAAGCCGTTTTTAGTAAAGCATTAATGTAACGCCATGCATGGCTTGTTCTTAAAACAAGGTGACCTCCAAAGCTTTAAATACTACCTTTTGTACCCTTCCCAGAAAAGTCCACGTCAGTGCAGTGGGAGTTATGTTACCTTACACTTTTCAGTTCATCACTAACACGATGGTTCCTATTCTGCAAGCATAGTTTGTTCCACGTGTCCCTTTTTCAGAACATTTTTTTTTAATTCTTTGCACTGTCTCTAAATCACCTTGCTCTGGCTGTTGTTTGGGATGGAAACTTTGACTATAGTACTCAGGAAAGCTCTTCAGTACAGCTTCCTGAATGGTATATACTGACATAAGGGCTTTTTTGTTGTTTAGAATACTTGCTTTTACATCAAGGCTCTTACTAGCATTGCTGAGGGTTCGTGCGTGACCTTTTTCGCACTGCAAATTGACACACTTATGATGGAAAAAATGCTCAGGTGCAGAGCAGGCCTTGTTCCCCAGCCTGCCCCCCTTCTCTTGAACCAAATTTCTTTGCGTAGGCCTTGTCTACACAGAGGAAGAGCCCAGAATAACTATTCCATAGAGCTGTGTACCTAAGAACATACTTAAGTTGCCTACAGGGGACAGCCCTTGCAAAAGGGAAACTCCTTCACTTAAAGTTGGAGTGAGTTTGCTGCCTCTGAATGGTTCTCAGCTTGTTCACACATAGCAGAACAACCAGCAGCTGTCCTTTGTTTGAAACCGTCAAGCATGTGTGTGTCCACTCCCTCAAGCCTGCTTACTTGGCCCATTTTGGAAGTGGGTTAATCTAAAACAGACAGGCACTGCAAGTGCAGAATGAGAGTCCAACTGGGGAACTAATCTGAACCAGGCAGGTATCATGCTTTAAATTCATGCTTGTGCATAATTCAGTTCAGCTTCCCAGTACAAACAAGCTTTTAGTATTTTACTTTTCTTGAATGATCTGTCCACATCTTCATCGGAAGAACCCCTGTCCTTGTGTAGAAAAGGGTAAAGTGGGAACACTCATCCCTCTATCCAAAGACATGTTAGGTCCACAAGCCTGTGTGGGATTCAAATCATCTTCTACGTACTTGAAGATCCAACTGGAGGGGGAAAAGGAAAACAGACGAGTCAAGCACACAATATACCTCATCCTTTCCAGGAAAAGGAAGGAAGTATCCCAGCTCTCTGTTACTGTTGTGGTCTGATAGGCAATTTGGGAACAATGATCCTTGCTTGCTTCTTTTTCTATTACACTTCGATACGCTGGGTTCTTCCATCGCTATGTTTGGAATCAAGAGACTGAGGGGGTCCTCCTCCTTTCTGCTTGCCCGCGTTTGGTGTTTCGGTGCTCCTTTCCATTCTTGGTGATGTGCCCATCTGTCCGTGTCATGTCCCCTTTTGCATTGAAACTACATTTTGGATGCAAAACATCTTTTTATTTACTCTTCTTGTGTGCTTGTGACAAGGAATGTAGCCGAATTTGCAAATTTGTTGAGATCTGACAGGGCCTGGCCTTGAGCCCCGCTAGGGCCTCAGACTTGTGAATTCTGGGCTATCAGCTGTGCACCGTACCACCTGCACCCTTTCATTTAGGGGTGTTGGCTACATCTGGTTTTGAAGGGACTGGCTGCTGTTCAGTTCTAAAGTCAGATTTTTAGAGAAGTTTAGCTCCCTGTGACAACCTAGAGGCTTCAGCCAAGAAAGGGTTTGGGTTGTCCTAGGTGCTTATACATACAGACATGCACAGAAAGGGGGCTGGGAGGGAGCCTGTTCTTCATGCCATTTATCAAGGCGAAGGGAAGCCTTGATTGATGGGCCAGTAAAGTTATGATGTAGCATCTCTTGTGTGGCTCTGGATCTATTCTTGTTCCATTCTTGTGAACTGAATAGGAAGACGATGGTGATTCATAACCTCATTGTTCAGGCTTCATCTCCTTAAGAAGCAGGATCACTCCTTTGGCACTGGGAAGCATAAGCAATAGAGGAGGCACCAAAATAAAACTCCAGCTAGTTCTAGGAAATGGGGAATTGGCTTTGTGCTTTTGGGCTGCTTCCCAGACAGGCCACGAGAGGGAGCAACCGGCCACTGCTCTTAGACCCTCTGTGTGGCCACACAAATCCTGTACAGTCCTGTAACAGTTTCTGCATTCTGATTTATATATATTCTTTCTGTCTCCATGGTCCCTTGCATTCTGATTTGTATATATATTTTCTCTCTCTCTCCGTTCTGAAAGCATCTATTATCAAAGACTAATCAGCACTGAAATCACAGAGCAGAATGGGGCCTATTTTTGGAGGGTATTCAAAATCCAAAGCCTGGATTCAGACAGCTCTTACCTTCCCAATGGGCTGAACAGACCCCTGCCCTGTGCCCTGTGCCCCCTGCCCCGTTGCAATGCTGCCTGTCCCCTCTCCGGTCTGCCACGTGCATACAGGCTGCCCTGGTACAGGTTGGCCACGTCTATATTGTGTGTTCCCGTCACTGGGATGTCTGGAGTTGTATCCTGTGACTCGCAGCACTGCCATCAGCTGTGCTGCTCTAGAAATGCTTCACGGTGCTTGCTGGGAGAATTTTCCGCAGACCCCGAGTGAAAGTGGGATGTGCCTGGACATGATGCCAGCAAGCCAGTTGTGGCTTTGTGCGTCCCGGATGTGTCTGCACACCCCAGCAGTGGTGACTGATCAGAGAAGTGAAACGTCGCCCCTGACCTGCCACGTATGTCCTGGCAGCACTCAGCACGGCTTGAACTTCAAATGAGGTTCAAATGAAGGCAGACCACAACTGCTCGCAGAAACGATCCGGCACAGAATCCGGGCTATCGTGCAGCCGGGGAAGTGGACCCAGGACCAGTGAAACTCTGGGGAAATGAGCAGCTACTTACTTTGTTAGGGGATGTGTTTTAGGGCAGCGTTTCACAACCCGTGGGTCCGGACCCGAAAATGAGTCGCAAGAAATATATGAAAGGGCTGCAAATAAACTTTGAAAAATGGATTCTCCTTTAAAGGAGAAAATGGTGGGTTTTCCCTTGCAGGCTGGCAGAGATCTAGTTTGCGAGGGGCTGCTTGGCACCCCCCGCCCCACACACCGGGGGCAAGGGGCAGTAGGTTTGGAGTGAAGGGCACTGGGTTGGGACTGATGTTTACAAATGGGCCCTGGTACAAAAAAGGTTGAGAACCGCTGCTGTAGTCTAGGGGACAAAGCGCCGAGTTAAACCAGAGGCTCCTGCCTGCCTGCTGGCTGGCTCACAGGGGGCATGGGAGAATTGTGATGCTCCATCCCAGATGGGGGGACCCTCTCGGGGCTGCTTCGGCATCAGAGCTGGACGCGCTCCCAGATCTACCGTGGGGGAAGGTCTGGCTGGCGTTGTCCCTGGGAGCGCGAACATCTCTCCCTGATCTCTAGCTGCGGTTTTGCTGCCCCGCATTGCCCGCAGTTGATTCGCGCACCTAAACGGACCAGGTCGGTGCCTCCTCCTTGCCAAGAGGGTGGGAGCCAGTCGTGGGCCTGCCAGGACGGATGCTGTTTGCAACCTCACCTTCTTCCTTCCCTTTTTTGGTGGATCCGCGCTGCCTTGCTCCCACCCCCTTCTTGCTGCATCTTGGGGCGGAAAGGGTTACCATCTTCCTCTGTGTGTTGCTGTCCTACGTCACTTGTTATTAAGGGACCCGGCGCTGCTGACGTGTGTGGGCAGGCCACGTCAGGGAAATGCATTCCTTTTTTGGGAGCAGGCTCCCAGCAGAGCCCATTGGCTGGGGCGGAGGGGAGGGCCGAGGTGCGGGAACAGCTGGGCCCTGTCAGTAACTGAGCACTAATCCCGAAACAATGCCCCGGATAAACAGGGCCTGGGATTGGCAAACCTCCCCCCTGAGCTCAGCACAATCTTTCTCCGTCCTTTTATTGCTTTGATCCCAACCCTCCTCCTGGGGTGTTTTTAGCAGGCTTCAGATCTTTTATTCCTTTTCAGCTCCTTCACTCTGGTTGGAACCCCGAATTTGGGCTTTTTTTGTTGCAACGGAGCAATGTGATTCTCTGATGCCAAAGTTGTCTAGGGCACAATGAGACGGGAGCACCGAAGCTCCCCTGGCCGTAACTAGAGAGCGGGGTTAGGCATAACAGCTGCCACCCGGCCACCTGTGCAGACCCCATGTCAGATCCTGGCTCCAGCCGCTGTCCTGTCTCTGAAGTGAGAGGGCCAAATAACCCTGGATCTGAGCCCTCCCAATATAGCGGAGTCGAGGTGGCTCGTGTCTGTACAGGGCTCTCAGTCCAGTCTGAAGACGGGCTCTACAACCCCCCACCCCTAAATTTCAGAGGAGAGACTCAGATTCATAGCAGTGAGCTACTTCTAATTATACAGTGATTTCTTGCTCGAATCAAAAAAGTCCCTCGTTTGCTATACTTCTGACCACACTGAGAACACCAAGTCCCACCCCGTGTGCTTGCTGTGAGCAGCCCTGTGTTTTGCACCCACACGAGCAACATTTCAAACCACGGTGCCGTGGTGTTGAAAAATAATGCTTGGAAACAATGCTTGAGCCTAGCCTTGGAGAGAGACGAGTGTTTTTATCTTGTAAGAAGTTCTCCACGCTGCTGGGAACTGGTGTGTAACTAAACCATCTTGCAAGCTGGGACACTGTCGCACAGTTGTGGGACGTGCCTACGTGTTGGCTGGGTGGAAAATTCCTTTATTTCCCCTCCTCCCTCCGTCTGATCCCAAGGCCTCGGAGCAATTTGGTCTGACTTGACTTTAATGAGTATTTTGCCGTAAGTGCGGGTCACACCCAGGTCTGTAATCTTATCGGAGCAGTCGGTGGAAACCTGCCCAGCTGGGTCACAGGGCAAGGCCCATGGAGGCTGTACGAGGAACAGGTTTTCTATTGGCCAAGACTCCATTAGCATTTGACCCTGTGTACTCTGCCTTGATGAAGTATTAATTTTATAAATAGTGTCGTTAGGCAGCCCTGGGTATAATTAGGGCAATCATGTTGGGTAGGTACTAAGCAGTATAATTCTGGGTGATTTATTCAAATACCTCGGAGGTCATCAGAAGGCCCAAGATGCCGTCGGGTGATGTACTGCCCAGCTCGTTTCTACGAGACCTAGATTAGGTGTGTCAGATGTGCTGTTTCAAATAAGGGCCTTGCCCCTCTGCTCTTGCTGAGGCCCTGCCAGAAAACGAGCATTCATTTTTTGGGGAGAAATGGAGGTTTCTACGCCTTGCCGGGGTCATTTGACCCCAGTACTCTTTCCTGCCATGGCAGGGGGTCGGACTAGATGACCTGCTCAGGTCCTTTCCGACCCTAGAAACTATGAAACTATATTTTTTTGCTTCTGTGCTGAGTGGCACGGGACCCAGAGCTGAAATGTGGGAGCCCCAGGTCCCAGTCCTTGGTGTGACCTGGTAGAGCAGGGGATTCATAATGACATCTCCTATGTCCCATGAAGGAGAGGGAATGGGTCCGGACCACTGTCGTGTAGGCACGTGCGCTCTGGCTTGAGGCTGAACCGCCAGCCTCAGCCTGAGAAACCGGGCAGACCGAAGTTGCACTGAAACTCTCGTAATACCAAGGGTTTAATTTCAGTCGACTGGCATTTTCTGATGAGAAGCCAATTCTTTGTCAGAAAGCTCCCGACCGGCTCTGCTCTGATGCCCGCCCCAAAGAGGACCCCAAGAAACCATTCCAGCTGTGGATCCAGGTGTGCCCAGAGGGACTGAACATAAGGGAAGGGCGGAGGCACCCCGTCATCGCTGTTAAGAATAGGGCTGGAGCGCTGAAGCTGGACTCCAGATCACAGTTGTTTCTTCAGGTTTGCGGACGTCTGGGTCCACACGCCCTGCGGTGGGCTGCTGGCTGCAACGCCCAGATTAGACTCCTCTGCGCTGCGTGGGCAGGGGTGACTGGAGCTGAAGGTTTTGTTTAGGCCCAGCTCTGTTACGTCTCTCAAGGACCGGCTCCCCACCAATTAAGTAGTGCCAGGAAATACGGAGAGGACTCCTGCCCTCTTGCTGATGGGGAGGCAGGTGGCTGAGGTGAGTGACATGCAAAAACAAGGCAACTCCTATGCTCGCGGGGCTGACTTACTAGATGATGCTACCAATGGGAGCCGGTGAGGTTGCGTGTGCTGATCAGAAGGCTCCGTTCCCACCCAGCCCTCTGTCTAAATCCACGTTGGGACATGCCCAGTCCCATTAACGCCCACCCCGTTCCAAGCTCTGACGCTTCTTTTCAGGCTCTGCCAAACTTCCCCTGCACAGCACAGGGCTCCTAAATGTTTCTAGTGTGTGCTAAAATTTTAGCCCTGATCTGCCCACCCTCGAACCCCCAACCCCATACCCATCAAGCCCCTCCTGGCTGGATGCAGGTGGCTGTGAACTACACTAGGTCATGTACCATGTAGTTGCAGGTGGCTGTGAACTATACATGCCCACAGTGACAGGGGCCCCGATTATTTTGCGCTCTGACTGTCTCCTGGGTCAAGCTGAGAAGCAAATCTGCCCCCTTGGTGTTTGTAGCTGCTACAGACACTAAGTCTGTAGGCTATGGCATAGCCATTGTATCGGGTATGCAGGCGGAGGGAGTCAACAGGATGCAGCAGTATTTGGAAGCGAGCTCCTTTAATCCCCTCTTGAGCAAAATACATCCTGTCTCAAACAGAAACAGCACATCTACTTACCTCAAAGCCAGCCAAAAACTCCGATGCAGCCAGGACCTGAGTTGGAAAGCTCTGGCATCTGGCAAGTGGTGCACATGCTGGAGCTTTTGTTTTTCAAACGTGCAAGTTCCCATCTGCTCGGAGCAAGAGCTTTCCAGGCCCAGGTGTGCTCCAGGGCCACACTGCCAGGTTACAATGAAATAACGCCAGGGTACCGGAGGGATGGCGCGAAGGCAAAGGGCCTTGGATAGACACCAGGAGCTGAATGCTGTGGTTGTAATTTGGCCTCTCTGCCACACTGTCTTGGGCTGGAGCCCCACAGCTGATCTTAATGGTAGAGGCAAGGATTTCTTAGGGTGATCTACTGGACCCCAAGAAATCCTTCCCTCTTGCATTCCTTCTGGACCATCATGGCTACAACATCGTTCTTACACTATTATAATGGTACAAATCCAAGGGAGCCCCAGTGAAATCAGTGGAGCTGCCTGTTTTGCCAGCTCCTAACGAGTGTTCAAAAATCATCCTGTGTCGTTCCCCCGTCCCGTCCCCATCCCCTCTGCAAGTCATATTGTGAGACTTAAGGTGCGATTTCGGTTCTTCTCATTTGCCTCCCGGGCTTTCAGGGCCGGGGCGGGGCACAGGGTTGGTTGCCATTTTCTTCCAAGGTTTTTTCCTCCTCTGCGACACCAGGAAAAATAATTGAGTGAAAGCCGAGATCCTTGTGGAATCGCTTGAATCCAAGAGCTTCTAAGAAACACTGAGTTACTCCAGATTTCCACTGGTGAAAGAGCCAGCAGCATTCAAACCCTAATGTTTGTCTATTTAGCTTTGAGAGGAAAGGGATGACGTCCCTTCTCCAACGTTTACAGCGGATAAAATACATACAATTCCCAAACAATGATTTTTACTGAGCTCTGGAACGGCTGGGCCAGCTATTATTAGATGCTCTGTGTGATGGGTGGGGGGTGGGACCCTCGCTCGCCCACTTCCTGCATCAGCTATGTTGACCCTGAGCACTCTTGGGCGTGGGGGTGTGAAAAGCAGGAATTTCCAACCCTTGTAAGGTTTGTTTACTCCCCTGTCAGAGCTCCTCCAGCCCCTACACACTTCAAGGCTGCACATGTATCTGGGGCAGATCAGAAATGCAGAGTGCTACAGGCAGGCCAGAAATGTCTAGTGCAACCAGAGGCAACATAGTTCTCAGGAGCTCAGTAGGGAAAAGGCCTGCTGGGAATTTCTCAGCTGTGTCCCTCAAGTGCATCAGATTTTGCGTGATGCCAGCCAAATTCTCTGTTGCTTTGAGGCTCGCAGACCAGATGCAATGGGACTATTTGATGCCTCACCGTCACGCGGTATAAACCGCCAGTCTCTCTGGGCCGCCTGCGGATGGCGGCCGGCGGCAGAACGTGCACCCCGCACCCCTGTGACGGGGTGCGGAGATGGGTCCGATGTGAAAAACACCCCCGAAGGGGTGGACCAGATGCAATGGGAGCAATCCAGATTAGTACCACCCAAGGTCTCTTAAAGGACCAGAGGAGATGACAATGCTTTGCATTCACATAGCACCTTCTGTCCAGGATCTTCCACACGCTCAGCAAAGCTGAATGACTCTTGCTGTCCTCAGCTGACAGAAGCAAAACCTGTGGCCTGGATGGGCAGAGTTGCCTCCGGTCACTGAGTCAGAGGAAGAATCAGGAGTAGGCCCCAGCATGCTGCTTTCCCAGGAATGGGATTAAATTGTAGAGGTTTATTTCTGAGAGGGAACCTCCTGCTTCACAGACTCCCCATGCTGTGTAGCGGTTTGACCATGTAAGCCAGGTGCTCGTGAACATTAAATGCTCTTCAGCCCATTAGACCTACAGAAATGGGGGCAGTTATACCATTCGAGACCTCATTTCAGGTCACGGAGAGACGAGCCCTTTTGAGAGATGTGTACGTAGCCCAGCGTAGGGGACAGCCCCGCTAAAGAGAGGATAAACCATCCCACACCACGTGCTTTTATTCTAGACTCTGAACTACAAGGAAGCAAAAGAAAGTCCCCCTCCACATGTCCTTCCCCTCTTCCTACTGCTTGGTCGTGCTGGTGGCTTCTGCGGCGAGACCCTTTCAGCAGTGGCAGTGCTTCTTAGCTGTGACGATCTTATAGCCGTGATCCCCATTTCTTCAACTATTCACATTAACTTTCCCTTGATGGTTAACCAGTCGCATTCTCCAGGTTTTAAGGGAAAGCACTGAGATGCTCAGAACAGCACACCCCAAACCAGCCAGCACGGCTACGAATAGCACCCATGATCCCCGAGTCTCCGGGGGCTATTCCGTTTAACCCACTACAGTCCACTTTTGTGCTTAAGACCTGAGCTGCTCCTTCTGACTCCCACCACGTCTCATGCAGCTAGGTATATGCTAACCCTCCCAATGTGCTTGGGCTGCTCCTTGGGCCTGTGAAGCCTTTACCATGGAGGTGACCTCAAGGTGAAGAAGCGGAGGGACACAGCAACAAAAACCTCCTGTCTCAGCACAGATGCCCAGATGGCTGCCCATTCTCTAGCTCTTGCTGCATAACACAAACCCATTGCACAACCTGAGGATGTGCGCTCCAAAGTGTTCCCTAATCAGCAGGTGTTAACCTACCCATACCCACAGTATGGCTCTGGGTGTTTTCCCAAGGCCGAAGCAAAGATTATATGTGACGCTGGGACCTGTTGGGCAATGGACTGGGACAAAGACAGGTGGGGTGTGAACTGCACAATTGAGGGCTCCATGGGATGCCTGTGAGGTCAATGAATAGGGGCTATTGCTAGTGAGTGACCCAGCTGACTTCACTCCTCCTGATGAGTGATGACAAACAGGGAAGGAGGCTTTGGAAATCCATGCCAGCAACACGTTGCATTGCTCCTGGAAGCAAATAACTGGGTGAATGGCTGCTGTCTCCCCAGGACCCTGTTGAGGAAAACAGATGAACGCTGGTATGAAGTGGACTCTTGCTTGTTAGGAGAGCAGGGTGCCGTGTTACCAGGGCCTGACTGCCCCTGGCTCTTGCCAGGTTGGCTTAGCAATTAGCTGTACACTTGGGAGTTACTGCTCTCCCTCCCCACTTGGCCAAGTGAGCTGGTTCTTACAATTAAAGCTGGTTAGGCACCAACATATGTCTTCCTCTCTTCAGGGTGGTGCGGTGATTGGGAGGTGCTTGGAGCCTGCAGAGATGGGCTAAGAGCGAGTCCTCCTGAAATCTGGACCCCAACTTCTTCTGTCCTGCTCCCATCCACTGCTGTCATCCAGCCTAAGTTTGGGTCCAGATAAACCTGGAGGATGGTCACAGTCAGATCACTCCAGTCACCTGGGAGCAGGGTGCAGCAATTGCCCGGCTCTGTTCTGTACTCTTGCTTGTGAACCATTTTTTAGACCCTGTTGAAGTCTCCTCACCAATGTACGTGAGCTGCCTGCCTGGCTGGTCCCCTGGTGCGAAGGCAGGGCAGGCCTGGCTGTGCCTGGAGCAGGAGGGAGGATTCTGCAGGCAGCAGCTCCCTCCTCCCCAGGCTCCCGCTGCCATCGGGGCTGCTGGCAGCCTGGCCTCTGCTTTCCCAGCTGTGATGAGGGCTTCCCGTCACAGCACCTGCTCTATAATTGGCTCTGTGCGGCTCCGAGCAAGTCTTGTCACAGGAAAGGGAAAGTGGTTTGTTTCCCCCACCCAAAAAACATCCTTTGTTTTCTAATGCAAAAGTGCCGCAGAGGGGCCTGCCTGCCAAGGCCTGTTGGACCAGACTTTCCTCTCTAAGGATTTCTGGCTCTGAATTAAAGGGCATGTGCCCCAGCTCTCCTGGGACTGTCACGTCCCGCAGGAGAGAGTATTGTCAGGGTACAGTAGCAAAGAAACCAGAATGCTCTGTGGTAACAAGATGGAAATCACTTCATCCGAACCAGTGCAAAGGAGCAAAGTGCCCAGGTCTTAACCAGCTCCTGATGACTGCTGTAGCCATGCCACAGGCTCGCCTACTTGCTGTTCTTGCAGCTCTT
Organism: Crocodylus porosus; assembly: GCF_001723895.1. Lineage (NCBI taxonomy): Eukaryota > Metazoa > Chordata > Crocodylia > Crocodylidae > Crocodylus > Crocodylus porosus. The sequence goes on along the minus strand of NW_017728935.1, from coordinate 2,510,504 downwards.
GCCTTCTGCCCAGGCTTCCCCACGGTCTGGGTTTCCAGTAGCCATCCCCGGAGCCTGCAGGAGCAGCTCATTGTTCATTGCTTGTTCACCTGTAGCAGTATTTACACATTACACAAAGCTTTGCCCTTCTCTTCCTGTTGTGTCACGCTGGAACGAAGCTGTTTGGAGTGGTGGGGAGAGGGGAATACATACCGCTCAGTGGTGAGTGAGGTGGTGGTTGGCATATTATCAGATTGGGAAGGGTAGTGACTATATACTGCCAGCTCGCCAGGAACACACCACCCTAAAACAGTATAATAAAGCCCAGCATTTATTAGTGTTTACACCGGGTGCATCTACACATGCACACTTAATGTGCAGTAACCTAAAATTGTAGCATAGTAACTGAAAATTACTGTGCAGTACAGGCACGCGTCTACATGTGCACGCCCGTACTGCGCAGTAACTATGGTGACTTACATGACTTGGGTGTAAATTTGATACCTGTGTGATGCAGACATCAAATTTATGCCAGATTAACTTACTGCACAGTAGTGCACATGGAGACGCCTTACTGCTCAGTAACACTGTGTGTATGGATTGATTTGGGACTAACTTTGGTCCCAGGTCAGATCACACACAGCGTTAATGCGCTTTAACGCCCGCAAGTGCAGACACCAGCCTACTTTTGCTTACCGCACAGTAAATTTTAATGCAATATAGTCAGTGGATACGTCTACACGTGCATTTATCTGGGATGAAGAAGCTAATTCCCTCGTCAGGGGCTCTTGACGTTATTTGCAGTGAGGCCTTAGTTAAAATGTTCCTTGAAAGTCTAGGTATGATCCACTATAACCCATGGAAGTGCATGGGATCTGTCCATTCAGAAAGATGTTGACCTTTTGTATAGAAGCAACTGGAAACTATCTCTTTGAACGATTCAAATTGAGCATTGAGCCGTCTTTGTCCTGACTGAAGTCATTGCTGTGTGCTGCCAGACGGATGTCTGCGTCCTCCTTGTACCCGGCCGTAGCCTGGAAAGGTCCCCTCTGACGAATGGTGTTACCGGAACCAAGGCCTGAGAGAGACCGTAATTCTTGGGACTTCCAGGAGTTGGGGTCTTTCTGGTCCGGCTGGAAATGGTGACCTCTCCGCCCAGTCCCCCAGCCACGACATCCCGGTGCAGTCACGCTGTGAGCTGCAGTAATGCCTGCTAACACTGCACCTGTCTCTGCTGGGCCTGGAAACTGCTTTTTGATGTAGCTGGCAAGTGCCAGTTTGATCTAAAACCTGCGTGCTGTGGGCTCGGGACACTCAACCACATGAGCAACCCTTTGAAGAAAGTGCCTTTCAAGTATTTTGTAAACATGGCTTAGTAGCCAAAAAAAAAAAAGAGGTGGGGGACAGTAACTTGCTGCGATTGATCATTTTTCTGAGGTTTTAGCAGTTTTGCTCTGTTCAGATCTCAGGTATTTTCATTCTTCTGGATAACTCCAGCAAGGCAGATGGCTGAGCCAACGTCTGCTTCGTTTGTCTCTCAGGTTTGTCAGGAATTCAGGGGAACAGATAAAACCTGCAGGCTGGATGGTGTGTTTAATGTTTTAATTGCTCTTTCTGTTTCATCTGTAGTGTAAAGCTGGAAATCCCCCTTGGGTTTCAAGTCTGGTTTGTTTGTGTTGCTGCATAATCCACCCTCCATATATTTAAATTGATCCTGTCAGTATGGAAGCCTTTAATACCACTTTCTGCAGATGGGGGCTGAGGCTTTTGCCCTGGAGTTCCTGGCGATTGTTCCCCCGTGACTCATTTGAAGAGGTACCGAATTAGGCCATCAAGTCCCTTCCTCGGACATTCCTGAGAGCACTGGGTTTGTTTTAGCCAATCCCCCATCCAAGAACAGATTTAACCCCTTCTCTGGCAAAGTATCACTTGTCGAGGTCAGGAACATTTTGTCCGCGTGCTATGCAGCAAAGCCAAAAGAAGGCGATGCAGAGAGAAGTCTGGAACATGTTTTGCTGGCGTGCAGGACTGCAACAGCTGGCAGGCAAGCTGTGTTTCACTTGAACAGGTTAAAATGTGCCTGCTTCATTTCCAAACCTGCCCCTTCCGCTGATAGGTTCTATATTGAGCTTCTGGGCAAAATAAGGCCAGCGCAATGTGCAGAATTGTGCAATAAAGCAAGTCCTTGGAGAGGCCCCAAGATTTGGACTTGAAAATGATTCAAGAACCCCTCCCCCTAACACGTCCATGCGTGGAGGTAGTAAAATATGCCCCTTTAATCCATTGCTCATATAAAACCCCCCACCAAAAAAACCACTAGACCAAAGCCATGCTTATTGCTGGTAGTCACCTTCTACCCTGAGCTATGAAACTGCTTGTGAGCAAAGAAAGACGTGTCCAAGCCAAAATCCTGGCACCAAACCCGAGCTGATTTTGTGCAGACTCGGGATCCAAACCCAGGCCTAAATCCAGATTTGTGTTTTGCAAATCTGGCCCTTACCTAAACAGCTAATCAAAGCTCCAGCTGAAAGTATGCTGGTTTCAGCCTGCCCATCTCCGATTTATTTCAAACACTTTGTAACTGGACAAGTCTGCTGAAGAAACCCACAACTGCTTCTCCTCCAAGAGTTTCCAGCCCCGTTGTGGGAAGGGGTCTAACGGAAGTGGATGCATGTCATGGGCTATGGCCTTCAGGATTTGTGGGGCAGGGTGGATCTGTTCTTCAGCTCAGCTGAATGTCTATGGGCTTGCTCTGTACAAATCACTTGGCTAGAAGAGCAGCTGCTATCTTGCTTTCCAAGTACATTTTACATCCGCTGTATCTGGCTGGTGGAGAAGTCACTCCATCAGTGTGGACTGCTACCTCCTCACTCCTTTGTCATCATTAACGAGGGGAGCAGAGGAGCCTGTGCAGTATTACTGGGGGCACTAAAGCCCACTTGGAAACCTCAGACCCAAGGGAAGTTCACCTTGGTGCAGCGTCCGGTGAAAACCCCCTGGGCAGTGCCTTGGGACTAGCCTAGGCCAGTCATCTAGCCACTCCGGTGCTTTTTGCTGTGCGTGTTGGCTTTGTGGATAGACACGTGGGTATATGCTGCCACTCCCACGTCGGGAAGGGCAGGGCCCAAGAAAGAGACCCTAGGCCTAGGCAGTCATTGCGAGGTACCAGGACTTACGCAGGTCCTCAGCCATGGTGAAGAGCCTGTGCAGCTCACACCAATAGGTCCCAAGGCTGTCTCGGGGCTGAGGCAGCCCTGGGCAGTTTGGGAGGCCCGGCACATCCAGGCACCATGTCAACTCCCAGCTGGGCTGATCCTGCATTCTCTACCCTACCCAGTGCTTCTTCCCTCTGTTTTCCAGGGCCAGGATGCCATCCTCCCCCTCAAACTTCCCCAGGGGTCTGCTTTGCCAAAGCTTGCTTGTGGGGTTGGGGGGAGCCGTGGGACAACTACAGACGCTTGAGTCAGGTGGGCTCCCTCCAGCATGGCCTGGGTGTCCTTGAGGCAGCAGAGCATGGCTTGGTGCTCACGGCAAGGGGTGCGGAGCAGGGGCAGCCCCTAATGGACTACCCCCTGCTGTCACTCCAGCTCCGCCGATCCCAGCAGGTGCGTCAGGCCTGGTCCAGGAGCAGGAAGGTGCTAAGAGCATCTTCTCAGCCTTGGAGCCCTCCTCCTGTGAGGTCCCTTGGCATGGGGGCTACCGCTGGCAGTCACTCAACCTCTTCTGTAACTTGGCATTGGCAAGGCCATTCCTCAGAGTTTGGGATTTCCCTGCCTTTCTCAGGGCACCACCCAGGTCTAAATTCCAGCGCATTGCTTGGCTTGTGTGAGCCTCCTTCGGGCAGCGATGCATCCAGGGTCCCAAGGCTCACGCCGTGCTGTGGGCAGCGTTGGCATTTTTATGAGAGCCGCCTCCAGACCAGTTCTTGGGAACCATCTCCTCAGGCTCTTCTCCTTTGCTTTCCCCCCGTAGGATGTCTGTCCACCTACATATGCTTAGTGCACTGTCGCCATGGTATCGGGGAGACTGATTACTCCCCACTTTCCCAGGACATATGCATTCAGTGTCATACAGAGACTATGCCAAGATATGGGAGAGACCCTTTATATGGGCATATATTACCCCGCGGCATGGGTCTCCAGAGTCGAGGGAAATGAAGCAGGGGAAGAGGGAGCAAGATCTGTAACACGTGATGCTTTTGAGATTCTGGGCTACGCCCCAGGCTTGTTGCCAATACGTTAGAGCGGCCCTGGGTGGTTTCAGCCATGAAGGAATCCAGAGCCAGAAGTATTTTAAAGCCCATTTTTGAGCTCCTACCCGCTAGGCAGCAGCATCTGTGCGCCGTCTCCTGGAGGCACCACACTGCATTGGACTCGAGATGGTCATGCTGCGGTCTTTCCGCTCAAAACCCACGGCTGTGCCAGGAATAGTTCATTTCCACCCCTTCCCGATGGATTTGGGTTTCACGTGTCCCCTGAAAGCCCCAAGTCTGGAGAGCTCCACACGCTATCATTGCAAATAGGCAGAAATTGCTAAGTGTGTGGATGTTTTACCTTCTCCTACTCCTTTCTGTGGGCAGGTTAGTGATTCATAACAGCGTTCTGTAAAAAAACAAATAAAAGAAAAGCCTTCCAGCCATGGATCTCCCCTGTTCCCAGCCAGGCTGAAATGCCAGTGGGCTCTGAGCAGGTCAGTAAATTCATTTACCTGCTGCTACAGCAACAAGGCTTTTGATGCATTTGCCCTAACTCTGCGCTGGCGGTCGGGTTGCTATGGCTCTGTGAGACACGTTAGTCCGCATTAATACTTTATTGGGGCAATCAGTGTTTCCTGCCTGCGTGACTTTGCCCTTGTGCCCTCAACAAATTCCTGTTTGGGAGACTGAGTTATGTTCTAACCACACAAAATCCCCTTTCTGTGGTTTCGGTCATAGGGCCTATCCTATACTTTTTCTTTTCTTTCCCACTTCTAATTTCTAAGAAAAATCAAATCCTTTTGTTGTTGCATGGCCGCACTTCAGTGTATGAAGTGGTTGCTATAAATAGTGTCCTGCCTTGCCTTAGAAGGAAAGATCATGTAAACTGCAGATAGCTTGGAGCCAAGCTGGTTTTAAGGGTGAGCCCACTGCCCGTGGGTTTTAAGCCATTAACTACTCCTCTGGACTAACTGGAAGTCATCTGATGAGCTGGTGAGATGGGAGGAGCCCGTGCTGTAGCTCCTGTCTTGGGGTCTCCTGAGTCTAATGCTTGTTTCAAAGCCTGACTAGTAAAGTTTGGACAAAGACCCCGAATTGCGGTTTGTTTCAGACTATTATCAATATGGGCTGAAGCAAAAAGACAGCATGGCTCAGTGGGAAGGACCTGGGAGTGGGAGTCAAAGACTGGACTTTTATCCCTGGCTCTGCCATGGGACCTTGAGAGATCCTCTTCCCCCTCTCTGCCTCAGTTTCCCACTCCCTCCTATTGGCTTTCTCTCCCATTTAGACTGTAAACCCTTCAGGACGGGGGCTGTCAGTCTTGTACAGCTAGGTATTGTGGGGCCTCAGTGTCCACTGAAGCATCCAAGCACCACCATAATGCTAATAATGACAAGTTGAATTTGGGTCTCCCCTGTGTATGGAAGGGGAGCCAGGTCCTGACGGCCCACTAGAATCACTTGGATTTTTTTTTTATTAGAGGGATGTTTTATGGAGAGAGAAAGGAGCCATCCAGCGAGTGCGACCCACTGCAGCATGAGGGGAAAGAGGTCAACCTACCTGAGGGATTATTTGTCTTCTGCATGTGTCTGGGTTTCAAAACGTGCTGTTCATTTGGCTGCACAGGAGGCTGAAACCATGGAAAGGTGTCTCTCTGAGCCATCGACTGGCAGAGGGCTTAGGCAGGGGTGGGGAGGCAGCATCAGAGTGTCTTGTTGCATTACTGTCTGCTCTGCCGGGCTTCCTCTGCCCCCTCCAGATCTCTCTCTTGCTGAGCTGCGCCTTGCTACACTCGGCCCCATCATGCTCATTCTTGCTTGCTCTGTTTCAAGTAGAGAAGGGCCCAGGGTCGAACTCTGGATCGATGGTCTGCTCCCTTCAAGAGCGACTAAAGCAGACTCAGGCTTTGCGGAGGTGGGGAGCTCTACAACTGACCAAACTCACAGTCCACAACCAGACAGTCCAAGATGCCATAATGTGTGGATCTGGATCCAACTAACTAGTTGGAAAATTGTTCTTTGCAAGCTTTCAGGTACAAACACCCTTCATCAGGCAGAGGGAGAGCACATTTCAAAACATAGAGGGAGAGACTCTCCTTCTGCCTGAAGAAGGGTATTTGTACCCAAAAGCTTGCAAAGAACACTTTTTTTCAACTATTTAGTCAGTCTGATAAAAGATAGGGGGTCGGACCTGATGGTCTGTTTAGGTCTCTTCCCACCCTAAGCACTATGATAGCACATTTACCCAAAGAACCTCTTCTGCCTATGTTCTTAGACCAACACAGTTACTGCCAGCACCCCTGGATCTGGATCCAATTTTTGCTGCTTGGACCAGTTTCTGTTGTTTCTCTCCCAGCTTAGCTCTGTGATGCAAATGGCTGAGAAAAAGGAAGAGAAAAAGCTTGAATTCTTTGAAGAGGATGCTGGGGGGTGAAGAAAACAAACAAAAAACCCTCTAACTAGCTGTGAGGAACAGGAAACCACCTCCGAAATCAGCACCGTGAGATCACCAACACACCTGCCCCAGCTAGGTTTCCTCAGGGGAGGATGTTGAACCCCAGGCTTGTTCTCTTGCTGACAGGAACAGAGAAGCTGCTGTAAGAATAGAGGTTGTCAAAATGGCATCAGTACTAGGCTAACGAGAGGTGGGAGAGCATCTCTTGCAAAAGGGATACAATTTTTGCACCCACCGTAGCTGCTGAAGTCAGCTGGAGCAAGGGATGCTCGTCACCTTGTGAAAGATCTGGCTGTAAATCTTTCAAAAGATGAGACGAAAACTCATTTGGCCCTCCTTCCCTCCCCCCCATTCCCTTGAGTACATTAAGGAGATGATGTAAATGGTCTAAAATATCTCAGCACAGCCATGCATTCACGAAAGGTCGGGTAGATACAGAGAGCAGACCGTACAGAAAGCCACCCTGGGAGATTTTTTTCCCCCCTGGGTATTGTTCTGTTGTTCCTACCGCACATTCTTCAAGTCCTGCTTGTGCTGCAAAAATAACCACATTGAAATGCTGTTGCGAAGCATGGCTGTTCTCCAACAGCGCACATAAAACATATTCCCGACTCTGTGGACAGAAGGGAAAAAATGCTTGGAGGGCCCATCTTTATTGCGCGGCTGTCAGTACATGCCTAGGAGTACCTGTGCTCTGACATGTTTGCAGTGTGGGCAGAACACAGACGTGTTCATGGAGCCACAACAGGGAAGCAGACTACAGTCAAAGTTGGCAACCACACAAAAGAATAGATTTGCAAACAAGCTGCTATTTAGGTGTGGGAGATTTCCAGAAAAGCCCAATGCAGGGAAAGTGTGTTGGATGTTGAGCTCTTGAAAATGGGGTGGTGCTGAGCACTTAAAATGTGGTCAAGTGTCTCAGGATGGGAAGTTTTGGATGTTGGGTGCTTGAAAATCCAGTCCAAACAGTGCTGAGTTACCACATGTTGCCAAGGCTGGGTTGCAACCTATGCTGGCTCCGAGCCTAGGGAGCCCGCAGGGTTCAAAATGCTTTGTCTTCTGTCCACCCTGGATTTCCCACGGTTTGTTCATAGCCATGTTCACACCCATGTCTGTGTTTCCTTAAAAGAGGGTATTTGCACATAGCATGGGCAGGGCCTAAAACTTTCCTGTTTACTTATTAGGCTGGATCAGGCCAGTCTACTGTCTACAACTGGATTTTAAACATAGGGTGGCTTGGGTTACTTGGGTCTTTTCTGTTAGCTTCTCATCAGTTTGGCATAATGAGTGTTAGCAGGACTGGAATCAGCTCTGAGCGGGGAAAGGCAGTGTCAGGGCATGGATTGGGATCTAATGTGTTCCCCTCCCCGCCACCTCCCCACTTCCCAAATATCCCATACTGGCATCAGTTTTCTTTAAAACAAACCCTTACATCTGTGAAGGCAGCCTTGAGAACCCCCTCCCCCAGTGCAATGAATCTGGGTGGGGGGAAAAACAGCCCTGGAGAGGTGTGAACTAAGCCATTCATCCCATGCCCAGTGGAGATAATGAAGTGCCAGCCTTGTGAACTATTCCCCCTCCCTGTCTTCTGAAGATCAAAGCACATCTGGAAGATGAGGAGGGAGAAACAATCTGCACAATCCAATGATAGTTCATTTTGGTACCAGGGATCAATGCTGCACTGGGGAGAATTGCTGTCTTGTTTTTTTTCTCCCTCCAGTATCAACCTTTAAGGAAAAGCCCAACCACAGAATCAACCTGGTTGCGCAAGCGAAGTCCCAGTGCAGCTGACCCACGCTAGCTAAGGACTATCTCTGCCCCTTGCGTGATCGTGCCTCTGATTGCGTGTAAACCTAGCAAAGCTGATCAGATATCATTTTAGACTTGCTACCAAAAATGGGGAAGAACTGGTTGCAGTCCCACTGACTCATCCATCAGCGCAATCTGGTTTGAACTGCTAAACTGTGAGTGAGTTGGGCTACACTGGGGAGCACGTTGTCCCCAGCCTGGTTGTTTCTATGGGGTGGATGAGGCCCTGTTTTGCCAAGGTGATATGGAGGGTCACTAACTGCTTTAAATTAAGGGGACCCATGAAAGCCTGCTGAGATCAGTAGGGAAGGCCTCTGCTGATTTCAGTGGGTTTTGAGAGCAGGCTCTTTACACCAGACTTTGAAGGGAGCGTGGGATTTTGGAAGTGTCCAGTACTCATATTTGGGGCTGAATTGTTTCAAGGGCTCCACTCCCATGACTGTGACAACTCCTGGGTTGATGGTTGGCAAAAGTGCTCACCACCCACTGCCTGGCACTGGGGCGAATGCCTGAAACCTGGCACATACCATGAATGACTGAATGCCCATGAAACATCCTGTGGGCCTAATTCATTCACCTGGGAGTTCAGATGCCATGATCTACCTGGTAGAATGGGCTAGAGAGAGCTACCAAAAGGCAAATAAAAGTATCTGAGAAAGCAGTGCCACTCAAATGGCAAGTCCTGGGCCACAAATGGCTCTTTCACTTATCATCCAAGACTCATTACAGAAAATGTAACCGAAGGTTTTCTTTTACTTTTCCCATCTGCATTAAAGCAAGCACATCCATAAGTGTGTAGTACACACTAAAGCATGTTCTTTTTCAGAGTATTTTCCTCTGCTGGGATGTGCTAATATGCCCTATGGCTTTCTGTTTTTTCCCTTGTACGGGGAAGGTGTTTGCCAAGCTTGGGGGGGGTGTGTGTTGTTGTTGCAGCTCTTTGGTTACTACTGATTGCTGATGTGGTTCTTTGAGCCAGTCTGGACTGAGGGTCACCAAGATAAAGCAGCAGTTGATTATAGCGCGGAAGATCATATGCTGGTACAAAGTTGTCGGCCCTTCTGGAGTGAATAGGAGACGTTGGGCTGTTATCTCTTGGAAAAGGAAAGAAAAGTTTATCTTCAAATATGTGTTATCAGCCTGTGTAGGTGGCCTGACCTGACGCCAGGCTTTTAACCCTTGATTGAAAGCCAGATGTTCGCCTTGTATTTAAATGGCTCCTCATCAACTGGTTTTAAACCTGTTTTGACGGGCTGATATGTTGATAGAGCCGACAGTGTTTGAAAACATATCTAAACTTGGTTCCTGCCTAACAGGTTTTATATCTCGGCCAGTCAGATTGGAAAAGGTTACAGTTAAATCCTCAATTTTTTTTAAAATGATTTTTAATAAACACCCTACCCTTCTTGTCAACTGAATCCAGGTACTGCAGCTCGTTTAGCATTTGAAACCAAATGCACATTTCTGTTTTTGAGTCATTCATTCTTTTAAAATCATTTGTGTTTTGTGTGTCCCAGGCAATTTTCAAACCTTTATGATGTCTCTATCCTAAGTAGGCTCCAATTTAAGAAGGCCATCCTCTAATTGGGACAGAAGGCTCAGTCTCATTCCTGAATGGAGCCTCATTGATCTTGTGTTAGTGCTCGGGGTACGGTAGGAAGGAGCTGATACATGGGTTCAGGGCCAAGGCAAACCAACTTGAGGCAAGAGCCAAGGCAACATGTTCTGAAACAGGTTGTAGGGTATCAGGGTATCACTGATGGGGGGGAAAAGATGGGAAGGATGTAGAAGGGGTTGGTGAGCCTGAATTAAAGATTGGTGCCATCACATTGTTCTTTGCAAGCTTTCAGGTACAAACACCCTTCATCAGGCAGAGGGAGAGCACATTTCAAAACATAGAGGGAGAGACTCTCCTTCTGCCTGAGTTTGCCTAGTTGCGAGAAACCTGTCCACAGTGATCAGGTGAAGAAATGTAAGGACATCGTTAGAGCTATATTTCAACTGCCATTTCCAGCCAAGCCCACTCTGGGCTGGGTCTTAAGTGCAAGACCTGCTGGTGTTTGTAGACAGCCATTGCCCAGACTGAAGCCAGCATTGTAGACATGCGAGGGTCTTCCATGATGAAGGCAGTCTGTATGGACAGCGCTACACTACAGTGATGGAAGGTCCTGTAAAGTGGGGTTAGATCATTTTTTCCTCCCACCCTTTGTCTTACTTGCCTAGTTAAATTGTGGTGTCCGCTAGAGTCTGCGGCTTTAGGGTCAGCCGTCTTAGCCATCAACGGACTCACCTACAACCCTTTACTTGACCCCTGTGAGGGATCGCCACTGCCAGTGAAATTGTAAATGCTAATCAGGGACTCTGCTAGGGGTGACCTACACTAAAAAAGTTTAAGTGATGCCAGTTGAGGGTTTTTGTTTGCTTTAAATACAGCTCCACCAGTATAAATCCTAGTATGGCCACAGTTCTACCAGTATACAGTGCTTTATAGCGGCATAGTTTGTTTTTCTGCTACCCAAAATGGAATAAGACCATAAACTCCTTAAATCTATGCCCATGTGGAAGGGGGTAGCTTGCTGTATACTGATTGTTGTAAACTTTCCTATTGTAGGCAGGCCCTAGCGCTCAGTAATGCCTATAACAGAGAGGGCCCTGACTTTGGCTAAAAGCTTTAGCTATTGCTGGAATAAAGATACCATTACCCTACCCCATCGTGTGTGACACTAATGAATGTGTAGACACACCCAATGTGCTGTAATTATGGTACATTAAGTTTGGTACCTGTAATTACAGGTATTGCCTTAATATATTGTAATCAGTGCTACTGCATAGTAGTGCCGGTACATGCTTTTTTGGTGATGCTAATGCCCAGTAGACTAATTCTACTGCGCACTAGCATGGGAATTAGTTTACTGCGCTCAAAGTGTTTTGTGTAGATGTGCCTAGCGAATATAATTAAAAACAAAAAACAAAAAAACCCAGGGATTTGAGTCACATAAAACCTTTTTATTTCAAAACCCACAAAGACACACAGAGTATTTAGCAATTTATTTGCCTGATTCATCAGATCTGCTGATGAATTCAGCGCCAGATGGATGGGGGAGGGGAAAATAAAGCAGTCATTTCTAGTTATCTTAACTGTGTTGGGTGACTACTGACAACTATGGCACTTCGAGATACCAAGTGGAACCCCAGCTTGTATTTGCAGAAGAACTGCTGGAGATTTATGAAAAGTATATTTAAAATCCACTTGTTTTAAGTGGAAACAAGGTTTAAAGCCATTGTTTCCGATTGCTTGCCGGAATTTGAGATTTGTCTAGCGTTGTTAACTGCCTACAAAGTTACACTACAGAAGCAGCTGCATTTTAGTGGCAGACTCAAAGAAACTGCATGTATATAGATGACAGACATGAAATGAGACCAGTTATAGGTGCTTCTGCAATGATGGTGGCAGGGAAAGGATCAGTGAGTGAGCCACAGGAAAGTCTGTTGAGATCTACAGAAAATATAAAAACTCTCTGGCAATAGCGCATTCAATTCCCTCAGCTAAAGGTGCCAACAAAGAGGTGCTGGGTGTGATACTCTATGCATTAGGTTCTTGTCTATGATATCACCTTATTGTTGTTAGGCGACATCAAAGCCATAGAATCAACTCTGAGTCAGAAAATGTATTCGAACTGGCAACCCAGTGGTGGGAAGATACTGGCTCTTCCTCCCACTCTTAGCAGGGTGCTGCTGTGAAAGCATTTATCCGAAGTCGGGAAGCAGAGGTGCAATCTAGTAGTAAGAACGGGAGGGTGACTCACCACTAATTTCTGTTCCCGGTTTTGCCTCTGCGGGACTTTCACCAAATTAATTAACCTCCAAGCCTCAGTTTCCCCAGCTGTGGGGAAAAACTGGTGATGCACCTCTTCACTGTCACTCCGTTCACCGGAGATTAACTCTTTTGCTGCTGATCCAAACAATGCCCTGAAAGCACTGGCTTGTATCAGCAACTGCTTACAACTGACTTTGAAATACCTAGGTTTCATTAACGCACCATTGAAATTAAATGGAGGGCCTGTAGCAGCGGCTCTGAACTGTCCCCGTTTATTTTCGTGGAATATTATTATCCTTGAAACTGGTGCAATTTCAGTGAGAGGCCTGCTTTGTAATGGGGCAGCGTATCTCCAGGGTAGATACACTGCTATTAATGGCTACCTTGGTTTATATTAGTTTGACAAACTGGACAGATATCCTGATGCCATGGCCTGATGGCTCTGTGTAACTGGCAACAAGTCTAAAACCAATGAACAGGGGGCCCAGTACAGCTGCTAGAATTTTTCCTGCTCAGAGCAGGCCTGTACCGTGACTGCATTGCTGCAAATGACTGGTCCAAAACTGGCCTTGACGACCGGCTAACACCAGCGAGCAAACTGCCACGAATTCTGCGCAAAGAACGTGAATTGAAGCAAACCCATTTAGTGCGGCCTGCTTGCTGTTGCCTTTGCAAGCATGCCTTGTAGAAACTACAGTTTTCCAAAGTATCTGCTGATTTGGGAGAATCAGTTTCCAGGACTCGGGCAGGAGATAACTGAGATCTGGAGCTCTCAGAGGACAGGGGGATCGGCTACGCTCACAGGCTCCCTACAGCATAGGCACTGACTTTTATTTTTGCCAGGGCGGGGGAGCTAAGATGATGGACATGTGAAAAGTTTTACGCATGTCAAGTGATGGCCCTCTTCCCCAAGGGGGCCAGCACCCTTAGGTCCGCACGCACCCAGCACCTCTGCCGCACAGACATGGGGGCATCCAGAGTTGCAACTGGGATGTCCTAGACCCCAAACTGTCACCAGTGGTGGCCTTTAAGACCATCGTTAATAAAAGCTACAGTCTTCAGAGGCGAAGGCAGCACTAACTCCGCGCTGGGCCAACTATATCTAAAAGGCCTGTATAACCCCATCCACCCAGGGAACAACCTTTTGACATGTTAATTGGTTGAATTACCCAGCGTAAAGTTCTTAGGGGTGATCCTGCCTGGGTCCAAAGTCTCTGCAATGTCCCAAAGGCCTTTTACGAGGCCCATAATATTATCATAATGAGTGAGCTTTATGCCCCCCAGAAAAGTGCATCTTATGTCATTGGTTGTAGCCATGTTGGTCTAAGCCAGGGGCAGGCAATTATTTCGGGTGGAGGGCCACTTACTGAGTTTTGGTAAGCCATCGAGGGCCGCATGACAGGCAGCCAGGGGCCGATAAATATTAATTTTCTAAATGTTTTTAGGGGCCCCGCGGGCCGGATAGAATGGCCTGGCGGGCCGCATTTTGCCCACCCCTGGCCTAAGCACATAGGCAGAGAGTTGAGAGTTGCCTACTCTGTTAACACGAAGGCTAATCATTGCCCCCACACCTTGGTTTTCCCCCAAAATAAGCCTGAGCATCTCTTTTTGTGCCTTTTTCTAATCTGTTTTTGCCCCACCCTTAGCATCTAACCTATTGGGTGATCTTTTTCCAGCAAATGCCTGTTCTTAGTTTTCTGTCTCTTTGCACGCTTAGTGCCTGATCCTGAACTAGCCAGTTCCTACAACAGTGCAGTTCTTGGGGTAAATGCGATCTCTTTTATTAGGTACCCAGGTTGTAGCCGTATTTGGTCTAGAGCAGCAGTTCCCAAACTCAAACAAGGTTGTATCATTTTAAGCTGGTGGTGCACAACCTAAGTACCACAAGCAATTTTTTTCGTTCAGCCTTAAGTACCACCGGCAAATTTTTGTCACATGAAGTAATTATAATAAACCTGTTAATGCGTACCACCGATAGGTTTTCTGCGTACCCCTAGAGGTACCTGTACCACCGATTGGGAGCTGCTGCTCCAGAGGAAAAAGGAATCGGGTCTCGTGGTAGAGATGATCTCTTTTATGAGCCAACGAATTTGTTTCGCAGAAATCTAGTTGAACTGCCAGCTTTCGGGGCCAAACTCCCTTTGTCAGGCTTCAGAGAAAAGACTGTAGAGCTTTTTATCAATTCTTATCACTCGTGGTAGCAAACTGGAGAACTTTTTCAGTGCCTGATTGAAGAGTGTTTGTGGCCAAAAGCTTGCAATTATATGTATATATGTGTGTGTGTATATATGTATATGGGGGGGGTTGGCAAAAAATCTAGTTGCTCTCATACAAGAGATCACCTCTACCGTGAGTCCTGTACTAAACCAACTAAATAGCTGAAAGAATGGTTCATTGCAAGCTTTCGGGTACAAAGACCCTTCTTCAGGCAGAGGGAGGCTCTCAGGCATACCTGAAGAAGGGCGTTTGTGCACGAAAACCTGCCAAGAACCATTTTTCCAACTCTTTCGTTGGTCTCATTAAAAAAAGAATTCGAAAACACCCCATTTCCGCAAAGACCCTCGTGTTGTGCGACGGGAGCC